>NC_044245.1:128569975-128879975 GCF_003957555.1 Calypte anna
AAGCAGCTTGTTTTCAGTATTGAAGTGGGTGTGCTTGCCAGTCGACATAACCAGACTTTCAAATCCAACTCAGGTACTTCACTTGGCAAAAAGGTGGTGCTTTTTGTTTTTCCAGTTTGATTTGCCAAGGCTGCAGCTCCTTTCAAGAACTGGCTGACACATAAAAAAGGGAAGGACTTAGCTGCAAAACTCAGATCCTACTTTAGGACTTTTAGATCATTACAGGGAATTGTTCATATAGGCAACTAAACACACCTCTCAGCTCCTGGTTCTTCCTTATCTACTTTATAAATATTTACACATCACACAAAATACTAATCAGCTAAGACAGCATTCAAGTCTGAAGAGTTCTGTTTGTATTTTAGTGGTGTCTTCCATGTATCTGAGTTGCCAGGGGTAACTACATTAAGATACACAACCAAGAGTAAGACCTGATGTTAACCAGTGGAAATGTATGTAGGTTGCACTACTGTTAAGGTTAATGGAGCAAGAATCTTGAGCTTTTATTTTCTGCTCTGTGAAATTAAATAGCTTTCTCTTGACTTAAACAGTGAGTTCCAGAGTAAGTTGTCTTAACATCAAACATATTTAATATTCTGTAACTGTCTAGACCACATATGCTAATATCCCTTACTGTGTAACCCCAGCATTACTCAAAGCACTGTGATTCTTGAAACAAGCAGTGTTAATACAAACTTTTACCCTATTAGTGAATCTCTTAATTGTGAAACCTTCAGCTCATTGAGTCCATACTTCAGCGCATTGAGTCTACAATTGCTATCTTTTGGTAACATCAGCTGAAGCTGATCATAGTGAGGGATACCACCAGATCACTTCTGAACTGCTGGTACATGGTTTCTTTCTGAGTACTTTCTGAGTACTGCCTGCCCTCCACCACCTTAAGACAGAGGTCAGAACCATGATGCTGAATCTGAGACATCCAAACTCCTGGAACACTGTAGCTTCTAAGTATCCATAGATTCTAAAAACAAGGACCTTCTTCTCCTTCTCTCTAGAACATGTTAAAAATAGGGATGCTACACAATACAGTTTTTGGGAGATAGACAAAATAGTTGCATAGAATTTAAGATCTTAAAACACATTTGTTATAATATACTGATTCCTCAGACTGGAAACAATATTCATTAAAAAGAAAGCACTATTAATTGGAACAATCTGTTACTTTCCAGTCTCCTCCCTTACCACACACACATTTCAGATTGGAAGATTCCCAGTGTTTAATAGTTTCAGAGCAGTGAGCCTGTCTGAAAATTGTAAGTTTTAATCATAGTTATGTGTTATAAGATAATGGGGTTTCTCAGATTGTTACACTACATCATGCTCTTTGGCCTAGATGGCTTTACAGCACAGTAATTAAACCAATACATAGTTAAATTTTCAAAGGGGAAAGGAGTCCCCATGGGTCTGAAGTTATTTACCCAACAGTTGTTAATAACGACCATCTGCTATCAGACAATAGGTGTCAAATGCACATTTTGGCACACTAGCTACCTGCCAAGGGGAAAATAATCAACTGCACATTTCTTGCTCCTAACTCCTCATGAGCAATCCAAGTTAGCAAAAAACCATAATAATTAAAATAAAAAAAGGAGCAAGCATGGTCTATTTTTCACTTGTAAAGAAATGGGTAACAATTTTTGTCGTCAGCAGCTTTTGGCAGCAAGGGACTCAGATGAAATTTCTAACCTACATCAGAGTAGAAGACAGAATAAGATACTGATCCACATATGCCATAAGCTTGCAAGCTATAGGGGAAAAGAAAATGTTTAAAGAAAATAATCAGTTATTTTATATCTTCCCTAAAATGATTTCATAAAAGTCTTCCAGGAATTTTGTCTTCTGTCAAGTTTTAACCTATGTAGATGTCCTGGTTTGGGCCAGGATAGAGCTAATTTTCTGTCTTGTAATTTTACTTTCAGCCAAGTCTTTTTTAAGTAGCTGTACTTGCTGAAATTGACAGCTAGTTTCTCAGTCAGTGTCTGCTTCTAGAACTGAAAACACTCAGTGTTCATAGTTTCTGCTAGAGACTGGTGTGCAGAATCAAGGCCACTGCTCTGTTCTGAGGAACATCTTGTGCTCCAGAAAGAGAAATGGAGTAAAGAGGTCACACCTGCAACCCTCATTTAGGGAGGAACAGACAAGACAGGTGACCAAAATTGACCAAATGGAGTATTCCATCCCATATGTGTCATACTCAGTACAAATCTGAAGGATCACAAGGGTCAAACCCCTTCTTCTTCCCCTTCCTTCGGCCTTTTTGCCTTACTCTGTCCCTGTTTTACTTCAGCAGCCTGGGAAGATTCCATCCATTCATCTGCCTGTGGTCCTGATCCATGCCAGCCTGAATCTGTGTGTTCCTGCCTCCAGCTCCTGATTGCTGCTGACCCCAGGACTCCAGCCTGGACTTTCCCAGGGCTGCCCTGCAGCCTTGGTGCTGACATGAGCATTATTGGGTGAAAGGGAGGAGGAACATGGCATAATTTTCCTGTATATTTGTACATATTTTATAGTTATTCCTTTTTATCATTACTGTTTCATTAAAGCTGTGTAGTTGTTTCCAACCCATAAGTCTCTCTCCCTTATTCTCTCTCCTTTCTTTATCAGGGAGAGGGATTAATAAAGAGCATCTCTCATTCATTTAATTGCTGGCCCAGCTTTAAACTGTGACAGTGGATACACAAAATACTTTTAATATCTACTAGTAAGCTCACCTGCAGATTTTCTTTTACAGGCTCTAATTTGCCAGTAAGTAGCCTTGGAAGACGAATCACCAGATCCTTTGTCTACAATTAGGGGAAACACACAAAGGAAAGATTATTACTGAAAGCTTCTTTGTGAATCCATCTGCAAAAGAATGATAATGATATAATTTAAACTTTTTTCTAGTTAGAAGAGGGATGCACTTTCACTTGTATTTAATTTTATCTCTGTCCCAAAGATGAGGCCACATGAAGCAACAATATATTAAGATGCAAAAAGTTACTCAGCTATGTTTGTTTGGAAAACAACATAGCTGTTGTAAAACAAACAGCAAGAGGGAGTAAAAAGTAGAAACAGCAGAAAGTGTGCTCAAGTGCCCAATCTTTCTCAGGGCTCAAGTTGTTTCTTCCTGCCTTTAAAAAAAAAGTTCTGAGTACAGGCAGTGACTAAAGCCTCCTCCACAGAGAACACTTACCTAAAGCATGGAAAGGTCATGAACAGGCACTGTGAATGCCTAACTGCTCAGCAAACAGAAGCCAGCAGAACAACACTGATTTCCACTTGAGACTTGACATTTATTGCAATCCCCAGCTACTGCAGGAAACAACACTGCCCACTTATTCCGGGAAACTCCAGCTACCGCCTACTCTGAAGATGTAGTAATGCATGTAAAGCATGTAGTAAGAACCCAGGGGTTAGCCTTGGTGAGCTGAGCACATGATTTGGCATTTTGTTTGGTATGATATTCACAGATTAGATTAGTTTTCACTGATGATTTAAGTGTGTTACAGTATCTTGAAGAGATGAGGAGAGCCAATTATTCTTCTAGAAGTTAAAAAGGCTGCTTGCTGTTTCAGCTACAGCTTCAGTCCTCTGACCTACCTCAGATGATAAAACTGGACACACACATGCTTTTTTTGACAATAACCTGCAGCAGATCATCTTCAGCTTTACTTCAAGACCTCTGAATCTTACATGTCTGTATTACTTCTAAAGACGGTTAAAATCACGTTATCCTCCTGTAACTCCGTGTGTTAACCAGCAGTAATGTCACTGATGTTTGTGGATAACCTCCAAACACTTTAAGTATTCATGTTCCAAGGCTCACAGTTGTTAGAAAGACTTCAGTGTATAGTCTTTACCTTTTTTACACTGAAGCCAAGTTCATTTTTGAAGAAACCCAGTCTGTTATCCAGTCTTTCAACTGAAAACAACAGCAAATATGGAGCTCTTGAGACCATCTGAGCGATTTCTGCCTCACCAAATTTTTTTGATTTTAGGTAAGCCACTCTAGAAAGAGAACAAAAACAAAATAAAACCCAGTGATGAAAATTTTATTGCCTCCATTTATTCAGTACTCACTTAAATTCCTCAGTGATATCTTATAAACGGACAGATGTTCTAGCATTAACATGCAAGCCTGCCAAAAATAATTAGGGGGAAATCTGAAGTTATCATAAAAGCAAAATACCATCCCTTCCAATTAATTAGAAGTAAAATAAACCTCAGAGCAGAATGTCAATACTGAAGACAGATTTTAATTCCTTCCAGCTGTACTTAATGAGATAACTATGTTAATCTACATTTAACTACCAGCCTGTCTCCTAGATTGCAAACACATTAATAGATCATCATAGGGTATGGACAAGAAGATATATATACAGCCTTTTGCTATTTTAATGAATTCCATTTCTGCTGCTGAAAGAACAGAGTACTATGCCTCGTACATCCCTGTTTTGCCAATAGAGTAGAAATACCCTACAACAATGCTATCTGTAAAGACTTTGTCCAAAGATACTTCTAAATCAGATGAAGTTACTCTTGTTACAACAGGTCCCTATTCTCAGCCAATAATCCAAGGATTTAGTTATAAAACACCTGGTTGTCAAGGACAAGGAACCAAATGTAGTTTATGTGTAACACAGCTTTTTTTTTTTTTTTTTTTTAATTTCCAAATCAGAATTTTTCCAGAATTTCTTGGATTCAGTGAAAGTGAAATCCTATTTTACATACTACTTGCAGTAGATTATTACCATAGATCCCACAAAAATGCTAAAGGCATGATTAACCTACATGCCACTGTTTACAAAAGAGTACAATTTGAAGAGGTTCACTCTGGTCATAGATAAGCACAGGTAAGTTAATCTGTCAGAGGAACTCGGAGCATACACGACCTGAATTTATCTGGCAGAAGCAGATATTCATCAAAAGATGCATGGTGTTAAATCATGTCTGTAGAGATTAAAAATACCTGCAAGTCACTACAACCTCTTTCCACAAACCCTCAAAAGTGAGGTAATCACAAGCTAAAATCCTTTAGGCAGAAGATCTAAGAACATGTTCTAGAGGACTAATTCCCAACAGAAGAGGCACCCCAACACAGCACACGTAGTAACCTAAGCTCTGTGCAGCACTGATGGAACTGGATGCAGGAGCCTCAGAGATAAGAACTGGTTTGGAGAGTGAAAAATGCAGAACATAACA
This sequence comes from Calypte anna, assembly GCF_003957555.1. Lineage (NCBI taxonomy): Eukaryota > Metazoa > Chordata > Aves > Apodiformes > Trochilidae > Calypte > Calypte anna. The sequence continues at coordinate 128,575,181 of NC_044245.1, forward strand.
ATACACAATTGACCCTTCAAAAGTTATCCCCTTATGTTTTGAATGCTGCAGCTTGCCTACACTACACTGCTGCCATTCAGTTTTTCAAAGGCATAACCACCAAGCATCCTAGAAACATAACTAAATGAATGGATTGAAAAGAAAACCCTTCCATTGGCCTGACCCCTGTCCACTTGTTTTCTGTTAACAGATCACTAAGGTTCACGTTGGCAGCACATCTTTGAACCCTGGAAATGCAAAAAGGTTAAAAGAGGGATGGCAGGATTGTAATAACCTGATTCTAGAAGCTCACATATTAATGAAGCACAATCATCAAACCAGAGCAAGGTCTGAGATAACTTTGTGAGTGTTGGAACCAAGGTTGTCCTTGTTCTGCTACAGGGGTCAGCAGTTCTATGTAGCATATTAACAGTTTTAAGTCATAATTAACAATACCATAAAACAAAGCATCTGGTACAGCTGCAGTACAGACACTGGTTTGCAACTGTCAGAATTGTTATGAATTATGGAATGTTTTGACTTTTACAGTGTTTATCTGAAGTCAAATGCCAAATCTACTGAAATTTGTGTTTTGTTTCCTGGCAACCTGGAATCCATAGCAGTAAAACATTCCAGAGTGATGTAACCAATACCATGTCCATCTGCACAGAAGTGTTTATGCAAAGGTGATATTCAGCTTCCAAAAGACAGCTATCAGGCACATTCACATCACAGCCTGCCATACACCCTCCACAGCACACTTACTTTAAAGTGCTTGCAGGAAAGCATTCACCAATGCCAAACAGAGATAAACTTACTGAAAAATCAATATGCACAACATGAAGAAGAAATTGGATTTCTTTGTTTAGACTTCACTAACCAGGCAGTGCCTGAAATGAGGATTTACTGAAAAGCAAATCTGACTTCATGAGAGTCAGAATGTTTAACAGAGCAAAAAAATACTCTCTGCAGAAGAATACTCTGACATCTAGATGCAAAACTACTGCTGAAAAACCACACAGGTTCTTTTTGGACATTTTCTCGAAAAGGCCAATTACTTAAAAGGAGGATGGAAGAATTGAAGAGAATGAGGAAAAGTCAGGTCTATATTACACATGAGTCTACTAATGTGTATTTCCAAAAAGCTGTATTTTCAAATATCTGTCTTGGACAGCTACCACATTCAAGAGCCAAGTAGAAAGACTTTATTTTCTTGATTTTTTGAAGACCAAAATGTTTTGAGTTCATTACCAAGTGCATGCACACACAAATTGTCCTGTAAAAGCCCTGTTAAATGACTGCATGCCTGTCTGGAGTAATTTTAAGAATAGAAGTCCATTTTCCCACATTTTTTTTCTATACTCAAAACACCTAATGGGAGTATGAATCAGAAGAATGAAGTAATTCCATTTCAGAATATAAATTCTCACAGAAACACCAAACAGATACAGCTAAGAAAGCTAGGATCTCAGACTGCAAGGCACAGATCAGTGGAAAAAACCCAACTAACCAACCAAAGAAAAACAACAAAGAAAAAAGTACAACTCATAGCCTGGTGCCAGCACCTTAAGTGTCTCAAGTCTTAATGGGATCCCACCTGTAAAAACCTACAATGAAGTACTAAAGCAAAGGAATACAGAGAAGCTGTTTGTACTCATAAACCAACAATGAGGAAGTATGGAATGCAGTTACAAGCCACCACATCATTCCTGGGGCAAAGCACCTTTGAAAAAGTGACTGTGGATTCATGAAAATACGGGCTCAAAACCTATATTCAGTTATTACAGACAAAAGAAGAATTAAGAATAACTTTAAAAAATATATTATTATTACAGTACATTATTTCAAAGATCTTGAATATTTTAATTCCAGTTATTTGACTTCAGGAAGGGTTTTCTTTATAAGTGAAAGACTTTCTACCACAAATACAAACCTCATCTTTAAAGCTAGAACCAGACCTCCAAAGTTAATACAAAAACACTAAGGACAGGCTTCTGGAAATAGACATTAAAAGTCACAAACATAAGACCCTGAACTGACCAGCATCAGCAGACATATCTCAGTTGCTGCAGGATGAAGTCTAGCACCCTCGCTGATTGTAGGAACAGTCAAATTCTGCACCCATGCAGCCAAGGTGCAAACACATCACAAAACAGTACAATGATGATTGATTTCCAACACAAGGAGAGTGGACAGCTGTTACCATTGTTTTAGACCATGCTGAGTAGGTCTGCCACAGCTCATAAATATTCTTGTTTTGACCACCTTTATCCCTTTACCTCAACTACAGGTTTTTAAAGCTACCTTAAATACCAGTATTATCCCATTACATTGCTAAAGCTGACAAAAGACAGAACTGTTAATGAAATAAATAACAACTGCCATTAAAGAGGAAGTCCCACTGGTGGCAGAAAACAAAAGATGTAATTGCAGTTTAATTCAGAAAACACTCAAATTACTGAAACTACCAAACTTCAGTCAACTTCTGTCTCAAGTCCCATTGCTCTCCAAGTCATGGTGCTGGAGAAAAAGGAGTGTGTGTATGTAGTTATCTTATTTCTACAGTGTTTACTTTTACTTAAGTAGCCCTTATATTCAGAACACAGCACTTCCTGGTGTTAGTGTTCTCTAATAAGCTGGATGGCAAAATGCACTGTCTGCAGTACACAGAATCTAGATTTAGGACATTAAAAAAGGTGTGATACAGACAACACAAGTTTGAGAGTAAACAGAGAAAACAGCTTGTTTCCCCTACAGTCTCAGATGAAAGACCCATAAACACAAAAAGTTTTTTTAAAAAAATCTAAAACACTCCCACAACAGTGGTACACACAGTAATAAGCTTCAGAAAGCTCCAACAAAACCCAGACTCCATAGGGCAGATAACTAAAGAAGCTTTGGTCTAAGATACAAGATCTTCAAATCTTAAAAGTTTGGTATTTACCTATATGCAGAGACAAGATGGGTCACAGTGAGGAACAGTCTAGGGCCACAGAAGTGTGAACACACACAGAAATTAGTTTATTGTAGTCCTGTGCCCACTTTAAGCTAAACATCAAGAAAACATGTCACCCAAACCCACTGCTGCTATTAGATGTAAACGCAGAAGAATTTTACAGCAGTCTGCTTTTACAGTAGAATTCACAAGGTCTAGGTAGACACCTCCTCTAGAAGAGCAGTTTCAGAGCATGACCATGTGATTAACAAATTCTACATATGATTCTACAAATTCTACCATGTGATTCTACAAATACAGGTAAAGCCTCAAGGACCAACATTTTGGAATCTAAGCTGACACAGATAAAGCTAATGGCCCAGGATGGCAAGCTGCTTCCTCTGCCAACAGAGACAGGGATGAGCAGTAAAATTTGTTAATGGACAGTTTCCATGTGGAGCTGGGCCTTGACTCAGCTTCTGATACCACCATATGTTAATGCTGACTGACAGGAAGGCACAGGAACACACGGCCAGGGACTCAGTGATAAAGAAGCAGCAGTCATACAGGTTGAGACAAGGTTAAGCCAAGTGGCAAACCACATCTTCAAGACAAGGGGCTTAACACCCTGCTGCTATTTGAAAGGCTTACCTGGTTTCTAAAGCTTCCAGATCTTCAGCAAGGATGTATGGATTTTTGGTCAGGAATGGTCCCAGCTGATTGTCTTCTAAACCCACATCCTTAAGGAACAGAAGTATTTTTTTTATATCTTTTTCAAAGTCCAAGGTCAGTAAGAGTTGGCCTGCCTTCGGCCGTCTCTCCACTTGGGATAAGTCAACTCCTACAACAAACAATATTAGGTATTGTTCTAATTAAACACAGACCTCACTGCTCATAAATGTTTCAAGCCATTTAGGACTGCTTTTTTAATATTTTTTTGTATTTTATATTTTTATATTTACAATTTTTTAGTATTTTTTAATAGGACTGCTTTTTTTGCACTGATTTAGCATGCTTCAATTGCTCAATGCAGCAAACTCACAATACCTTGTATATTGTGTAAAGAACCCAGGTAAAAGAAGCAGTCATTTTAGATACTTTTGCTAAGTTTTGTTTTTTGAAGGAAGACATATTTGCAGTGACCCCTGCAGGTGAGGGATCAAGCACATTAGCATGTGCCACATGTAGAGACCTACTCTTGTTGCACTGAAATACGTGTGCATGGAATTCCTAATTTGGTATTCAAAGGAAGGGGACAATTCTGCAGTGAAGTGTTTTTGGTCAATGGCTCACACATAGTAACTCTCTACCATACAGAACCAGATCTCCCCTTCTCAAATATTTATTTCTCTAACCTGCTAGTGTTCCTTGCACTTTTGGGAAACAAGGAAGCAGCCAGTAACCTTTAATTCATCTGTCTTTGCACAGCCTTTTTGATGAGAACTAATGTTCTCTCCAATCCCTTCCTCACTGCCTCTCTACCATGCCCCACTTTGAAAATTCTGCACAGCAACTGGTCTCCTTACTTCCAAGGATGGAGAGCTGCAATTTCTTTTGCAGCAAATTAAAACCCCAAAGGAGGGACACCAATCAAGTTAGACAAAGTATTCCCCCCACCTCCAGAAGCTGTAGGAGATGCCTCCTCATAGAATCTCTAGCACTAAGGGACTTAAGCTAGCCAGCCTTATCTTCAACTAACATGGCAGTGCTAGTGAGTCATGCAGTCAGTCTTCTTTTTTCATTTTCCCTGGATAACATTCTGCTGTCCTAAGCTACTGTTCCTATTTTCAAGTTTACAATGCAATGGGTAAAATTAAACCAGGAATTACTGAATGTCCAGAGCTACAGATACAAGCAGACCTCATGAACAAAATCATACAAACCTAGGTGGACAAGTTTTGCCAGGGTTTCCGAGTGATCAACGTAATCTCTGAGTGTTGAAGACTGAAGAGGAAGAAGTGGTTCTGCTATGATCTGCACTGCTTCTTCCTCAGAAATCTGTGCTAAAGCAGATGAAGGTGGGATGTCATCCCAGTCTAAGAAACAAACATAGAAGACCCAAATGCAGTTAGTGAAAGACCAAGCTGCAGACACCAAATGCTATACAATCTCTCAAAATTAATTTCAAAATGCAAGAATACTGTGCATGAGATGAACAGCCAATCTATTATTATTTGAAAACATGTGAAAGTACAGACTCCCAGTTTTTGTCTCTGTTCCATCCTGTCAGTGCCCATCAACTCTTGCTCATGTGGTCCAATCTGAGCACAGGATCCAGCAAACCTGCTTTCAGTCTGCTGCCTTGATCAATGCAGACAACAGATCATAACTTGAAAAAGAATCTTCTTTCATGTTTTCACAAATACATTCTTGCCTGATCATATCCAGATCAAAGGTCACTGCAAAGATTACCTTTCACAGCCTGAGAAGCCCACTGCTTTGTGCCTCTTCTAAATCTGATGCCTGAACTGCAGTTGTTTTAACTTTTGTGATATTTCACAGCCAACTCCAACCAAAATATCATGTATTAACCAACACAGAATGGCTGCTGACTGCTACCACCTCTAACACCAAAAGAAATCGAGCTCCATTTCTTACATATCACAGTTTCCAAATGAACACCGTTACGCTTATTTCCCTTACGCGTTCCAGGTAACAGAGCTCAGTGTCTTTTAAAAAATAAATTTCTCTGAACTGATCTGGTTTTCCACCAAAAGACCCTCACAGCAGCTAGACCAAGATTACTGTTTTTCAGACTGCGTCCACCTCAATTATGAAACTTACTACAAGAGCCCTAATTATAAATTCTTCAGGGCGTCTGTACCTTTGCACAATGACTTCCTAGAGACTAGAGTAACATTCTTCCATGCCAAGAAAACAAAACCACACCAGAACTACCAAGATAAGTTCCAAAATAAGTAGGATGATCCTAATGTTCCAGGAAGACTTGCATAGACTAGCTCAACAGCTGTTGGAAGGTCTCATCACTTCTTTTTCCCAATGCCTCAGAAATAAAAGCATAGTAAAGCGTTTTTAGCAACACTTACATCTTAAGCAATAATAAGAACTCTCCAGGAATCTGTACAGATATTAATTACTTCCTTTCAACTTGTTAAGGACCAAATCAATATACACCAAGGTTTGCTCTGGAAGCAGAGATGCCCTTTTTTATGCCACTCTTAAATTTTTAAACCAGGTCGATATAAGACACCTCAAGTTACACACACACAAAAGTTAGCAATTATGTTTATTCCCTTACATACACTGCCAACTAGGCAAAATGCTCCACACACATACAGAACACTAAGTCTGCTGGCAAATAAAAATCTGGCATGTAGATAAACTGCACTGCAGGTGCAGACACATACGAGCTGGCTGACCTGTCAGTTCTGGTGCAGCACTGTTTCCAGAACCAGCTGCACAAACACACAAATCTCAGTTGCAGCTCTGAGCCACCCCAAAAATAAGCTCTGTAAGATCCAAGTTGGCTGGGCTGAAAGCTGAATCTGAACATACAAGACAACTTCGTAATCCAGAGCAAGTTTCCTCAGCATATTAGAATTATTTTCAGAGGGTGGTGGTGATTTTATCCTCACTTAGATATAAAAGTAGAGAAAAGTGAGGCAATTTTCCTCAGGGTAACAACGCCAAGGCAACCTTGAATCCATCTCCCTTCCTCAGGAGACAGCTGGAGGAGCATTTCTCAGGATAGTGCTTAAGCAGACTTCACACTCTGCTGCCTCCTGTTGTTCATCCCGATCATTCAAGCGATTGGGTTGCTCGAGATGCTTCAGGGGTGGCCTCCCCCACCCCCTGCTTAAAAAAAAACCCCAACAACAAACACCAAAACCCACTAAACCAACCGCTTTACTTGGTACCAGCACAACTGTGTGGGAGAGGAGAATGCTCATCTGCTGCAGGTACAGTTATAAAAAGAAAAGCCCTTCAAACGGCAGCTCCAGACTGACATTTCTACACAAAACATCCAATCTTTGTTCTTGGCTTAAAAGGTATTCTTTATGTGCTAGAGTGACCACAGTAATTCTGAGTTAGCCATGTGGATAAAAACGAGTGAAAGTCAGGAACTTAAGACGAGTATTTTAGATAAGAAGGCCGAAAAAGGGCAATACTGAACGTGTGATTCGGAGATTTGAAAGAAATGGTATCCCTAAGGCCTCTTACCTTCATACAGTACTTTGGCATTCAGATCAGGTAATGTTTCTGGTTTTGCTTGTTCCTGTTTCACAGGTGAAGGCAATTTACTGTCATCCTTGGCACAGTCGGATGAAGAACAGCTTCCTACAGATACATGTCTGCATGTCTGCAATCTCCACGGAAAAACTTCGTAACTAGAGGGCAGCAGAGCCAGAGGGGCAAACCCAGGCCGGGCCTGTGCGGTGCTGCTGCGGGCCCACGGCCTCCCGACAAATCCCGCAGCATGGGCCGCTGGCAGCAGGCGGCACCAGCGGGAGACCTGCCGGGCCCACAAAGCCATCTTCCAGCTCAGGACAGCATCCTGCTGAGAGAAAAAGGGATGGGGAGCAACACAGGCGCTGCTTCGCCCCGTCCGCAGGGCTGGGAGTGTGAGCGTTCGTGCCCTGAGCACTAAAGCAGAAATTACTCGCTACAAAGCATAAAGACTCTGCTTTAAATGCCTGACGAAAGGAGAAGGGGTAAATGAGGAGAGGAGACGGCTCTTCAGGCCACGGTACAACTCCCGCTCCAGGGGAGCGGAGGTGAAGCCCGCCAGGGACCTAACCCCTCCTCACGGGTCAGAAGCCCCGGCGCGGAGCCGTCCCCTCCCACCCTGCCATAGGGCGGAGGGAAGACGGGTAGCCGGGCCGCCCCTCGTAGGCCGCCTCAATCCGGCAGCCTCCGCGTCCAGCGCGGGGCCTGAGGGCGGGACGCTCCGTACGCAGCGATCCCAACCTCGGGGGGGAGTGGGACGGGGAGGCCGAGAGGGGGAGTCGAGCGCTGCCGCCAGCCCCGCACCCCCGGCCCCAGGGCCCCGCCGGCGCCTCACCTGCCCCTCGCGCCGCTCCCGCGCAGGACCCAGTCCACGTGCGCGCCCCCCGGCCCAACTCGGGCGGGGCCATTCGGGAGCAGGGGGGAGGGCCGGTCAGGAGGGGCCTCCCCAACGCGGGCGGGAAGGGGGCGGCTCCGCCTCTCACCCCCGACCCCCCCTCACGCCCGGCTCCGTTCCTTCCTCCCTCAGCGCGTGGGCGCGAGGGGAGCTCCGCCCCTCGACGCGGCGGGCGCGGCGCTGCTCCCCTCACCGGGAGGCGGCGCGGGCGGTCGGGGCGGTTCGGGCCGCTTAGGGCCGCGCTGGCCCGGGAGAACCAGAGCTGCGCTAAGGCGAGGGGAAAGGGGCGAGATGGCGTCGTGCGTGGGGAGCCGGACCCTGAGCAAGGACGATGTGAACTACCGCCTGCACTTCCGCATGATCAACGAGCAGCAGGTGGAGGACATCACGCTGGAGTTCTTCTACCGCCCGCACACCATCACCCTCCTCAGCTTCACCATCCTCAGCCTCATGGCCTTCGCCTTCACCAGGTGCGCGGTCCCCGGTGCAGCCGCGGGGATCTCCCGCCCCACCTCTAGATGCCGGCAGTGCCGCGGTTGCGCGGACCCGGCTCCGGTGCCAGGGGGTTCCCGGGGCGGGGGATGGGGAGGGGGCCAGAGCCGGTCGCCCGGCGGAGAGAAGGGGCAGCGCCTCTCCGGAGGGCGGTGTCTCCTGCTGAGGTCAGGTTAACAGCAGGGTGGGTATCGGGCAGGGACTCGCTGTGTGCTGTGCGGGCGGGGGGCTTGCATCGCCTGCGGGCAGGGGAGGCCCTCTTCTCCGGCCGAGGATATTTTCTGCTGCTCTGTCTCCTTGGAACTTGTTGATCATTTTGTTGCTCTGTGTTAGTCTCATTCAGTTGCCAAAAATGGCTTTTATTGGACTATCAAGAAGCCCAGCAATGGCATCGCTCAAGTAGATAATTTACCAAGCGTTCAGTGGAGGGGAGCGACTGTTCTGTGTCATCATTTTCATACAGCACTTGTCACACCTTGGCATAGGCCCCGGTATTGGGAGGCTTAGCCACCTCCTTTCCCCACCACAGAGAGAGCTCAGTGAACTTCACTCCTCCAGTCATTCATGGGAATAAAACAATTGATACAGTTGTTCTCAGGAACTGTATTCATAAACAAAGGATACAGCCTAAAGAGCATCTTGCAATATTTTTCCAGTTTGTGCATACTTTTTATTATCTCCTACTGAATGGGGCTGTAAAGGTGATAATGTAATCCTCTTTTAGGCTGAATCATACAATCTCTGGGCAAACAGTCATTCCTGGGGGTTTTTGACTGAGGTATATGTTGCGTTTTGTGGCATTGTAGGTACCCAACTCACCGTTTTCAGTAGCCTGGTTGATGAAACTCTGCTTCATCTCCTCAGTTTCATCTCAGGTTGATGAAACATCATTATTATTTTAAGTCTGATGTACAATTCAGTGTATGATCCTTTAATGTATAGTTTTTATTCACCTATGAAAATAATGGTCAAGTCTGTGTTGAGCTGAGAAAGGAGCATCAAGGAACTTTAAATAGTGTAGCTGCAAATGGTCTGAGGTGTGCCTTTTCTTGTTTCGACTTGTGTATGGCCCCAAGGAAGATGTTTTTGGTGAACACATCCCTTGTTCTACTTAGGTAACAAATCTAAGCTGAGGCAGAATGTCTCAAGGATCCTTTCTTAACTTTTAAAATCAGAATTATGTTTCTGTGATTTGTTTAGCTGGATGCCTTGGCTCCAAGTGCTCCTTTTGTCCTTTCTCCCCACCCAGTCACTTTTCTCACTATAGGAATAACTTGGGTCAAACTTGTAAATTATTAAGGTATTCTCTTCCATACCTTGTTCTGAAGAATTAATGGAATTGATGTCTTACCTGTGGGAAGGAAATTTAGCTGTTAATTCAAGCAGAGGATGAGCCAAGCAGCAGTTTCAGGACTGGTATCTTCTAGGCCCGAAGATTGTTGCTTTACTTCTGGACTGTTTACATTTTCCAGAAGGATTGCTATATTTTCTTTCCATTTCTCTTGCTCCCTTTCTAATTCTGACTTCTTCAGTTTAATTTTCTTCCCCCCCGTCTGTCTCTGCTCTGTGTCACTTCCTGTGTTTAAATGCCATTGACTTCTCTTTTAGTTTTCTCAGCTCAAGTTGGGGAAGCATCTTGTAATTTTATTTTTTTTTTCTTTAATTCCTCTCTTCCTCCCCTTCTGCTATTTCCAGTTACCACATGAGTTTCCTAAATCTCATGGGTGATACCAGCATGCTGTCTCTTTGGTGTAGTAGGAGGAGCCATTCTTGCTCCTGAAGCTCGACGAGCTGCTGGTCTCTTCCAGGACTCCAGCCACCACACAGCGCGACCAGGGTAGAAGTGTAGCGGGAAGAGCCTTTCTTGCTCCAGAGGCTCAACGAGCTGCTGGCCTCTCTATGCCTCACACCAGAGTGAGCTGAGCTTCCTCTCTGGGTGTGTGTCCCACCTTTATTGGCCCCCTGGTAATAGGGGGCCTGCCCTAACTGGGCACAGGTGGACTCACACCCACTCTTTGGTAACTCGAGGCACCTGGTTTATCTTGTTTCTCTACACTTTGACCTTATTTGGGCCACTACCCAAACCATATGTACTCTTTGAGAAGCTGGAAATGGAGAGGAAATGTTTCCCCACATGCTTATAGTATGTTCTCCCAGGTCTGGTCTATTCCTATCAGCTTATTGCACTGACTGCTTCTGTTTCCACCTTCTGGGCACAAGGTGCTGTAAACTTCCCAGTAGGATGTGACAAGTGATTCTCTGTTTTCCTTGTGCTGTCAATTGTTCTGTAGCTATTCTGGGCAATTTATTAAGCAGGGTTTTTTCTAAGATACATACATACTTATGTTGTTAAGCAAAAAAATTTTTTTTTCAGGAACTTTAGCATAGGCAGAGGAAATTCTGCTTTCCTCAATGTCTTTCTTGTCTCTTCTATAATTGTTTTATATCAGAAATATGTGGGTGTTCAGATGAACCTAGAAAATACTTTTCCCTGGGATGTACCAAGCCTTAACATGGGGTCTTCCTTGGGTCCTTCCTTTACCTGCCTGACAGGTAAAATTGAGGCTTTGACTTCATATAGTAGTATTCTTCAGGTAGTAATAATACTAATAATCAAGAAAAAGAAATGTTTGTTTAACTTGTTAAAGTGGGGAGTAGAAGGTATTCTGTTTTTAAATACACCCTTCTAGTGCTTCTGACAATGGCTTCAGCTGCCTTGTTTATTTCCTGCTGAAGAGCCAGGCACAGACTCTTCTGCTTGCAGGCTAAACCCTGGAGCAGAGATGTGGAGAGGCTCTCCCTTTCCCGGTGCTCTTCCTCCCTGGAGAGAGGGATGCAGTTATCTGTGAGCCCATAGGCAACAAGCAGGAGGGTGGGTGGTGCTGGAGGGAGTATTTTCAGGGGTACAACAACAGGACTGAGAAAGGTGATGGGCTGGTAGCTTCTGGTGCGAAGTTGCAGGGGTTTATGAAAGCAGGAGTAAGAGCTGCGAGGATGTAGGGCTGTTGTCTTTCACATATCTTAATTAATGGAGTAGATGAAACTGGATTATTGTGAATTTAAATTTGGAGAGTTTATGGAAGATTTTTTTTTTCCTAAATACATTCTAATTATAATGTCCTAGCTATTTTTTCCTCAGTTGAGTGTTCTACTTTTTTTTTTTTTAATTCATAATGTAATAACTTACTAGTCTACATTTTTTAGCATGCTGGTGTAGTACAGTGCTCTGAAAAAGAGCAGGAGAGAGAAAAAGGTAATGCAGTTGTTATGTTCTTTTTTTTAATTATTATTATTATTTGTTCTCCAGAAAGGCACAGAATTGAAAAATGTTGCTTGTAAAGTAGATTTAAATTGAGAGAATTTTCAAGTCTTCCCACATTAGAAGTCCTGTTTTTGCTGCATGAATGCTTGTATTTCAAAGTCAGCATCAAAGTTCCTCAGGCTAAGTGGGGAGATGGTTTATCACATTTTCCTGATTGCAGTTTCTTGTGATTGTGTCTTTCCTCCAGCAGTTATTTTGCTTCCCTGCTTTTTAACATTCCCCAGAATAGTTCTTCTAGGCAAACACTATAATTCTTACCCCAGCTGGTGCACAATAGTGAGTCCCTTGTCCCACCTGTTTTTACCTGCTTCTGGCAAGAAGATGGGATGTCTATGCCTTTTGAAAGGTATCCGCAACCAAAATGAAATTCCTCTACCACTCATTTGGAGTAAAATGCAATTTAACACCACATATGACATCTTTAAGTGGTGCCAGTATGACTAGCACAGCTTTCATGAACCTGAGTAGTACTAAAAATCCTGATACACAGGGGTGAGGACCCTCCAGCCCAGCTGGTGTGACAGTTAAGTGTTGTGATCACAGGGTCTTTCACTTCCTTCTTGGCTGTGCTGATTTGTACAGTGATGTGACACTTGTCTTGGGGGGAAAAAAAAAAATTTCTCCACTTTCTTCTACCCCTGTCAGATAGTGCCTGTGTATTATTCACATATGTTAAAATAAGAATATGGCTTTGCTGTCTGAGCCATCGGAGCCTGAAACTCTGTCTGGGAAATGCACTGGATGGCATGAGGCTCTTGATGTTGCCAAGTGAGCCAAAGTTAAGATCTGGAACTTGGGGTTCATAGCTGGTGAAGGTGTCAGCCATTGCAGCATGGATGCTGGGAAATGATAAATGTGAACTGATCTGGTAAAAAAAGAAAAATGCCCTGGGGATTCCCTGAGGCCTGCAGAGAAACTGTTCATGTTTAATGTACTTCTTCCTGCCATACAGTTAAACTGACATGGTGCTTAAATGCCTCACAGGGATGAAAGTCTGCCATGGAGCTGTTAAGATTCAATTTTGAGTGAAACAAATAATTTGGCTAAGTGAGAATATTAAATAACTGGCCAATAACTAATGCAAGGAACATTTTATGCTGTCACAGATTCTTTACTGAACAATCCAGCAATGTGAGAGATGCTCTGCAAGGAAGAGCTTTACCCCTCTAACATGTGCTGTTTTCCTGTTATCATGGGTTGAGAATAAAGAAAGAAATTTTAAAAGATAAACTGATCCTAAGTACATTAAATTACCCAGATAGTGAAACTTAAATTTGAGTTGTAGTGGGTCATACCTTATAAAATATTAGGTGTGCATATTATGATAGTCTGAAATTTGTTTCTATTTGAATTACTGAAGTATCTTAGAAGATGACAGCTGGTTAGAAGACTTGGGTGGGCTTTTTTTGGGTTTATACTGTATTCCACCTGCCTGATAAGAGTTCAGTCCAATTAAAGAATTGTATCCTCTGCCCATAACGTGTCAGTAGCACAAATAATACATGGCATTTTATTCAGAACTTTAGCTTAATAGGTCTATAAGCAAGCAGGTGTTTTTCCCTGGAACTTTAAAGTTTTGTAGTGTCTGTTATACATGGGTTCTGAGCTGTGTGATGACTATTTCCAAAGGCTGATTGTAGTTATTTCCCCCCTCTCTGCTCTCACCATGAGCATTTGGCATTGGGAGCAGAACAGGGTAGGTAAGATGATTGCAAGTGTCACCAAAACAGCAGAGGGAAACCAAGGAATTGCATCCAGGATTGCAGAGTTTTTGGTCTCGGTCTCTGGTGTGAAAAGTATTTTTAATGATGTTTCTGTGAATGTTAAAGCAGGAAGATTTTTTTCACCATATAGTAAATTCAGTCATTGCTTCTGCATTGACTTCCAACAATGCTTATGGGTTACATGTATTAATTATATATAATCAGAGAATGGTTTGGGTTGGAGGGACACCTCCCACCAGACCAGGTTGCTCAAGGCCCAATCCAACCTGGTCTTGAACACTTCCAGGGAAGGGGCAGCCACAACTTCCTTGGTACACAGAGGTGCAGAGTGGAAGTCATTTAGCAGAGTTACTATCTTGACTTGTTAGATAACCACCATGTTTATTTCTTATACCTCTTTCTGTGTAGTCTTTAAATAATGTGATATCTTCAGACCCTTTCAGTTTCATCCCTATAATGCACTTTAACACTTTGATGTTTTCTGTCTCTTCAGGGATGATTCTGTCCCAGAGGATAATATTTGGAGGGGTATCCTCTCTGTGATTTTCTTCTTTTTAATCATCAGTGTTCTAGCTTTTCCTAATGGTGAGTAAGGTTCATACTGTTTGTCCTTCACTTTTCACAACATGTGAATGTCTCTTTATTACTACTATATTTATTTTTATTTAAGTACTACTTATAATATATTTGCTTTTCTTTCTTCTTTTGAGTTCTTTCATGTTAAGGAATGATGAAAAAATGGGTTGCAGTCATACTGAGCAGAGATAAGAGTAAAGTACAAGTTATTTATAGCTTGTCTGTATTTAAAATGAAGTCAGGTTTTCAAAATGGGTGTCTTTACTTGCAGGTGCATAGCTGCAGCTCAGATTGCTAAGTAATGATGCTGCCAGATCCTTAAATAATGTTTAAAAGGAATCTGCCTCTGTGTGTTTCAACAGAAGAGCTGTTCTATAAATTCTTGGAAGTGTAACACCTTACATAAATGGGTGTTAAGAAGGTAGTGGTAGAAATGGCCACATGTTACAGTGTCAGATCACAGTTGCTCAATAGAAATTTGAGTTGTACAAAAGTTTTGGTAACTGTGTGAGGAGCAGAAAGTGCAAAAAAAAGAAAAACCCTTGTTTTTACTGCTTAATTCTGTGGAGGAAATGCTGTCATCTTGTTTGCTCTTAGCTTTGAGGGCTTTTTAAAAAAAATATTTATTTTTCATTTCTAGTTATTGCTGTCAGCATGAACATAATTCTTGGGTCAAGTCTGAACTGTTTCAGGATTATCAGTGTTCAGGAAAAAATAGTTGTGCTCAGTGCAGCTTTGTAGTTCAGAGTTGGGATGTATTTTTCTCATATTTTAAAAATCATTAATTCATGTTTTTCACAAAGCACTCCCTGAAAAACTGAGTGACAGAGAAAAGTGAGCTTTATGAATATGGTGCTAAAAAGCAGTCCACAGTGTGTGCTGAGAATATTTGGTCATCTGCTTCTTGCTATCTAAATGTGTGGTTCCTGTTTAGAGATTTTCTACTGTTGGTAGGCTTGACTTTCCTGCTTCTCACATTGAGAGATTTTTAATCTAATGCCAGTTCAATAACTAGATCTAAAGTAAATATTATTGACACTGCTAAAGAGCATAGGTATCTTACTACTTTTCAGATAAATGATACTTTGAAGGCTTTTATGAGGTCTGTTTCCTAACACTGTATTGTCATCCAAAGCTTAAGCACCACGTTTCTTTGCTAACACAGAAATTTTTATTTGATTACTTCACTGGGAGCAAGTCAGGTGTCAGCTGTGGTCTGGAAACCAGTTCAAGAGATCCTCAGGTGACACATGACATCTGGTGTCTTCTGAGCTAACAGCACACTACTTTTGTGGAAAAAACTACATAAAAATAATTGAAAATTTTGTATACTCCCTTCTAATTGCTTGACTCCTTTTCCTCTCTGAAATATGCTGTAACCATTTTTTTTTGTTTTAGCACAGAACTCCAGCATTCAGATATATTGCATAGTTTGATGGAGAAGTGATGGGTGCTCATGCTGAATTCTCATATGAAACACAATGAAAAAAAAATTGTGGTTCTTACTGGTGTGTTTTCTAATAGGCTTTTTGTTTACTGTCCACAGGACCTTTTACACGTCCCCACCCTGCAATATGGAGAATGGTATTTGGTAAGTTGTGTTTCTGACTTTTTTTCAGTGCTTCTGCAGGACTGGCTGTTTTAACTTTCATATGAGTGGAGCTGTCATGAAGCATAATTGTGCATAATTGACTTTTGTGAATATCACTTCCCTCTCAGTTCTGAGCAGTTGCTTGCAATCTGTTCTTAATTATGTTTGGGAATGTTATTGTAGTTACTCTGGGTCAAGACAGTGTAAATTAAATCATCAAATCATTCATTCTGATACTCTGAAAATCCTGTTTTGTGTTTGTGCTTGTGATTTTGAATCTCCTCCTGCCACACCTTCCTACTGCAATTTTTCACCACCCCAAAAAGGTTATTTTTTTATAGCTGCTGCATATAGTCTGTTAGCTCCTAACTAAACCTAGTTTAGTAGGGTGTTTCTTTTCATTATTGGCGATATGCTATCATTTTATAAGCTTATTAATTTTTGCATAGCTTAATGTACACTTTCTAATATTCTTAACACATATATATTCATATTCTTTACTTACAATTAAAAAAATACCTACAAATATTAGTAGCATTCATTTTATTTTAATTTTTATTAATTTTTAAATTACTTTTTAATGTTTTAATTTTCATTTTTATTTTAGTTTTATTTTGAAATACTGAGGGAATTTTATTTTGAAATAGTTCAGGGTTCACAGAGCATATCCTGGACTTTAAGCACATTTGCAAAGAATTAAGCACATCTGATTTAAAAGCTGATCTGTTTCTTTTCATGTTTCTCCTTCCCACTGCCTTACATAGCTAAAAATAAGTAGCTTCCCAAAGTAGCTGATTACTCATCTATTGACATTGAGAGGATACTGCTAATCAGATAGTACTTGCTAAAGAATCTGTCTCCTCATGAAGTTTAGGAAACACACATCTAACTTCTCATTTCAGGTTTCAGTAAATGTAAATTGAAAGGCCATTCTTGGTGTCTGTACTGTCAGAGCTCGAGCTCTTGCACTTTAGGGAAAAGACAGCATGTAGAATCAACAGCAACATTTTTTCCATATTTCTGGTGCTTATTTAGCCGTGCTTGGGGTCTTACAGTAGATGAAAAGCAGGAGTGGTGTCCTCAACATTTCAGGGTGCACCCTTGCCTGCAGGCTGTGCTTGTAGTTTGGCATCTGTTTACCTGATGTGTTTTTAGGATGTATGGCAGAGGACAGTATATATACTTCCCACTCTATATGTGTGTACTTGAATGGGAATTGCTCTCTAGCACAGACTGGGGATCTGTTTATAGTTAAAAATATCTTTTTAGAATTGCTATAGTATATTTTGGATGATAGATACTAAGTTTATTCCCATTAATCTTTCTGCCTTCCGTGACATTGCTGCAGGACACAAGTAAGTTTGAGTGCTAGACTATAGAAATGGTGTTAGTATTCATATGCTGCTTCCAAATGTGAGCTTAGATATCTGTGAACTTGTGAATTAAGTAGATATGCTCCCAGTAGCAGCTTAATCTACCCACTCATCTACACCTAGGGCTCTTAAATTCTTATAAGTTCTAATTAAAAAAAAAAACTATTCAGATATTGGGAGGAGAGAGGGAGTGGTTCCAAATGCAGTAGGGTCTCATGGTTTGTAATGGTGTGAAAACAAATCATAATCATCTTTAGCTTTAAAAGCTTCAAACAGCAAATATTCCCTCCCACAAAAGTAACTCAAGCATGCATTAGTTTATATTTATAGCTACTCCATATTGCTAGCATATCTCAGAAATGCCAGGTGGGATTATTACATTGGTCATTGTGTTGAAGTCTGCAAATAGGTTTAGGGACCTCCATTAATGAGACCAAGAATACTCACAGCAAGGGGGCAGAGCTAATCCAGTCCTGGGATCCTGATGTATCTCTTACTCAATCTCTTACTGAAGAACTTCCTGGTCATGAGCTTGTACTGCTTGTGTCTAAACTGATTAGACAGATTTTGTTTTGATTGGGTTCATTCAGTCAAGCCCATAGTCTGCCACTTGAGACAGGAGGTGATAGGAGGGCTGGGTGTGCAGAGGTTGCCATCTGACTTGTGTCTCTTAAGCTTTTTTGCATGTAGCCACTACATGTAGAAAACTCATTCGTGCAAACTGGGCATGTATAGAGCAACATCTTAAGCAGCTTTTTGGACTCTGTGTCCTTAGGAGTTTTGTGGGTGAACACCATTTTAAAGCTGAGTCTTTTTGCAGGTCTCAGTGTGCTCTATTTTCTGTTCCTGGTGTTCGTGCTCTTCCTTAACTTTGAGCAGGTAAAAGCAGTGATGTACTGGCTGGATCCAAACCTTCGATATGCCACAAGGGAAGCAGATATCATGGTATGTATTCGTGGCACTTTACTGGATGTTTTGGCTACTTTAAGCTTGTTTTGCATGAGTGGGAAGGGATAAATCTGGATTTACTGGAATGAGGATGCAAGTTTGTGCCTATACATGACAGAGTCAACCACTAGGTTTTTACATCAAGATCAATTGATGTGAAAAATGATCTTCTCTGTATTTTTTTTCTAATGAAGATGTTCTGATGAGAATGCAGTCAGGATTGTGAAATATGTTTGCATTGAGGTTGCTTTGAATTCCTTTAAATATATAAAGATAGTTCCTAATAGAAAGGAGCCTGGATACTACAAACAGACATAACAAGGTAGTATCTGAGAGAGGTCTGTATGGTGTGTGTCTCCCTGCTTGCTTTTTTTGATGCCACAATGCTGCACTCAAAGAACTTTGTTGCCTTAGTGCTGTGAGCTTAGTGCTGGACTGGCGTACTACTGAGTATGTTGAAATTCAAGTACAGCAACTGCAGGACTCTGGTGCCTTTGGGTCACCCAACTAAGCACTGGTGATGTTACCACTGGAGAATTACTTCCGTAGGCCATGGTCTGGCATGGAAAGCCATGCTGCTGTTTCTGCCTGGTGAGCAGCTTGCAATGTGTTTTCAGTTCAGAGAACATTCCCTTTCAGGTCTGGACACTATCGTAGGGAACTGAGGTAGTAAAAGGAGGCCTGGAAAAAGTCTGTGAGGTAGTTTGGAAGTCAGGCAGGAGAGGGTGTGATCACTTGAGCACCAAGAAAAAGAGGGTTACTGCACGGAGAACAAGAGCTGTCAATCTTGCTCTCTTCACTGTTGCATCAAACTACTACCCAGCACCCAACCAGTGTGCTTCCTTGCCCTTGGGTTTGCACGTTAGCTCACCATGGTCACCTGTTATTCAGTAGGTGCTGTTACCTAAATCATGCCTCAAGACCAAGAAATTAACACCAATTGTCTTTGGCCAATAGCTGTTCACTACATATGCAAACTATTGCACAGCACCTAATCAGCAGCAGCTGCAAACTCCTGCCCTGTAGCACCGAAGAAGGAATGGAAATCTTTACAGTAATCTTATATTAGTTGATTGATAGTGAGTGCTGCACACAGGCTTCTTACCTGGAAAACTGGATGCTTCAGATGTTACAACCCAGCTGATGGACACTACGTGTTGTGCAGCTCCGACATCAAGAGTAGGTCTGTGACTTTCTGCTCTGTAGGAGACCTATGATGGTGGTGAGGCTGAGCAGTCTGCTGTTGGGGTGGTGGGAGGACACACTGCTAAATGAAGCATGAGCTTGGAGGTTTGTGATGTTGCTGAGCAACTAAAGGAAGCTGAGACAAGGCATCTGTCAGTAAGACAGATTCACCTGTTTCTGCTGTCATTTAAGTTAGAAATAAATAGATTGAAGTCAGGAGAGGACTTGTGTTACTACTCACAGAGAACCACAGTAAAGCAGATTCCCTGTCTGTAGCAATCTGCAGAAGCTTGCTCTGTACTATTTAGCAAACCTGAAATCCTGATACTGTCACTTAAAGTTGGAGTAAAGTTTTGAAGTGCAGCTAAAATGACAGCTGCAGCTTTGTCTCTTGCACTTGGCCAGCAAAGGTGCTTGAGTATAGAAGATACTGTATGACCTGTGGAGTTGCAGCTATAAAATTGAGAGGTGTTAAAAAAGCCCCAGCACAAATAGAAGCCAAAAAGCAAGAGCCCTGTAAAAAAGCTTACTTTTGGAGTAACCTCACAGTGTTCACAGAATTTCAGATACCACGTTGTAACCAAGAGCCTGCATTCAGTGCTTCTCATTCTGGCGAACGAGTCAGATTCAGAGCAATTTGGGTCCATGTACTGAAACAGCAGCATTGTCATCTATAGAACTGGTGGTGCTCCTTTCTCTGGGTGACCAGCACTGTCATGTGTGAGAAGCAATACCATCCTTTCACTTCAGGGAGCACCAGCAATAAAGGTTACTTAGAGCTTCGTAGTGGGACTTAGCAACCTCTTGATACAAGTGTTTGCATGAAACTGTGCATTCTTCTCTTTATGGAGGCCAGAATTTGAATCTTTCTCTGTCATCCCTTTTTCAGCTTGGTGGTTGTTCGTTTGTGCAGGATTAGCAATAGTTCTTGTCTGAAAGAGAATTCTTAACTCATCATCTAAGCAATTCTCTGTTGTCACCTGTAGATGGCAATGTGTATATTAGGAGGCTTAGACAGCGATTACCTTTATGTGTGTTTCTAGTTAGGAATAGATAAGAGAACCTCAGAGATGCAGCCTCCTAATTGCATACAGATTCCTTTTAGTTGAGCGGTGATTTCTAGCATTTCTAGTACAACATGATGAGGGAACACATTTGTTTTGTTGCTGATAACCAGAATATTAATGAATATTCTTAAGGAATCTACTATTAATTTGTGATGGAACAGTTGCAAGTTCCCTATGATTTTAATTTTTTTTTCTTAATTCAGCCCTGTGACTGAATTTTCTCAATAGGAAATTCTGGGAAATAGCTTTCATGAGAAAATAAGACACGAAAGATACTCAAATGAACATTGAGATGAGTAATGTAACATCACAAACTAATGAGGATTAGCCACTAATGTGCCACACCTGAGCAAAAGACAGCCCCAAAATGGGGAATGGTAGTTACTTCAAATCAAGATGTTAAAATCAAATAACTATTTTCTGATGTATTGTTTACTGGGTTTTATTCTATTGATTTTACTTCTCCTGCTGTTCCTCTGTCATACACGGAATACATGTTCCCTCAGGCACCAAAGTCTATTCTATCTCCTTTTAAACTGGAGCTGCATTGTGATAACACTAACTCTTACAACTGAAAGCTTTCATGAAGAGTTTAGAAGATCAAGAAAGTGGAATAATGCATATTTTAATATCCTTATTATTTCAGATTTGTTGTACTAAATAGAAGTTTCTTCATTCTAGTGTTTTTGAAGTGGCATATTCATTGAGGTTTTTTGTTTTGTTTTTTTGTGTGTTTGGTTGTTTTCATTAATAGGAATATGCTGTGAACTGCCATGTTATCACGTGGGAGAGAATCCTCAGCCACTTTGATATATTTGCTTTTGGGCATTTCTGGGGCTGGGCTATGAAGGCTTTGCTGATCCGCAGCTACGGCCTGTGCTGGACTATCAGCATCACCTGGGAGCTCACTGAGGTAGGCCACCCATTTATCTTATGATAAACCAGTGTGAGACTTAAGTGATGCTGTGTAAAGTGTGAATGCTACTAGAAGGCTGACTCACTGCTTCTCAGTGGAGATTTACATTTTAAGCCATCTAAACCAGATGCTGAGCAAGTGGTGTAATTGCATTAATGAACAAAAGTAAGCTGTGGTTTAGTGACTGCCTGGCTAGTTAAGTCCAGGCCTGCCTGCCAGTGCCATCCATGCTTTGTTTTCCTGCTGTTTTGGAAGTCAGCACTCAATGCTGCTTCAGATGTTGACTAATATTACCAGATTCAGAGCATTTCTCCCTTTTCATTTTCTAGTATCTGTGATCTGCTGTCCTGATTCCCTTACCCCAAATGCAGCAATATTGCACACTGGGTGTAGTCATGCATACTGTACTGTGAAAGGATGTAGAAGGATATCTGCAAGTAAGATGTGGGGACCCATGAGGAGAAATCTATATGGAACATCCAGTGTGATGTTTTCTGTTTGGAAGTGTGATGTTTCTCTCTGTCTTCTGAGAGGCCTGAGTGCACAGCCACTTAAGTTAAATCACAAGCATACTTCACATTGTCACTGACGTAAAAATGTGGTTTTTACTAGACCTGGACCTAAGCTAGTTCACGTGCAGTGTAGTCTGCAGCTCTATGGTTTGGAGAACCATTGACTTATTTTTGTAATCCAGCTTTACCACAGTTCTCCCAAGCACTTAAGTAATTTCACTGTTGGCACTTTCAAATCCCATTTTGGCCAAAAAAATGCAGATATTTAAGTTGATTGAGTCATTCGACTGTTGCTTAGACTGCTAGTTCTTATTGTTAAATCTGTTTTAAGAATTCAGGCTGGTTAATTGCTACTCTAAACATTTTCATTTGCATGTAAACTACAGCTTGATTAGTAGAATACATGTCCCTAAAATCCGAGTATGCATTTCTGTAAAAGAGAATTTAATTTCACTATATTTTTTGACTGGAAAATTCAGAGTGAAGAAAGAAAAAAACAATTTTTGTCAGCTTTTGGGATGGCATAGTCTAATATCCTGTCACACTTAAAGTACTAAGTGTAGATGTAAACACCTGAATTTAGTCTTTAAAATCATAGTTTTCTTTTGAGCTTGCTGTCTTGAGAATGCTTGGCTCATCTGATGAGGTATTCAATTCAGAATTATAGATAAAGATGTAGTTGTTTAAAATTAAACTTCTTGGTTTGAAAATGCTGGTGCCATGGGTTCTTTTTCAAAACACATTTTCATTTTCTGTGGCACTGAGGGATATGCTGTTTTCAAAGCTATTTTGAAACTGCCTAAGATTGGGATTTCACAAGTGCCCATCCACAAAAGAAATCCAACTTTGCTAGCTGTTATCATTCAGTTGATCATTGCTCAACCATCATCTTCAATTTGACACCCCATGGGGTGTTTAGTATTCCCTGCTGTTTAAAGGCATATTATTGGAACAGACAATGTGTTGGGTAGAGTTCAAAATATAGAGAGGTAATCACCACTCAAATGGGTTTTAAATGAATTAGTTAATTCAGGGCTATCATTAAAAACCTTCAGAAGTGATCAGGGCAGTTAGGTAGGGTGCATCTCCTGTTAGCATTAATGGATTTCAGCTGATTCCCTGTTCTGAAATGGGACACCTGGCTGATGCTCCATACTGTTGGATTAAGATTGGGATGCAGGCAGACCTTGGCCTCTTGTGATGAAACAGCTGCCACCTTAGAGGTAGTCTGCCTGACCCCTGTGCTCTGGCTTTTGCTGCCTTACAATCAGTAACTTGGTGGCTTGGGCTGCATTATTGCAGATTGTGATGCATAGCCTCGTGCACTTTCAGGTTAAATTAATTTAAAATGTGAAACATAAACTGTATCAGGATACTGAGCAATACTTGATAGTTTGGGTCATGAAGAGAAATTCAGGTTTTCTTTTCCACAAATTGAAATTCCGGGAGACTTGTCATAGAAAACCAAGTTGCTTTGATGCATTTTTACAAGAGTTTTCAAAAGAACTGTCATTGCCCATGCCAGTTACTCTAATTTATTATGAATGGACCAGTATTCATTCTTGCTGTGTACAGAAAGCATTCTTCTAGCAGCTTTTCCCACATCAGATTTTTTCAATATTTTATTTATGCATTTATTAACAAAAGAGACTTTATCTCAAACCATACCAATGAACTTCCACAGACACAGTATGTATATATGTTAACTGACAAAAATTGTACTGGTTTTGTGGAGGAAATAACCTTATTTTGGTTGCTATGTATTTTGTTATGGATCTCCTTGAGTATTACAAAGCTAGCACTTAGCACACGGGTGTCTTACTAGTTTAAAGCTGACATTTTCAGTCTTTTTTTTTGGCTGCTATGATTTTTCCTGTGGAATAGAGAATTCATTAATTTTCTATTAAAGGAGAACGAGAGGTGCTGAATCAATTTCTGGCTCTCAGTAAATTGTGTCTATATTTTGATGTCACTGTCAAAAGTGTAAACTTGCCAAAAGTATCTGTAAATACATTTAATTGCCTTACTAATGCCTCACAGTGATCTTCAGTTAAGTCGAGGATTTAGAAAGGAACAGATTGCCTCAGAGATAACAGATTTGTACACTTTCCAGAGGAAATCTCTAGGGAAATGAATATATTTTGATATATCCAGATGACAGTAGCTTTTCAGTCAGATACTGGTTTGCTTCTGGCCTGTTTTCCAGTATCTTTACAATAAAGGTACCTTCATTGTTCTCACTTATCAGAGAGCAAATAGGAAAGAAGAGTGCAATATCGTATTAACTTCTTGGGCCTTTCTGGCTGTATTTGTATTATGTGAAGCATTGATTTAACTTTTACTATTTTTAAGAAATGTAGTGACTGTAAAAAGCTTAAATATAAGAGTTTTATTTTTGCTAAATGGTATTAAGTAGTATGTTTTCTAAATCAGCAAGAAGATGCAGTCTGTAGAATTCGATGCATTTGTAACAACTGTCAGTACTAAAGCATGTTGGGCCTCAGGATTTAACGCCTGTTATATTTCAAAACTAGCATTCTCTTCAATTTTTTTTAAAAGCACAAAACACCTTTCATCCACGAAAGGTAGTAGTTTTGCTTGTTTTCTGCATTTGTATAAATATTTTGTGTATCAGCATCCAGAGGCCATGAGCTCAATGACATCCTTATATACAGCATAGCCCCAGCAGAGAATGGTGAGAAGGAAACTTTGATGTCCTGTCCAAGGCCTTCTGAAGTTAGTGGAAGGATGCTCATCAAATTTCAGTGATTGTGGCTCATGCCATAGAAGTATGACATGTACTGAAAAGCTGATTTTTAAATGTGTACTGAAAAAGTAAATATGTGTGAATTTTGTGCTGTTCCTCACCCAGAATCTTTTTGCTGTATTCTGTAGCTCTTCTTCATGCACCTTCTGCCTAATTTTGCTGAATGCTGGTGGGATCAAGTAATTTTGGACATCCTGCTTTGTAATGGGGGTGGCATCTGGTTGGGCATGGTAGTTTGTCGCTTCTTGGAGATGAGGACCTATCACTGGGCAAGCTTCAAGTAGGTCTAAAAGCTTCATAAACATTATGTTTGATCTTATAATACTAAATCAATTCCTTTGGGAAGCAGATCTTCTTCTCCACATATATAAAACAAATGTGGTATAGAAATAGCATATAATCCTCATGTGCTAATAACATTGTAAGTTTATTTTAAATGTAGAAAGTGCATCTTGTAGTAATGGTACTGCACAGCATTTATTTGTAAATATGATGATATTTATATATAATTTTCCTTTGCAATCAAAGTTATGAATATTGATGCCAAATGAAAAAGTAGTAAAACTTGTTTGTACTTTCAATTGATTTTATACAATTTAAGCTTTGAAAAAGACAGTGAACAATACAAATTGTAATTACTTTCTTGTTATAAAATGTTTTTAAACTAGCTTTGGGCTCAGCCTGATGAAGCATTAGTGTGAAAGTGTCAGCACTGATTGTAATTGCAGAGGAGGAATCAGGCTGACTTTACCTGTACTGTGAATCATCTTACCCCGTTGCTGACCCTCTACAATGAACAGAGTAATTACAAAATAAATTAGCATTAGTCATGTAAAAGGGCAACAGCTTTTGGCCTAGTGTCAGTTCTTAGTTGTCCAGGTACAGTTTCTCTCAGAGTATTTTGCCCTTCTTTGGCCTTGTTCCCTCCAATGGGTGGCAAGCATGGTCATCTGCACATCACCAGTGGTAATGAAGAAAAAGGATCAAGTGCAATGAATTGCCAAATTGCATTGAGAGACAGAAAAGGAGCTCAAATCTTAACTTTCAGTTTTTATACCTTACATGAACTTCTGTGCTGCTTTCTTTTCTTACTTGCAGATTTGTCAGTTGTTCTGAGAACTGTTTAGCCTTTGCAGAATTGGAGTCTTTGTTTCTTTCCTTCATGAAGAAAATGATAGAAATGTTTTGTAGTTTTGAGTGAGGGTAGAGGAGGTTGGGCTTTCATAGCAGAATGCACCCTGACAGGAATGCTTAATAAATTACATTTCTTATTCACCCTTGCCTGGTACAAAGTTGTGTGTGTCAAGATCTTTAGTGTCCAGCACTAAACAAATGTGATTGTACTTATACCTCAATAACTGCTACTGGCTACTGCTTTTTTTGTTTGGTTTTTTCCCTTGCTTATTCCTTGCATTTACTCCAGCATTCTCTTTTTCTAGGGACATTCATACAACCACAGGGAAAATCAAAAGAGCTGTGTTACAGTTCACCCCAGCCAGCTGGACCTACGTCCGCTGGTTTGACCCCAAGTCTTCCTTTCAAAGAGTGGCTGGAATCTATCTTTTCATGATCATTTGGCAGGTAAGAAATAAATTCTGTGAAATCAAAGCTGCCATCAGATTGGTTACTATTGGCTGTTTTAATTTGCCTAATTTAGTTTTTAAAAGGAGAACTAGAAATGTTTGATAATTTTGTAGTTTTTTAATACGATCTTTTCTAGTCCTCTACCAAATTTGCCTCAGTCATTCATAACTGATTGAGACTATGAGCTTTATTAAAAGACCTCTACAGCATGAATTCTTGTCCCTTAATGGCTTCTGGAAAGAGCAAATATTTTCATAGGGCTATTTGTCTGAGAGTGGGATTATTTAAATCCTCGATCTAGCCAGCAGGGCTATAGTAGAGCATAAATAGTTTTCCTTCTTTGTTTTAGTATCCCATATTAATCTTTGTACATTTTTGGTAGTAACTCATTAAGAGCTTTGTAAGTTGAATGCTATTAACTAACTTTTTTTTTTCTTCTTAATTTTTTAAGCTGACTGAGCTGAACACATTCTTTTTAAAGCACATCTTTGTGTTCCAAGCAAGCCATCCTTTAAGCTGGGGAAGAATTCTCTTCATAGGAATCATTACAGCACCCACCGTGAGGTAACTCTGTTGCTGTGTTGTTTTAAGTAGCTTGACTTTGAGCATCCAAGAAATGCATATGGTTTGTGAGTAAATGCAGTGCATTTCAATAAATTTATGCTATTGCTGCCACAAAAAGCAAAACAATCATCACTTTTCAGTAAAGTGTATTTTCTGCCAAGTAAACTAATAAGATAAAATGTACATAAACATCTGTGTTTCCATAGGGATGCAGAACCAGTCTGTTCCATCTATTGCTTGAATGGCATCTGCCTGTGTTGTGAGTTAGCTGCATATATTATCCTCGAGGACTGCAAAAATATCCAAGTTGATGAATCAGATGCTCACAAAAGTGTAGATGAGGAAAAACAGAGCTGTTGAGTTTTCTAACAGAACTTTTTATTCTGTTAGTCTACATGAAATATTAGTGTGTTACAAGAAAAAAGAGCATTAGGTTACTCTGAGTAACACAACAGTATATACACAGTTGTGTCGAAACATTAACCTGCTTTTAGGGACACCCAGTATTTCACTTTGTTTCTTTCCTTCATGAAGAAAAGGATAGAAATGTTTTATAGTTTTGAGTGAGGGTAGAGGAGGTTGGGCTTTCATAGCAGAGTATGCTCTGAGTCCCCTTAGCAGAGTCCCCTTAGTTGTGGGTCTTTTTTTTCCTGTGACATAGCTGAAGGTAGACAGAATGCATGCAGTTCTACAGTTAGAGGCAGGGAATTTCCCACTCATGAGTAAAGTGACATTACCTTGAACAGTTAAATGGCAGCCTAAAGTGCAGCTGTTTGTCTCAAGTTAGGTGTACTGATTTCATGTTAACTAAATTACCTTAATCATCCTATGAGTTCCTATGTAGGTGAGCTTTTAAGCCCTTTTGTGGCACATGCCAGCCTGTAGCAGTCTATTCTTAAATAGTCCTGGTGTTGCTAAAGTAGTAACTCTTGGCTTCCCATCTCTCGGTGGATGTTGGAGATGAAGAAAAAGAACTTTGGTCCCACATCTTTGGAATTCCTCTCTCTAAATTCTTAACATTTAGAAGCATAAAGAACAGAGCAGAATGGTCTCCAGGCTGTTATCAAAATAGATAGAAATTCTACTCTGTTCTTTTGGAGAGCATGTCAGTAGTAAGAGTGCTCATCTGGAATACAGAACAGCCATATTCAGTTTCTCTCATAATTCAGACCTACAGTTCTCAAGAAAATGCAGTTGTTAATAAATTAAAGATAGATAAACTGTGGAAAAACTGGAGGATTCTCTAATTATTTCAAAGCTGTTGCACTTTGTCTAAAAGTCTTGGAGATTCAATGCAGATGCAAGAGACAAATATGTAGCTTTGTTGGCCTACTAGGTTGGGTACTTTCCCTGTCCTTGCTCTCAGGAGTGTTTTCTGTGTTGTTTCAAGTTATCCAGTCGATGTGATAATCTGTCCTATTAGAGTCTAAGCCATCTGGTAGACATCCAGCGTGATTGCATGTGATTTTAACCACCAGCACTTCATTTTCAACGTAGATACATTTGTAACATAAACTTGTATTCTTAATGTAAATACTCTGGAGACTTTCAGCTTCACTGAAGAATTCTCTTCTTTCCCTTCTCAGGCAATACTACGCTTACCTCACAGATACGCAGTGCAAGAGGGTGGGAACTCAGTGCTGGGTTTTTGGGTAAGTGTTCTTGCTGCATGCTTGAAGCACTTGGACAAGTGTTAAGTATGTGTTCAGCAGAGAAACAGGCTTAGCAGGAAGCCAGTTGTTGTCTTGTGTTGGTTTTAGTATAAAGAACAATATGGAAAGATTTCCCTTTTATTGCAAGTTCAGAGAAAAAGAAAAATCTGGATTTTTGGGTGGGGCATGGGAAGTGATAGAATGAGTAAGGAGAAGAACAGATGGAAGAACAAGAAACTGCTGGATAAAACTAGAGTCCTTCAAAGTAGCATTGGCATTGCTGCCCATATTCTCAGTCAGATGAGAAGGAGATGAGAGGTTTTTACCTCTCGTGCTTGCCTGGCATTGGAGAAAATACTGTGGCCGTCAAGGTGGGCATTGCTGCTTTTAGCAAAATCAGAAGGCAGCGAAACAAACCATGGTTATCAGCTATTTCTGTGTTATTCTGGAGGAGGGAAAAGAGTAACACTGTGAACAAGGGTTACTTTGGGTACAGTTTCTTTCAACATATCTCCTGGGGGAGACCTTTAAATGAAGAGTTTGCATTGCTTTTGGTGAGAGCTTCCGGGTGGCTTGACTGAAATGTACTCTTCTGTAAACCTAAACCACATTCTGTTGTAGCTTTGTAAAAGCTTCTTGTTATGGTTTAACACTGGGCCAGCAATTAACTGAATGAGTGATGCTCTCTATTAATCCCCATCCTCTCCCTGATAAAGGAAGAAGAGAGAATAAGGGAGAGAGAGTTATGGGTTGGAAATTAAACTACACAGCTTTAGTGAAACAGTAATGATAAAGAGGAAGAATTATTAAATATACACAAATATGCCACAAAATGATACCACATTCCCTCCCCCTTTCCCACAGTGTAATGCTCACATCACCACCCAGGCTGCAGGGCAGGGCAGCCTTGGAAGGTCCAGGCTGGACTCCTGGAGTCAGCAGCAGTGAGGAGCTGGAGGCAGGAGCACACAGACTCAGGCTGGTAGGGATGGAGATCACAGGCAGATGAATGGATGGAATCCTCCCAGGATGCTGAAGCAAACAGGGATAGGCAAAGAAGGGCCAAAGGGAAGGGTGAAGGGTAAAGAGGAAGGGGCTTGGCCCTCATGATCCCTCAAATATATATTGAATATGATGTGTATGGGATGGAATACCCCATTTGGTCAATCTTGGTCACCCATCTTGTCCACTTCTCTCTTTTAAAGGAGGGCTGCAGGTGTGACCTCTTCACTCCCTTTCTCTTTACAGAGCACAAGATGTTCCTAAGAACTGAGAAGTGTCCTGCATACCAGTCTCTAGCTGTAATTATAAACATTGAGCATTGTCAGTCCTAGAAGCAGGCACTGACTGAGAAACTTGCTGTTAATTTCAGCAAGTGCAGCTACTTAGAAGAGGCTTAACTGAAAGTAAAATTAGAAGACAGAAAATTAATTCTGTCCTGGTCAAAACCAGAACACTTGTAAATAAACAGCATAGTAGCGTCCCCTTTGATTTTTGATTTGGAAGCTTATAAATGGGAAAACATAAAAGATCCTAAATCGCATCTTAAAGAAAAAAAATGAAATACATATTTTGAGAAACTATTCTAGTTTCTGATGGCACCAGTTTTAAATTAAAACAGCCATTTCATTCTCCTTGCCAAGATTAGTGTCTCGTTTCCAGAACTCACTGAAGCATTTTTGTGTTTAATATAAGAAATTATTACTATTTTAAATTGGAATAGCATTTCAATGAGCCATAAAAGACTCAGATGTAAATTAGACAGTGCTCTTGCAGCTTTATCTCATCTTTATTGTTAGACTCAGGATTTTAGAGTTTTAGGAACAGCTCTGGACTGGAAGGCATGTTTCCAGCTGCACTAGATCACTGTAATGCAGCCCCCTTTCTCAACATTTAATTGAGATGAGAACAGAATGTGCTGCAATGTAACTGAAGAGATTTCTACTCTTGTTTTAAATGTACCCTGGAGAACATGATTCATGTCTCTGTGGGTTTGGCTGGACTTAAGTATTCACTTCTTTGAATGGATTTCCCACCTTCCTGGATGGCTCTATTACTGTCTTCAACTCATGACAATAACATCCAATGGACATTTAAAAAGTACTCACTCTGTTCTGGTTCTTACTTAGGGAGGATCCCTCTCCATAAAACATGTGTTAAAATTCCTAAAGAGTCTGCAACATATGAGCTTCTTAAAAAGGCCTGGGATTTTTTTTAAATTACCATGGTGCAGCAATCTGTATTGAATTTAACTAACCAATGACAAATTCACTATGACTGCTTAATTTATAACTAGAATCACAGAGGTTAGAAAATAACCTTGCTGTGTTTGTGCATAAGCATCTTAGTAGTTACAGGTCAACTTTATTCATATTTTGGAGATATGCATTTGAATGCAGATTTGTTACTGAACCACATATTTAAATGACTTAGGAATTAAAATTTTTATATGAAAAAGGAATTTTTCTCAACTATAGATGGTAATTTTAGTCTTAGAGAAGATACATTTAAAACAATTATATAATTCTGGGGGGAGAATTTTCAAGTTTTGCACTATGATGAAAGAAAGATGAACTTTTCTTTCAAAAAGTTCATTCTTTCCAAGAGAAAGAATGGGAACATAATGTTTTACAAATTGAGAGGAAATAAGAAGTTGAGTGTTTGCCTTCTGGATCTGAAAAATTGTCAAGACTTCCAGAAACTGTAATCCTTGGTTCAGTGTTCTCTCTGAACATATATTAACGTAATATATGTTACTAAATAGGTGTCTAAATATGTTTGTGATTGCATAACAAGAACTATCCTAGAATATTTGTTTACAGTCCTATCTACTTGTGGGAAATGTGCATGGAGTAAGGATCCTCCTTGATCCTACTTGCCTCTGTAACATGCTAGAAAAACCAGAGCAACACTAGGAGTTCCTGTTTGTTGCAAGAGTAGCTCTCTTCCAGTAATCTAACTACTCAGAATATAATTTCTAAAGCAATTAAAAGCATCTGTATGTAATATTCATATCTGTGGTAATCAAGACACACTTCAAAAGGCACAAATTGATTCTGTAGCAGCCTAATCATAGGAATAATTAGTGCCTTGCATTGTTGTGAAACTGTTCTCTCGGACTTTATACTGTAACATTGCTTACAGCAGAAGGACAGTAAGTGATACAAGGCATGAACAGTGTAACACGTCTGCTGGAAGTGGCACAATTTTAATTAAGATGAAGCCTTTCAAAAAGGACTATCTGTTAGGATGTTACAGGATTATTTTGATTGAATAAAAACTTAACGGTGTCTAGTTTTCTTGTCTTTAGTGTTCTCATCACCTATCAGTAAGACACACCTGGCACTGTTAGCATTTTTCTATGTTTTGATTCACTGCTTTAATTTTTAGTAGCTGTCCTGTTGTACAGTATGCTTAACCCAACTGTTACTTACAGGAATAATGGAGAAAACGTATAAAGCAGCACAAACAGCTCTATAATTTTTGAAGCCCTTGTTGGAAATAGCCTATTGTTTTGTTTATGCCTTCTAGTATATCATACCCTCATGTTTGTTTCCTAATGGTGGTCTTTCTGTTCCCACTGCTGTAATTCAGTTTAACTATTTTTTAATCTACAGCTGGATCAGTAAGAATAATGTAAAACCAAGAAAGAAAAATAGCTGGTGACCCAACAGAGTAACACTACTCTGTTTTTTACTACTGTGCACCTCATTAATTTGCAGTATAGGTCAGCTGGGTGTTACTTCCACAATTCCAAGTTTTGGGGCCACTCATCATGCTGCAAGTGATGCCAGATGGGATGGAGAAAGCTGTAATTTATTATTTGCACCAGGACCATCTCTGCAGTACCAGTTGTTAAGCCATGCACACATTTTTCCTCCCTCTTTCACAAAGGGGAATGGGTCCTGTCTGCCAAGCAGTAGTGCTGGTTTTGGCATTTCCCCGGTTCTGGAGAATTCTGGTAGAAAATGTGTCCTGCAGTGTAGAGCTTGGGAGTCTGGAGCACTTGACCTGATGTTGAGTGTGCTTGCACATGTTTGAGGAGGATTGTTCATGCCTGTGCTCATATACAACCTCAGAGTCACTGCTGAACACATTAAGTATTAAACTTTTATAAATTTAATAGTTTTCTTCATTACATGCTTCAGCACAAGAAAAGTCTATTTTCTATGCCTTTGCTGCACTAGACACATTTTTACTCTTCCATTTATTAAATATATGTAATTTTGTGTCAAAGACCTGTACAAACTAAATATATTTCCATGGCAGTTGGTGGAAGTTTTGGATCTATAACCCCTTGTTCCACAAGTGTAGACAAGCCTCCATAGCTCTGAGAATGAGAAGGTGTTTACATCTGGTAACTGATATATCAGGATATAATCAGGAATTACTTTGTTTAATTCTTTTAATGCCAGCTAGCAAACTAAGTATGGCAGTTTTTCTTCTTGTATCTTCCCAAATCCTCTGATACTGTAATACTTACTGAGTTTACACATAAACCAGAACAAATGCATCGTTTCTCAGAGCATTTGAAATGCTTTTAATTTTCAGTTTTCTCATTAAATCCATCTGAAACAACCAAAGTATCCTATTTGGAATTGTAGTAAATTTGCATCCAGTAGAGAAATACCCAAAGCATGGTTCTAGTTCACCCAACAGGAGTCTACTTGTTGTTCAGTATTGGAAAATAAATTTATATCTGGTGAGGGCTGAAGCACAGTGCTAGGCATAAACATAAATTCTCTGCCATTGACAACACTGTTGCTTGTTCCCTCAACAAGCAGAGGCTTGTAGAATTGTGAACAGCCAGTCAGTCACTTTTTGGATTCTCTTTATGCTGAAGACAAGTATAGAAGGAAAAATAAATTTCCCAAAGGATTTCAGTTAATGGTGGTGTTGGGGAGGTGTGTGCTCACTGGAGAGTACTGTTTCTTCAGAGTTGACAGTCTGGGGTCTGGGTTATGATCTCACAAGTTAGATCCTTACTGTTTGTAATAATTTTTTTCCCCTTCCTCCCCTCTTTCATTTACCCACAGGGTTATTGCTTTCCTTGAAGCTATTGTGTGCATAAAGTTTGGACAAGATCTTTTTTCCAAAACACAAATTCTGTACGTTGTGTTTTGGCTTCTCTGTGTGGTAAGTGAGATTTCTCTTGTGAGACATGAAGCATGACAAAAGCCTTGAAAGCATGTAAATAGCTTCCTCTCTGGAACATTGGCAGCAGGGGATCATTGTGGGGGAATGCTGGTAAAGAGCTTTGTGCATGTCCTAGGAAAAGCAAATGCACGATCATTTAGAACACACTTTAAAAGGACTAGAATAACTTTTTTATTTTTCACACATCAAAATATAGCCACTTTACCAGTGGTTAACAATGGAACAAACACTTGTTGTTTGTTGTAGGGCTTTCTGTCTTTATGACAGAAAATGTCAGTTCTATTGAGGCTGACTTTGGAGGCACTTCCTTCAGTGCCCACTGGAAAGGAGCAGGAACTAATAAATAGTATTAATAAGTACTCTGTGTTGTCTCACACTGAAGCCTTACAACTGCGTAAGCAGCACTGCTTCATCAAGTAAACCATTCTCACTCAGCCTGCAGCTTTCTGTACTTCAGTGTGATTACTGCAAATGCAGCGGGAATTGTCCATTTAAGAACAGTAAATAGATGTTTGTCTTGCCAAAGTTGTAACTCCAATGCCAAACACATTTTTATTGATGAGTAAAAAACAAAACATCTGTA
Organism: Calypte anna; assembly: GCF_003957555.1. Classification (NCBI taxonomy): domain Eukaryota; kingdom Metazoa; phylum Chordata; class Aves; order Apodiformes; family Trochilidae; genus Calypte; species Calypte anna. The sequence continues at coordinate 128,609,191 of NC_044245.1, forward strand.
ATGGGCTAACAAATAAATACTTGTCCTCTTTAGTGGGGAGCACAGTTTGAACATGTTTGAACATGGAGTTAGAATTTATTATTTTCTTATTTTGCATGATGATTTTATTCTTCAGACTTCAGGGGAGAAAAGTATCAAATTGCTTCCCAGATCAGAGCACCACAAAATCAAACATGGGGCAGGGAGGAAAATTCTTTTTCTCCCAGACTGGTTGTTCTTGAGAATATACTGATAAACACCTACCAACTGCCTTTGTATAATGATTGCACTGGGTGAGAACAAAAATCAAGACAGTGTATCCTGCACATATCTGGGTGATGTGTATGTATTTTCATGCCCACACCTAGCCCATGATGGCAGAATGTACAGATACCTTGAAATTGAAGCACAAGGCTTACTTATCTTGATGGGTAAGAGAGAAATAAAGCAGGAAAGTCTCTGAATATGGAATATCCAGGAACTGTTGAGACCTTCAACCACAAGGGATTTGGATAAAGTTTTAAGGATTATTTTTTCTTTTTTTTCCCCTCCTTTGTTTAGGCCTTTACAACTTTCCTGTGTTTATATGGTATGGTTTGGTATGCAGAATACTACGGCCACCGAGAAAAGGTACTTTATTGAGAAGCCTGGTTTTGGTTTATATCAGAATTAAAACAGCAGATCTCCTAGACATTAGAATTCTTTACGAGAGCCAGTATAAATGGGGGCTGGGGTTGGATGGTCCAGAGTTTAACTGGAGTCAATAGAAAGAACTCTGAATTCAGCAGGACTTGGACAGATCCCAAATTACACTATGGTTTCTAAAGAATGCTGTCCTCTTAGTTACTCAAAATGAGGCTGTAATTTTAGCAAAGAGTTCAGGGATGAATGGTTAGCTAATGTTCCCATTGTACAGGTGGAATGCTAGGGGAATATTAAGAATACTTGGTTACACAACAGATCATGTGGCAAGTAGTGAGTTCTTATTGTATCATCTATGCTGTACCTTCTAATAAGACAACAGAAGTTCTGAGTACTGGCTGAATGTTTTATGAGGACTTCTGCCACAGTTTAAATTTGCAAATCTAATTGTAAAACGGAGAAGTGCTGATCACAAGAACCAGCATCCCAATGACATGTGTCCTTGTTTTTGCAGACCTTATCAGAAAGTGAAGACAGCCCATACAGTCCAGACGCCTCCTGGCTTCATTCTAAATTCAGCAGAGGTATTACACTTTTGTACTTATGTTCTTGAAGTGGTAGCTCAGCACTAGGAAATGAGGCTTGGGAAACTTTTTTTGGGGACAGCTGGGCTTACTGAAACATCCCTACAGGAGCTGTACAGATAAATCATCTGCAAGGCTGTTTGATTTTTCTGCCTTCTTTCTCCTAAGTCTTGGAAAGCTTTTATTGTTTATTTTTTTCTTTAAGAATCAACTTTTTTTTTCTGCTGTTATTCCAGGCCATTCTTGTAGTTCTAGGGCATTATGCATTTCATAACTGTGGTGGGCTTGTTTTCCATCTGAACATTACATGTTTAATTTGAAATATATGAATGTGAATTTTGCTTTTACTCCTGCTTTGATAAGAAACAGTCAAGAATGTGCTCTGTAGTCTGTGCTCTCTCTGTCCTAAGCAAAAGCAGCTGCCTCCTGTGACTTCTTTTCCCTACACTAGAGGTCAGTTGAGGTACCTGCCTCCTCCATTAACTCTTTAGTGTGATTTTGCCTATTGAACAAATACCGAGGTTCACACCTGGGAGTTTACCTCTGTCAGAGTTAATGCTCCAGGGGCCTGTATCATTAAAAATATTTCTTATTTATCATATGCTTGAAAAACACTTGCAACAGAGCTTCTTTATATTTCATACATGATTTTTATGGATGCTGACATGAATTTATTTTCAGTTTAGTGAATTTGTGGATTTTTATATTATTGAGAAAAGTGCTTGCACTCAAAATGTTTTTTTATATGCTGGTGAAATCTGGCCAAGCAAATCTGTCTTTCTGTATATTTATTATGAACTTCAGCCTCTTTTGTGTTTTACTCTTGTTTTTACTCTTGTTTCTGTTTCCATTGTAACTATTTGCTTTCTCAGAGTCAAACGTGGGCTGTAGTATGAAAGACTGAAGACAAGAAATGTACTACTATAAGGATCTGTTACCACATCTCCATAGTTCTTAATTTCTGATAGTAGTACCTGCCAATAATCAAAATGTGGCTGTTAAATTAGTGATGACATTTAAAATTGGAGGATATTTCACCACTATATTCTGCTATAGCAAACTTACCAATTTCTTTGGAGGAGGGAGAATTTTACAGAAGTTTTACGATTGCTTTATTTAATCAAAATAGGCCACTAGATGGAGTGCGAGTATCAACCAGTTGGTATTAACTTGAACTAATCCATACTATAAACATTGTAGCTCTAGAAACCCTTGCTGTCTTTTAAATAAGAGCTTGCAATATCAAATATATGTACATATGTAAAAATATATTTTTTTTTTCATCAGGTGCTGAAAATAGTCCACCAAAACATTCAGTCAATAGTGAAAGCCATTCATCCAGAAGGAGGAATCGCCACTCCAAATCAAAAGTAACAAATGGAATCAGCAAGAAATAAGAATGGTTTCTGAACAATATCCTACAGTGTAACCAGAGACGACAAAGAAAATCAGACCTGGCTCTGAATTTCCAAATGGAAGATTGATTTTAAATTTAAAGGTCAAAAAAGAAGGTGTTAGAAGAAAAAGATCGTCAAGATGGAGATGCCAATGTACTGCAAATCATTGCCTTCTGACACTTTTGCCATTCACTGGTTTAAATCTAGTTTCTTCAGCATGTGGCACCAAAAGCTAATGGAGAATATGCTGGAAAGAAAAAATAATTTTGATATAGCAGGTACACCTGGTTTTATGTTCTGATGTTTCAAGTGCATTTTTAATGTCTTAGCTGAGGACTTGAACACAAAGGTTACTAAACTGATAATCAGTTGGCTGATTGGATAATCAGTTTCATTCTGTTTTACTCTATTTTTGTTGTTTTCAAGAAGAGTATGCAATCCTTTGACAAAAAGTAACTCTGTCCCTCAGTCTCACAATTAAACTTTTGTATGTAAGCATTTTTTTTGTAGTAAGCATTTAGAATTTCCATACTTATATCCATTTGCTTACTTTCATGTAAAGGCCCTTCAGACCTGGTGGCAGGGTTTTACCAGCAAAGAAATGGGTCCAGATTTCTTTTAAAAGATGTGGAAATGACCTTCAAACACATTTCTTTAATTTTGTTTTGCATTTTCTTTCTGCTTGATTGTTATGTGTTCCATTTCTTTTGAGTTTTTATAATACTTAGAGAAAACTTGTTGCAAGGAAGAGGGCCATGCCATTTAGTTGCTTTTCCTTCTTTACCACAGTGTGTTTTACATCTTCAAGTGCAAATATGTGATTTTTTCAGCTGTGTCACATTGTGTATAATGTTCTTTCCCACATCCCTCTAATTTGCCTCTGTCTCTGTTGGAAACAGAAATCCCAGTATTCATATTGATACCAGAAACTGCTCTGAAGGCTCTGCCCTGCTAAGCCTGGTGATAAGGCAGTTTTTTTGCTGAAATTGAGTTGCTTATTACTGCCATAATAATAATTATTTGTGAAGGCTTGTCACAGTCTTTGGTGTCTAAAAGACAGAATGGTATTACTCAGATATACCCCCCTGCTTTGATACTGCCTATCATGCAGCCAGTTACCCAACAGCAAAGTTACTCTTTCTACAGGATTTTTAATTTTTTTTTTTTTGGTGTGTGTGTTGGGTTGTGTTTTGTGTTTGTTTGGTTTAATGTAGCAATTCTGACATCTTGCAAAGCAGATAATTCTCCAGCACTGAACTTAATGATTAGGTCAAGAGGTAAACAATCAAGAGCAACCTGTTCCTATGTTAACTTATTAAAAAGTTTGTGTGCCAATTAGATTTTTGGATTCATGGGGTTCACAGGATTAGATAGGCTACGCAAGAATAAGTAATACCCCTTTTTGCCACATAATCTTAATAACAAAATGTGATTTCCTTTTTTCCGTGAATATTACTGTGATTTGCCACAGACTAAGTACTAAAAAAATGCAACAGAGACTTTATATAAGTGTGTGATACTGTAAATAGAAAAAAATCTCCTATGTAATCCATCCATTCCTATGTGCCACAGATTATCAATATTTTCAATGCACTTAAGTGTTGCTGCTCAATTCTTCAGAGGCTTTTCATTTTCCAACCCCCCCCCCCCTTTTCAATCAAACATAAAGTGTACACCTTGGGAACTAACATAGTAGAAGATTAAATGTTACATGAGAAAAAAGTGTTAAGAAGACTTTCAGGCTTTCCTACAACTACTTGTTTTTCATTCATACTGTAGCAATTGCTTGTATTGTCTCCTTATTCATAATGTGCTACATATTGATGAATGTATTTGTAGATTTCCTTGGATACTCAGATTTCTTTTTTATTTTCTTGGTTAATAACTCAGTCAGTGTAAGACTGAAGAATGACATTGTAAATTTTCTATTTAGTCAATACCAAAGCAAGAGGTTGGAAGTCTAGTGGTTTAGATATTTAAATACTGTGATTTCCAAAGGTGAGAACCTGTTTTGTACTTGCAAGGTGTATGCACACCAACTATGTATACAAAGCTTACATGTGTAAGCAGATTCTGAAGTACAATATTTACTTGCCTGTGGGGACAAGCACACATTTTGTAAATGCAGATTTGGTGCTCACACTGCTGAATTGCACCCTAAAAATATTGGAAAGGCAAATCTGAAGTGTTACTTTGTTGGAAGCTGACTTCTGTACGCTATTACAACAGCTTGGCCATGAAGAAACGTTGTTTGACAACACCTTTAAAAATATTTCCCAGTAAGTCTTTTTACTTTATTTTTTGTATTTGGGTTGGGGTTTTTGTTTGGTTTTGGTTTTTTTGGTTTTGGAGTATTTTTGTTGTTGTTTTTTGTTGGGTTTTTTTACTACTTTAAAAGAGGGATGGATACAGAGAGAGGAAACAAGTAATCTATCCAAGTGCTGCTTGGAAAATGGCACTTTGTATCTGCTGTCAGCAGTCCTGGCTGGAATTCACACCTGTTCTCACAAGTCCTCTGCTGATTGACAACTGTATTTTCAGCCCCGTTGTCTTTGGCTGTGAACTTTGCACTGTCAGGCATTGGAAAGGTGCTTTTGATCACTGCTGTAAAATTAGTGATCCAGATTTTATCATTTACTGTGCTATTGCTGAATTCTGTGTGTGTGCAACACCTACAATGACAAATCACCGAGCTGTTTAGCAACAAGCATCCATGTGTCAATTCTGCTGCTTGAACAGTATTTTTTAACAGTCACTGATACACTGTCCTGTTTTTAACTGCTTGTTCTGTCACTGCCTCTCATTTCTACTCTCCTGCTTCTGATGTTCTTATCTCCCCAGCTGCTATGGGAACATCTGAACTGGCCCTCCAGAGACTGTCCCTCATTGATGTCAGTCATTGAAGGGAGGCTAATTCAGGGCAGCAAAATGAGTGGTGGTGGCAAGAACTTTGAAGTACTGGATTGTCTTGTAATGGAGAGTTTTAAAATGCAGGAGTACAGTGAACCATAGCTAGCCTTGAGTATTGGACTCCAGTACTAAAGTTGCTGCATAGATCATACACCAACCACATCTAAATCAGTATTTGGAGTGTGATTTCAACCAGTGCTTTTGTTACTCTTCTGTGAAGATCATCATCTGATATTCCAGCTGTTAAAACTTTAACATTTTTTACTTTGATATCATAAGAGGACACTGACATTACCATGTATTTAATAGTTTTTGAATAGACTTGCTCTGTATTGGTTGCAAAGTATTGTATTTTGCAATAATTCAGTAAATCAACCCATGTCACCGGTATGTGTGTTTGTCTGTACCTGCAAGGCATGTGAAAGGATGACAGTGCCTGTAGAAGCTGTTACATTTTATTCTAACTGCATGCTGACAAATGCAGTGGTTCCTGAGCAGCCTACAGTGCACACCGACCTTTTGCTGTAATTTATTATTTCAGAGCAGCAGATATGATAATATGAACAGTTTTACTGTGCTTTTTGAAGTTTCTTGAGTTTACAGGGTTAGTCTTGTCTTAATTATTGTCTTTGGATCTGTTTTACTGTGGTGTGGGAAAGGTGAGTGTGATGGGTTGACCCTGGCTGGTTGCCAGGTGCCCACCAGCTGCTGTCTTGCAAAATAAGGACAGGGAGAGATCATTCACCAGTTACTATCATAGACAAAACAGACTCAATAGGGAAAAATTCTTTTCTATCAAAATCAGAGTAGGATAAGAAATAAAACCAAATCTCTAAACACCCTCCCTCTGCCCCGACTCCGTCCTAGGCTTAATTTTGCTTCTGATTTCTTCACCTCCCCCCTTCCCAAGCTGCACAGGGGGATAGGGAATGGACATTGTGGTCAGTTCATCAAACATCCTATGGCACAAGTTGCATGCTATTGGGATAATGTGAGTTGGCACAGGCTGGACTCCCGAGCCAAAAGCTGCCATGGTGCTGGTTGGATTATTACATATTGGTGTCCATGCCTACTTTGATGTCTGCAGTTCTTTCAGTTTTTGTCAAGGGGCATGGAAGTGTACCCTGGAAGCACTAAACCAGTTCTCCCCTATATGGTGAGCCTGAGGTACAGCTGCTTTGGCTCCCTCTTTTTTTTTTTTTTTTCCTCCTGTGGAAAAGGGGGAGCACAATCATCTTCCACATGCCTGAGCACTCGCATTCAACTGCATCCTGATAACATGTCTATAGGTCTTAAGTGCTGCTCTCCAGTGGCACTGATTTACCACCGGTAATTCTCCATCTGACCAAGCTGGAGCACTAAGGACTTCACAATCAGGGTCTGGGGTTTCACCAGAGATTCTGAGCTGATTTTCAAGCCTCATCTGCACAATAATGCCTCCTGCAATATTCTACTGCACTCCTCTCCAGATCTCCTCTGCCTTCTTCCTGTTGCCACCATATAGTTTTGGGATCTGGAGTCTTGGTAGGGACTGGTCCTGCTTGAAAAAATTAAGGTAGCTGCCTAAAGGTGCAGTTTCAGAATTGATTGGAAGTATTTTTTGGACAAACACATCCCCAGCATTAGTCACTTTGCTTTTTAGGTGCCTGGGCAGGAAATACATTGTTATTCAAAGGAAGTGGGGCTAGAAAGCCAGAAGTTCTTCATACACTGTCCTGAAAGCAGAAGGACAAGCATACTGCTAACTTATGTCCAGCAAGATGCATGATCTGTTATCTGTATGCCTGCTCATTCTATCAATGCAGTAGCTGCAGGTATGCCTTGCAAAGGAGCAGTCCTGCTGCCCTGAACAGTCAAAATCTTATTATGGCAAGACCAAGTGAGTTTTAACTTCAATTTGGGAGGGGGAAAAAAAAAAAGTAGTCTGGGAAAGAATGTAAATTGTAAACACTGAATTCCTATAATGAGTGACAATTTAATTGCCAGACTATACCAAGAATACACATGGGTTTATGGAGCTCATTTTGCAGACAATCATGAAATAACTGGATGGCTGATTTAATATTTTTTAGATTAGGGGAATTTACAGCAGTAGCATTCCTGTGGCTGTGATCCAAAGGATGTTCTACAAATGTTGGGTCCTCCAGTGCAGTATTTTGTTGATTCTTGCTTTAAAAATGCATGAAGTACTTGTATGTGTGTAAATATACATATATATATATCTACTACATGAACTTTCTCATCCAAATATTTAGGGGCCTGGTTAAGTGTAGTCTCTGTGTCAATGACTGCTGTGTGCCCAGGAGATGTGAAAGCATCCAAGTCTGTATGAACCTCCTGGACAAGCAGCATTAGTCTGAGTGGCAGCCCCTAGGTGATGCTGTAACACAGACACAGAGAGACCATGACCTGGATTTTCAAATGTTGCTTCTAATTTTGGGCTACTGGCTTTAGCTGCCCTGGCTCAGTTTTAAAGACTTCATAACTCCTGTTGACTTTAATTACATGGGCCGTGCACAGAGGCCTGCAAAGTGCCTCTGTTGTTAAACTTGCTGCAGAACAGCCAAAGCAAAAAAAGAAAGAAAGAAAAAAAAAGGTCAAATGAGTAGCTTTGAGGAGGGTTTTAATTAAAATCTTAAATGATAGCACTAGTCTTTGGAGAGCAAGAGCAAAAGAGTTCTATTTTGGTTTTTACCAAACATACAGAATACCAATTTGTTGTCTTAGTACCTTCCCTCTCTCCAGAAGATCTTTGGGATGAAGCTCTGGGCAGGGTTCTGCTGGCTTTCCTCCTGTTCCCACTGCCCTTTGTGTAGAGCATCAGGGTGGGACAGGGTGACCACTGCTGGAAAAGGATTTTTTTGTTTTTGCTCCCAAGAACTCAGCTGGAGCTGGCTGTGGGCTCCTGTGCTGCCCATTCTCCTGAGGTTCTGGCTGTAGCAATGAAGCTGTGAATTTAGCTGAGTGCTCTGAGGAGCCCATCCCTCATCCCTGCCGGCCAGATTGGGAAAGGGATCCACTCTGTGTGGATTATTATTGCTTCAGGTCTTTATGGGCCTCAGAGTTTAGGCTTGTTCAGTATGTTTCAGTAAGTGTGCAGAACTTTATACCATCTGTAAAGAATTCCAGTTTTTCCAAAAGGAGCCGCTGGGCTTTTTTTTTTTTTAACTTGGAAAATCCTATTAGTCACAAACCTCAACAATCACCTGACTTGTACCAATTACTGTGACTTCTATTCTGTTAACACCAAGATGTTCCTCTTGGCTCAGGAAAAAACACTCCTGATCATTTAACTTGTATGTGGCTAGCTGAGAGAAGAAATTGCAGCCCTCTTTCCTTGCAGGAGGAAAGACAGTGTCCTTGCCCTTTTTAATCCAGTTCTGTACAAGGTCATCACCAGTGGAAACCTGTATTGGTTTTGTTGTAGCCTAACTTCAGTACTTGCTCTCATAAAACTATTACTGACGACAGAAAAAAAAGCCAAAGCAGTGAAAAAGTATCACTAAAGGAAACATTTTTCCATTCATAAAATCAAGAATCTGGAAGAAAACCAAGACCTTTTACTAAATTAGCTGAGATATTTAGAGTTAGTTCTTTTTCCCTATGTATGTGCTGTAAGAGCAGTAGGTGATACATAATGGTGCTTACAACTTTTTAAAATATTCTTATTTTTACCCAGTTGCTGACTTTGCCATATTTAGATCCCAAATCTGGATCTGCGCATTCCATTTACCCACACTTAAAATGCATTTGGAATAGAAGAACAGAGATTGGGGTGGAGAAGCCAGATAGAGCTGAATTGCAATTTCCTGGTGACATGTTCTCTAAATATCCCAAAATATCTCTCAGGCTGAAGTGTTCCATTTGTTGACTGCAGGTTTCGGCAGCACACGCTGCTCGTGGAGTCCCAGTGCTTCTCCCAAGATGGTAACGTGATTACCAGTAATGATCTTTCATGCTGTAGAGCTTTCTTCTCGTGCTGCTTGCACGCTGAAGGAACTGCTCTGAAACAATGCATAGGACATTGTAAACTTGATGGCGGAGGTGGCCAGTACATTTATGTTAAAGATTAGAAATGGAGACAAAGGGTAAGTGACTTGTCTACATTTCCTCAGGAAGCTGAAGACAAAGAGAAGAGTAAGATTCCAGACCTTCAGTTCCCATGCCCTTGCCATAAAATTATCATGGGACTTGTTAAGAAAGGGGTTTTGTAGTAAACCCAAGAATGCAATCCACACCTCCTAATCCCTAAACATGAAAATGTTACTCAAAGAGGGAATTGGGGCTGAGATGACATCCCCTCTCCATTCATATATTCTGGTCTTTGTTTTACTTCGCTGGCTTACTGCAATTTGCCTACCTTTTCCAGTGACCTTTCATGACCAGTATCTCCACTGCTGATATAAAACAAGTGTTTTCTAAAGATAGGTCATCACACAGAGGGCAATATAGGAGATCTTCAGATCTCCAAGGCATGTTGGAGCACTATGGTTCTGAACCAACCTGACAGTTCTCTGATCTTGATAATGCTTCTAGCCTGACACATTTGACTTAGCAAGGGGTGGTACAGGGTGCCCGTCTTGCTTTCTTCAGAGATCACCAAGTCCAGCAATCCTAGTTGGAGCAGGGCTGCAGAAGGGACAACAGCCAAGGGTAGAGAGCAGAGCTGTCATCTTGGCATTTGAATCAGAACTGATTTCAAAGGAAAATCTGAGTAATTTGGAAGACTGGTCCCCCTTGTACAGGAAAAAAATAACAGCTGGAACTGTTCTAAAGTAGCATCATAAGCAATGTTTAGGCCTCATGGTCTCCTTGCTGCGTGCTCGGACACATGCAGGTGCTGGCTCCATTCTCTCTGCAGAGTTGCACTCTCTGCCTTGAGGTGACAGATTATTTTGGACTGTTTGCTCCTCTCAGCTGTGTCCATTTCTCATGGGCCAGAATCAGTTTTGTCTGGACCTCCACAATGATTGTCACTCACTTCTTGCTCATCTGACCACCTGACCCTAACAGATTTCCAGAGGACCTTTTCAAGAAAAGCTGCTGTGATGAGCTGATAGCACAGTCTTCCTGCATCTTGTTCAGCAGTGAATATTTCAGATTCAGCTCTCATCAGGTTGGCTATGGAGATGGCTGTGCACACTCCTCGTGTACCACTGGCTTTTTAAACTGCCGTGAAATCTAGGTGAAGAACCTGGGCTATGACTCCATGCCAAATAACCATAACATTTCCCAGCAATTGCTGACTCCAAAATATGCTGCTATAAAGGCATGCCAAGCACTGAAACATCAGTCACCTCTCTGGAGACCTTGATGCCTGTAGAGGCCAGAGCTGGGATGAGGTGGGAGTTTGGCCACCATATAAATTGAAAAAATAAAAGTTTTCTTCTTTTCTAATGAACAACTCCATGTTGTTGCAGAGAAACCTGTTTGCTGCCAGTTTGTGTGTCCAGGCATGCATTGCCTTCTTGTACCTACATGAAGAAACTCTGCAAGTTGTAGAAGTGGGTGATTTGGCACAGTCCTGCCACTAACACCAGGACCTTCAGAGTCTCGTGGTTTGGGGTTTTTATTTACTAAAATTGTTGGGAGAACTGATCTCCTTCGTATCACCCTGTTTTACCTGCTTTGTTAAAGCAGGAGTAAAGGAGCTGATGACCCAAGGGAGTTTGTAGCAGGCTGAGAAGTTTTAATTTCTGTTCTTTAAATAGTTCTTGAACCTGTCCAGGCCCTAGTGTTTGCTTCCATCAGCCACGCTCTTCTGCCTTGACTTGTCAAAACCTTTCATCAAGGACCAATTACTTTTTGAACTTGATAGGAGGATGCCAACCATTTTAATGTGAAAGGAAAAAGGAAGCAAAATACAGCTTTTGTTTCTGAGCTGGGTTCCTGGCTCATCTCTATCCTTCCATCTAATGTGATCCCACAAGGTTTCAGCTTTCAGCAGATGACAGAGGTGTCCTAGTCACAGGCTGGTTCAGCCTCTTTGCTGCTTTGCTCAGAGTTGTTTTTTTACCCCTCTCCCTTGGCAGCCCTGTCACTTTGCCTCAAGCAGTGGCCAGCCTCTCCCCTTCTAGCAGCAGGACAGAGCACTTGGATTTTTCTCCACTTCAGAAAATCAGCAGAAGAGCCTTAATTAAGGGCAAAGTTCCCCAGAGGCTTCCTTGCCAGTCAGTAACATTCAGTAGGCATCTTCAAAGAGCAAGGCAGGTTGTGGTTGGTTTAATCACCCTCTGGAGCCACAGGTGACCTATGAAGGAGCCTCTGCTGCCAGTAGCTACACCAGCCTTCTTGCAGCACCTAAATACAAGGAGTGGGTCCAGGCCCTTGTCCTGTGTTGCTCCATTGATTTGGACCATCCATCTCTTTTCCCTGTTGGTCCTCACAATGTGATACAGTTTTCCAAATGCAGATAATAGTGTACTCCAGTGATGGGTAATCCCCATCTGATGGGATGACAATTCTTTTCAGTCACTCCTTGTCCCAGTGGCACAGTGTGCTTTTGTGATGCTGTTGACACTCTGAGCCCAATACAGGGTCAAAAAAGAAACGAGGGCATCCATGACTGAATGAACCATTTTTTCACCTCCTTTTCACTGGACCCACTGAGGCTATTTTCCTGCTAGTATGAGATGTAATTTTCAGCATGGGAAATGATAAGAGATGAAGCTTGCTTTCATTCTTTTTCTTGACTCTCCCAAGCTGTAATTCATCTTCCACAGCATCTTTCTCTAGTAGCTGGCTGCAGCTGTTAGAAGAGGGTTAAACAATCTCACTAGGAAGCAGAGAACTTTATCATAGCTAAGAAGGATTAACACATGCATAATCCCCTTACAAAGCCACTTGCCTTCCAGCTCCAGCGTGTAAAAATAAAAAAAGGATTGGATCAATGTTATTTTTCCCATATCTAATTTGAGAACAATAGAGCACATTAAGTAATTAAAATGTTCACCTTTAAGGTGCTTAGAAGCTAGGCTGCTGGCAGATATATAATTAGCTGCAGTTAGGTGCTTCTGCTTGTTTACCTTAGGTAATTTACCAAGTGTGGGGTCTCTGGGCTTGGAGCTTTATTTAGAAAACATTTTATTGTTGCATAAGGTAATGTACTGGATAGACAGGGACCAAAGACAGAAAAACAGAAAAAAAAAAAAAAAGATTATTTACTGGGCCAACTTGCATGCTAATAAAGGACATTGCAGGTCTTCTTTGTTATGCTATTTGCACATGCTGGAGATTTATCTTTTGTTAGAAGTATAGCTCTTAATATGTTGGGTAAAATTACCCCAAATGTTACGGGTTTTCTTGTGTTGTTTTTCTTCCCCAGAGAACCCAGTTTTCTCTGCCTGTCTCTGCACATAACATGCAAAGCAGTAGGGTTTCTACTTTCTTTAAATGGAAGGGTGACTTACAGACATACAGAGCTCCACACTCCCAGACATTTTGAAAAGAGGGAATGTATCAGGGGTACTACATGCACCACCAGATAACGAGCAGTCTTAATTTACAAACTTTCACTTACTATTTGTGTTGGGTCCCATTTTGTTTGTGTGCATGCACTGGGATGCATGTGAAGGGCTGAAGAGCAGGATTTTTGTCTGGTTTCATGCACCAGTTCTGCCAGCCTGGTGACTGCCTGGGAGACAGAGGATGCAGGATGACAAACTGTGTCTGGACAGACAGAGAGAGGACAGAGGAGATGGAAGGGGAGGGGAGAGAATGGCAGGCACAGGCTGCAGGTAACAGCTCCCTCACCATGAGCTGTAGGCATTGCTGTCTGTGGGTCAGGATCATTGCTTTCACCTGGCTTTCATCAATTTTTTTATAAAATCTTGAAAAAAATCTGACAGCACTGGGGAAAAAAAAACCTGGGCAACGATTTGGAGTTATTTATTGTGCAGATGTTACTTGTGAACAGATGATGCTGCGGAAGGGCCCGCAAAGAGTCAGCATTTGTGAGCTGCGTGAGACATATGGGAGGCTGGAAAATAATGACTGACACTGGGGATGAAGGGGAAATACTATTATACTGATGCTGTGTGAGCACTGTAGAGGAAGTGAGCCTTTAAAGTGTGAAACCTCCAGCGTGATAAGCAGTGCCTGCAGAAATCAGCTTGTGGGATCTGTTTCCCTTTCTAAGCTGCCTTTGAAGGTTTTTTTTTGTTTTGTTTTTTTTTTAATTTCAGGTCCCCCAGGGAAGATTCCCCACCATTCTAGTCTTGCTTACTGATCCGAGCTACACCCCCGGAACTGTGGGCATCTGCACTCCCCTGGCAAGCTATGATAAAACCCAGTGGGTTTTCTGCACAGTAGAAATGATTGTACTTCCCTGTAGGTCTGGAGTTCAACAGCCACAGGAGACTGAGCCTGTCAGCAAATGAGCCCTTCATGATTTCAGCTTCCTTACCGAAGTGTTGGTTTCATGGGTCCTGACAAGAACATCTCAATATAAAAATCATGCCTGCAAGCTGACTTTTTTTTTTCCTGTCAAAATCTTTTCTTTTGCCTTCCTGTATTTACTCTCTTGCTTAGGGACCAAGGACTAAACACCTTCCTTCCAGCTGCCCATGGAGCCCAGGGCTCCCCCTTCCCTCCAGGAACTGCATGAACTTGCAGTGACCAATTGGCGTTCCAGTGGCTTTGGACAGACTGAAGATCCTGAGAAGCTGCTAATTTATAGTGTTAGCTGAAGATTTTTTCAGCCTGCTTCAGCCTTTCCCCCTGTCACTGAGCTGGAACAAGATGTGGGCAGCTGCTGCTCAGGATAAGGCCACCAAGCTGGGGCAGTTTTAGCAGAGATGGCTCCAGGTGTTCGGTTAAGTGAATCTAAGGCCAAGTTAGTCAGGTTACCCTTTTATAGCTGTGATTCACTAGGTTTTGATGACATTGCCTTATACTGGAGACCATCTGGGTACCCAACTCTTAAGCCCCAATCTCTCAGAGGGAGGGAGCTGCTTAATGCAAGGCTGGCACCTGGTGCCTGTGGCCCTTGGCTGATAACACAGCTCAGGATCTCCAGCAGTATCAAACCTACCAGCTCAACAGAGATGATTAAACAACCTCTCCCAGCCTACAGCCACATCAATGCCTTTTCCTTGCAGACCATCCCCTGCCTTCCTGAGCTGGCTGGGGCACAGGAGGCAGCCACAGGCCCTCCAGAGGGGACATTGTGTCCCAGATGCTGCTCTTGCTCTCAGCTGGTGGCCAGGCACATGCACATGTGGAGCCTTGAAACTCAACTCAAGCAACAATGTGCAGAGGTGGGAAGAGGACAAATCCCAGACAGATGGCATTCCCTCTCCTTTCTATCCCCTAATCTTTCCTCTGGCAGCCTGCATTTGACTGCCAGCAAGACCACATCAGCTAATCAACTTTCACCATGTGCCCTGAATATCTCCAGCTGGTCCTTGCCAAATTGTGAAGGAAGTTGCAGAGCCTGGACCTCATCAGAGAGGCCTTGGGCTCAGCCCAGCTTCCCCAGGAGCAGAAGATGGCAGCAAGCAATGCACTCAGCTGCTGTTGCAGGCGGAGAGGTTCTCCCCATCCTGGTAGACACAGCATCTCATCATCAATGGAAGCCCTATCACACAGCCCCAGTACAGGCTGGAGTTGTTCTCCAAACCTGCTGGAAAGGGACAGGGTCTTGTGTCCCTCATGTGTAGTGCCAGTTGTGTCCAGGGATGGGCAGTGAGGCTGTGAGTGCTGGGTAACTACAGCTCAGAGCAGCCAAAGAAATGCCTGCATGAACAGCTGGGATGCAGCAGGAACTTTAATCCACATCACCAGATGAGAAACTGCAGACCCTGAGAGACTGGTTCGGAAATGGGGCAAAAGGTAGCAATTGTGTTTGTTTATCAATGTAAAGATCTGCCTCGCCCTCTGACTTCACCCCTTCCTGCTTCAAATGGGTCACTCTGACCTGGTTTTCAGACAATTTTTTTGGATTTCATGGAACCACGATGAAGTCTGGAGAAGTAAGAGTACAGAGGGCTTTCCTGGTAGGTTGGTAAATACAGGCAGGCTTGAATTCAGGTCTGGAGAGCAATGTGGTGGGAAAAGTCCTCGACTTTATTTCTTTCTGCTTGTCCTGGAGTGGGGTGTTTTCCTTACAAACCCCTCCATTACCAAGGCGGCCAGTGGCAAGTTGCAGTGGTGTGGCCAACAGGGCCAGTACAGGACTGTGTGGGGCTACAGCTGAAGAAATCTAACTGGAGCTTTCCTGTTAAAACTAAATCTTTTCCTCCCCAGCAGGGGTACAGGTTAACTCAGCTGTCCAAACTCATTTATATTCAGCTGCACGTGGCTACAAGCTGTACTTTTTGTTCCTGACAAATATGAATATGGTATTTGCCCTAAAAATCCACCATTTCTCATGCAAAACCTTTCCCCTTGCCGTTTGTCTCTGAGATGTCAAATTTTGCTTTGCAGATGGACAGTGCAGGAGGGTGCCCAGGCTGCGTGGGAAAGAGTGAGTGCCCGAGACAGGGGGTATCCTCTTTTCTTCTGAACTCTTGAGCAAGTTTTGCTCCTTTAACAAGGTGAAACGCAAATGGAAAAAAAACCAAACCAACATGTTATTCCAAACTGTTGAATGCAAAGGGAAGTCACCCTCCAGAAGGGGACAGACAGGACAGTGGTGGATAAAGCCCATGGCAAAAAACTTGCTTCAAGCTGTTTTCCAGCTTGGAAATTGGATTTAAATAAGGAAGCTGTCAGACCTTGGAGCTGTTATACAAAGGTGTAGCTTATTTTTTCAGCTGCCCTCCCTACGTTGCTGTCTTTGCTGTGGATCTGAGGGCCTGGCATACAGACATTCCTACCTAACTGGTAGGAAGGATTCACCTCCCCTAGATTACCAAAGAGCATCCATTGTGACCAGCATGTCACAGGAGGCAATGTGTGATTTCTGGTAGCATTAAGGGAGGCATATCAGACATATCTTATCAGTTTCTCAGCCAGACCTACCACTGCATGACAGAGCTTGTTGAAATGGGTCTCTCTCAGTCTGGAAGCCACTCAATGAAGAATTTCTCAAGGATTTGAAAATTTCATTTTTAAATTCTTCCCACTCTTTCCCAAAATTGACAGGTTCTGGCACCCTCTTTTTCTGGAATTATCATCTCTATCCTGTAAAAACTATGAAATGGCCTACATAGTGTCAACCAGACAATCTGTTCTATGATATTTCTGCTTGAGCTTGGAGAAGAATGGAGAAACTCTCCAAGTGAATATTTTATGTTGCAATGTCAGGAAATGCATATATGTGTGTGTGTGTAAATGTATATACACACTAGTGTAAACCTTTGAAAATAATTTCTCTTGCTTTGTGAGCTGGAAAAATAATGAAGAAAATATTATTAGATAATATTATGCTGCTGGCCACAGAGATGTTTTGAGGTTATTATCCAGCCTGTTGCCCTCAGCACAGAAGAGCTGACTTTACATTCTGCCTGTTCCAAACCCCATCACGTTAAACACAGGACTAAGCCACAGGCACAGAACCGAGAAGCCCGGGAGAAATGGAAAAGTTATTCAAGAAGCTGGCAGTTGACAACGGGACCTAGAAAAATTATTTCCTTGGATTCAACAAAATTTCTTTTTCCCCCACTCCAGACAGAGCTCTGCTGGGAGACAGCTTGGTCTGCTGTGGTTGAAACAGCTGCTGAAATCCCAGCCAGTTCCTGAGCGAGCAAAAAACTCATCAGAAGCTGTCTGCAGCAAGCTCTGCTTCCCTGAGTGCTGCTGCCTCCTTGCCAGGCAACATGCTGCCCGTCACCAAAGCAGCTGATTCCTGCTTGGGCCTTGGGCAGGTGCCTCTGCCTCCTAGTCCCATGCTATTCCCTGACTGCAAGGCCCCTCACTCTCATTCTGCAGCAAACCCATGCCTCAAAATATCATTTTCCCTTAGCATGGGGACCTCACCACACTGGTAGGCTCACATCTACTAGTTTGACGTGGTCTATTTGAGGTGGTGTGATTAAGGGACCTCAGGGGTTCTATAAGCACTGTATCAGATGTCGGCAAGTCAGCCCTCAAGGGTCTGTTGCAGCAGAGCATCTTTAGGATGAATGTCAGGGTTTGAGCACCATTGTAAAAAGCACCACAGACATGAGGGACTCCCATGGAAAGCTGGAGGAGATGTCTAATGTGAGAATGCCTCTCCAGGAGTACTTTTATTCAGCCAGAAAAGCTCCCCTCATATTGTTAGATCTGTATTGGAAAAGTTCAGTGGTCTTCTAGGCTAGTAACATGAGCAAAGTCATCTTTGTCAGGGAAAAGTTTCTGATGTTGGTTTACCCACCGGATTTCTGCCAGCATAACACTATTTATTTAGGACCAGGACTGCTGGCAGACGTGACCTACAATACATCTTCGACCAAGAGACCTAGGGGCCAGGAGGTAGAGCCACCTGCTGCAGGATTTGATGTGATGATGGGCAGCGTATTGCCTGATGAGGAGGTGGCAGTGGTCAGGAGAGAGCTTGCTGAAGGCAGTTTCTGATGAGGTTTTAGTCCATTCAGGAGCTGGCTGGGATTTCAACAGCAGGTTACAAACCCTATTCAGAAGACCCCAGTTCTGCCTGTCAACTTCTTCTTTGTGTTAAGCATGGCTGAGCACCGCAAAGACCAGCACCAGCCCCAAGGCAGCCCTGGCTTCAATGACTGAGGCAGAATTCTTGAAGTATGGGGGTCTTACTCCCATTAATATTTTTTGGCAGTCCCATCCTTATGTCCTTACCTTTGATCAAATAGAGGACATTTCAGTGCAGCAGGATGACTATGGGTGTCCTCTCTGTGTGCCATTGCTTGCAAGACCTGAACTGGACTACAAGGGGTTGATGTTTTCCTGAGTGCCTGTCCACTTTGGCTCACCATGCGGGTGTTCTTACCATGGCATGAAGCCACCCTATCTCTTCCAACTGCACGAAGAGTCAAGCTCAGGCCTGGCCTGCCATATGGTTCTGCTGCTAATCTCATGGAAACAGCAAAGATGCTGGGGCTGGACACATGGTTTTAGAGGTTTAAACATAAGCCCAACCAGGGCTTACGCTGAAGTCCTGGCCCTGACGTAGCACCCAACACAAGGACACCTGTGGCTGGCACACTTGAGGTCCTCCAGGTGCAGTCCTCCAGCAGTCCTTCTCACTCATATGTGCTGCAAACTCTTCTCCAATGATTAGATAAGAGGAATTGCCCATTTACTTTCATTTCAGCTGTGCGTGACTGGATCAAAGGATGTATGATCTCTTTGCTTCAATTACACATTTTGGTCTAATGTAGTCCAGATGGCTATTTCATCTCAGCCTTTATTCATGGCTTTTCTATTTAACTTTCCTAAAACAAATTCTCACTCATAGGCTTTTATTAATTCAGGGACAAGAACTGCTTCAATCAATATGTTGAGGTTAAGTTTCTGTATCACAATAGGTTCTATGTACATAATTTCTATTTTTGCACCCTCACTGCTAGCCTCAAATACGAGTGATTTCTTTAAAGAGTTTACTTTAGCTTTTTCCTAAATTTAAACCTAGTACATCTTCCTTGACTGTTAGATTTACATTATGCAAATATTCTTTCAACTTTGCAGTTAATTCCTTCTGTAAACTCCAGCTAAATACCAGTAAATTTACAAAAATGCCAAGGAGCTTAAATGTTTTCCAACGTGATATCACACCACCTCTGACCATGGATTGTGTGTCCAGAAGAGGATAACAATTTTTGTTGAATTTAGTGCAGCCCTAAGACAATGTGTGAATGCAAAGAGTGGAAAAGCTCAAGAGACCAAAGAGACAAAATACTGAGACTTTTCTGTTTACATCTACATCTTCTTTCGAACTGGAGCTTAAGTTGGGTCCTGGGAATTGACTTGGAGGAGATGTCTGAGGAGGGGCAGTGCCCAGCTCGGGGTGCAGCAGTGGGATGGGCACGTGTGGTGGAATGGACATGGGGAAGTCACTGTTTAATCTGTCTGGCATTTGATTTGGGGTTTTGGTCCTTGTTTGGATAACAGGATTGCAATTCCTCTTGGTGCACTTACAATAAGAACATCTGAAACTCAGCTGCAGCAGAGCAACAGACTTTCATTTTGGGTAATCTGATTTTAGCTTCCGTGATGAGCTGCTCCATTGTCAAAGGCCAAATCTAATTGTCATTGTAGTTTCTCTTCTGGAGTCAATACCTGCTAATGTCTCACCAGCCAGGTTTTGCTTCACGCCTTCTCATTTCAAGTAATGTCTCCCAAGACATTCACAAGCAGACTGGGGGTAATTTCAGACTTAAACCTGAGGAAGCTGGTAGCAAACACCATCACCAGTCAATTTCTCTCTTGCATAGAATGGACACAGTGAGGCATCTTTTAACATCCTGGGCACTAATACTGGCCTGTAAATCTTACAGATAAATAAAGCATATATATTTAGCATTCTTAATACAAATGTACTTTTCATGACGTACGTTAGATGAAGTTTCCTTGAACCAGATTCTCTGCAGAATTTTACACCCATATTTTTATGTTTGCTCTAGAAATCCATGTGAGACCGGGACTAGAAGGTTCTACAGGTTTCAGTGAATATTTTCTTTTTGTTTGTAAAACAATTTCCTCCAGGGTTTGTTTGTTGGTTTTTTTTCTTTTTAAAAAAAGGACAGGGAAACAATTTATAGCAGTTTTTCCTTCCCCTGCTGATCCTTTTAAATCATCAAGCCAGCTAAAAATATATAGTTTTGTTAAGCACAAATCCTTAACTTGGGAGGAAAAGGAGACAGAACAAGAATGTCTGAACAAATTTCTTCTAGTGCTGTTTTCCTTTCGGATGGACTTCTGCACTGAAGGAAGCTTTAGGTTAGATCCATAGCCCAGTGTCCAGGCCCACTGGCTGCTCCCAGGAGAAACAATTTCAGTCTTTTCCTTGGATAAAGCAGAAATAAAATACCATGATGGCTTGGAAGGGCAGAAGGGCAGAACCTGCTTTGCTCTGTGTTTTGGTACATTTGCCACATCTGTACAAAACAGCATCCATAGAGTGCTGTTCAACAGCTTTTGGATTCTCTGCCCACGGAGCTCCCTGTGGGAAATCATTGAAAGCCAGGTCGAAGTTGTCCCTAGTCCACAATTTAAAGAAAACTCCAAAACTCAACACGTGAGAGAACACCAAGAGCTTTCCAATGAAATGACCTTTGACTAACTGGAAAAGCAGGAACAGTATGCAATTGCCCTTGATACCATGGCATAAGAGGTTGCCTTTACAAATTAAAGTCCATGCATATGTCAATATTTCTCCAATTTCTAGGCCACTGGTGTGCTTGCTTATCCCCAGCTCTGAGCTGCACCAGCAGCCCTGGGTGAGCACAGGATGCCTGTGGCTGCCAAGATAGGCAGAGGCACAACCTGCTGGGCTTGGGCCATCCCCATAAGCCTGATGAAGTTTCTAGGTGGCTTAAACTGCTCCTACCCCACTGCTAACAAACTTGAGTGAGGTGTCTTGTTTTTTATTATTGGGGGCCTGACCTCAAGTGCTTAGACCTGGGCAATATTTTTGCAGTCAGCTGGGATCACTTCCCATCAGATCACTTCCATCATCCTAACAGCACTGGCTGCCATGCGCAAGGGACCACCAGTCTTGGTGACAGCATGTGCAGAAACAGTGTAGGAAAAAGAGTAAAAAGATAAGAGGATATAGGATTTATAGGCTTATGAGATAGTCTTTCCAAAGGAGGGACAGTGAGATTGTTTTACTCCAAAATCCCCATTGGCAAGGGACTCAGTGAAGTGCTTTAGCTAGAAATGTAGCTTGGCTTTGAAGTCACTGTGCATACACTGAGCAGCACAAAGACTTCCAGTTGCTTTGGCTGTAAGAACTGTTAATTAGTTAATTTTCTGTGTAAACAATAAATACCCTTGTTACAATAAAATCTGACCACAAGTGTGCTGGTTACAGTTTCTGTCTTTTAAATAACATCATTGTGAATATATTTTCCAGATCCATTCCCAGACTTACCCACACCAAACCACCAGCTATTCTGGAGGCCATAGGCTCACTCAGGCCAGCAGCATGAGGAGACACCACATTTTGGGTTGATCTCACCAGCTCCTGCATTAATTGCTGAAACAGCAAGAACTTGGTTTACAATTATTTGATGCATCCTGCACACATACCTGTGATGATTGTATAGAAATTTAATAACCATTGTTGAAAAGATGAGCCAAATTTCTTACTGTGTGCTATTATGTGTATTATTTTGGATTCACTTTCCTTTGTTGCTGTGATTTTTTTCTGCTGTTTTAGCTTGGCCCCACAAGCCATCTTTAGCTAGATTATTGACAACTGATGTAATGGGTGCTATAGAGATGAACTGAATTCAGATGAGGGTCTGAATGCGTGGTGTGAGCTGCCTGGAGCTGGCAATCAGCCATAATGTATCACACTTATTTTTCCTTTTTTATTTATTTTTGTTGTGTTGAGTGGTGATGTTCTTCTTCATAAGTGGACTGGTTTTGTACAGCAACAGGATACTACACTATTTTGAGAGTTTGCTATTGTTTTTCATGAATGTCACTGTAGTGCCAAATGGGAATTTAACTCATGGCATGGGAGTTTGGAAACCAAGAGGCCATCAGTCCTACACCCACCTTGACTTCTTTTGGGTAACTTTATGTGGCATAAGACAGTGTGAGCACAATCCTGAGGTTCTGGAGGCAAAGCAGTTCATTAGGAGCCATGTGCAGGGTGCTGGGCAATGGACTCTGTGCCAGGCCAGCCTACACCTGGGGACAGGTGTGACTCTTTCTGCCAAGGTGTTGAAATGGGACAGTAAGGTGTGCAGGTGGTGCTGAGTCAGTGGTGTTACCAGCTCTTCTGGCATGAGATCAGTTCCTAGGAAGCATAAATTTTAGCATCAGAAAGTGACTTTGTATTAAGGGGAGGTATGTGGAGAGCTCTGAGTAAAAGGTGTATGAGTTCAAAGAAAGGGGATTACCCCCCAGATGTGAAATAAATGAAAGTAGCTTGTATGGTGTCTTTCTTCAGTGGTACTTACAGACAGAAGTTGTACTGCAGCACTTGAGTTTCCTCTATGGAAATATGGTATAGACCACAGGAAATCACTAAGTCTAAATACATGGGCTTATTAACTAAATAGGAGAGCTACCAAGTCCAGACTCCTTGTGATCACATTTCCCATTACACTCTGGCAACTGTTAGAAACTCAAGCAAAAGTCCTGAATCTCCCAGGAGCTGGAGCCTGGTGGGCTGTCCCAGCCTTCAGCACAGCTGCAGGAGGAGAAGAGGGACAGAAGCATTGAGTCATTCAGTCTTACTCACAGATATCTCACCCAGCCTTCACAACGTGGGATGTCAGAAGGCTCTGACTACCCAAAATCTCCCCCGTTTCCTTGCCATTTTCTCACTTCCCTTACCTTGTTACGGAGGGTAACGTCACACTGGGGAGCTCATTGTTGCTGGCTCTGTGGAATGTGCTGCTTGTCATGTGCCAGAAATCACTGCAGCCAAGCATCCCTTATTCTGAGAACCCACCAAAGTCATCTGACTCACCTTGAAAACACTGCAGGCAGTGGCAGAAACTTACTAACTTAATACTACCATGAGGGGGGAAAGAAATCCCAGGGAGACAGACACAGGAGGCTGGTAATAGCAACTGCTACCCACAAGACATATTGGAAAAATACCATGCTGAAAAAACCATTATTTTAAAGCAGTTTGATTCATTGTTTTCCTCCTTGGAAATGTAAAATAAGTGAAGAAAATACCCTAGAAATAGTACAGAACTAGGCAATACTCAAGCTCAGGAGTAAGAAGGAACCTTTTGCTACAGTAGTGAGAGCAAGGATTGAGTAAATGCCATCATCAAAGGTTAATATCTGAAAACAGTACTGGCCAGCATTCCTGTAGCTCTTCACAACACTCCAGAAATCAGCTGTTTAATGCTGGCAGCAGTCCTTTAGGAGCACAGTTGGTGTAAGTAGAAAAATAAGAAACCCACATCTTAGGAGTTTGGGGCTCCCAGGTCACTGAGAAGTGGTCCAGCAACTCGCTAAAGTCCTTTACTAAATGAATCAAGCTCCATCCTAAAAGCCATCATCTTATTTTGTCCTCACTGCCCTGATCAGGGAGCTGACTCTCATCCTCCATGCCCTTGGATGGCTAGAGAAGGACTTGCAGCAGCCTTGCCTCAGCAGGCTGGAGATGCCAGCCCCACGAAGCCCTGTCTGCTGAAAGGAGACTGGGGCAGCCAGAGGGGAATGCTCTTCAGGAAGCTCTTGAGGTGCCATTCCCATCATTACTGAGGACAAAGAGCTTCCCAGCTGTGCTGCATCCATCCTGACCATACTCCTGGGTTTCACCCCTCTGAAAGCCACAGCAGGGACAAAAGGGGAGTGTGATGCCAGCTCCTGCCTTGCTGCAGCTGGGATGCTTCTGGGACCCTCCTGGCACATGCAATGAGGTCGAGGAACTGAAGTCCTCCTGGTTTGGATGAGTGAGAAGTAGCCTGCTGATCCTTCCTTGCATGATTCCTGGGCTTAATTCATCCTGTCTGACCACTGGCAGCCAGAACTGAGCACACACCTCTGCATCACAACTTGCCAGCAGCTTGAAAAATAGTACTGACGATTTCTATTTCTACTGAAAGTGTCTCACTACTTACTGCACTGTCTGTCACATTGCATTAGTGATTTATAGCCTGACAATAACTAAGGCACATACATCCTTCCTTTCCTCTAGTCCTTTTAATTCCTGGTTTATTGTAGGAATCCTCATTTATTATCTCTGAAGTCCTGCATTTCTATTTTTCATTCCATTTCGAGTCCCATCTCTTACCTGTGCCTTTGTTCTCCCCATCCAATATCCCATTCCAGCCTGGCAATATTCTGGAGCTCTGTGTGACAATCAGACTTTTTAAACCCACTTAATATGGTTTGTGTCAAGACCATTTAGGAAGATATTTTATAAAATAATCAGTTTTCAGTCTAATCTCTTAATTCACCATTCATGCTTTCATGTGTGAATACACATTTGTACTTCAATACTTTTTCATTACCTGTTTTGTTTTCTTTTTCATTCTTCTCTTTCCCATTTCAACAACTGTGTCCCTCGTGTCCTCCTATCAGCTGGTTCACTGAAGTCCAGATAGATGAGATCTGTGATCCATAAAACTTCCATCATCCATATGATCAGATTCTTATTAAAGAAAAATCTCTACATCTACCATTTTATCCCATTTTCCACTTACGTTCAAACTTGTAAATGCCTTTCACCATAATATGTATTTTATACTGTGCAGAGCCTTCCACAACTGGGCTTTATGGAGGTTGGAGAAATAGTCTAGGGATGACCTAAATAGTTTTCCCCTCTGCTCCCTTTTGAAATAAAGAGTTTTCATTCTCTTGATTCTCAGTCTGTATTGTTCCTGTTAGAAGGGGTTTACTATAACTCATAATTCTTGAATCTTCACTTTTGTAGGACTGGTCTCGGAGAAAAACTTGAGCAGACTGAGCTCTCTGAGTACTGATTCTGCTCTGACTCCCCGTGGTATCTGATGATAACATGGGTGGCTAAATGGTGCAGAAGGTGGCTTGACTGAGCATCTGGGATCAAAACTTGGGGGTTATGTCTACATCCTGCAGGGACAAGAGCAGGCTCAATGCTGACAGACTGCGTGGTGGGAAAGGTCATGGCTCTGTCAGGGCAGCACAATGAGAGGCAGTCCCAGGACACCTCCAAACATCCACTGCTTCTGCTTGTAGCCCTGGGCTGAGCTGTGCTGGACACCAGCACACCCAGCTCTGCACCATCCTGTGCAGCATGGAGCTGGGGAGGGTAGAGCCGAGCCCTGTGTCACCAACAAGGGTAAATCTCTCCCTCTGCCGGGGAGGAAATGAGTTCAAGATGACAGTGGCAGGTCACTCCTCCTTTGTGGAAATGAGCTTTGATGTGCAGCTACCTCTCTGTCCAGTTAAGGAGCAAAGCCACAGAGGGCTGTTCTGCTGGAAAGCTGCTGGCCCTCTCCTGAGCCACCACCCAGCCCAGCAGAGCAGCTCTGGGATGAACCCAATGGGACTTGGCTGACACTCACCTAAAGACTCTGCAGGCCCTCCAGAGTCAGAAGAGAGCTCGACATTGATTACAAATGGGGTTTGAATCACTTGCAATTTTGTATAACAAACATGTTATGCTTGAAGGCAGAAGTGTCCACAAGGGTTGCTCAAATGCTATTTTTGCTTCTGCAAAGAAAGGAGGTTTTGATACCAAATGAGTAACTATGTACTCCAAGTATGCTGGTCTGTCTAAATATGGAGATATTAGTAAGCATTTATTTTCATTTTCCAAAAAAGGAGTAAATTTTTTTTTCCTAAATTTTAACGGGGAAAAAAAGCTGTTGGACTTTTTTATTTTCCCAAGAAAATTTCCTTCTCTGTGTGCAATGCTGGTCTTGCTTCTACAACAAAAATATTCTTTCAGGATATTTTGATTATGTCCCTTGGGGGGCACATCATCATCAGCTGT
Organism: Calypte anna; assembly: GCF_003957555.1. Lineage (NCBI taxonomy): Eukaryota > Metazoa > Chordata > Aves > Apodiformes > Trochilidae > Calypte > Calypte anna. The sequence goes on from NC_044245.1 coordinate 128,635,218, forward strand.
TTTCCAGATGTTTTAGCCTTTCTTAATCATACTTTCTCACTGGCCACGAGATATGATTCAAAGCTGAAGAACGTCATTGCATCCGGCACAGCTCTACGAGTCCCCAGGAAGTTTGGTTTTTGCATCTTACAGTCATGAACTTAATTAAAAGATAAATGAAAATAAACCTATTAACAGTGTATTTATACACGCAGCACACCACTGGCAGTCTAGAGCTACCAGCATTGCCACTAGGAGATGTATGTTCAGGAGTTTCTCTCGTGGGTTTTATGCACCAGGTTGAACTTTATAACTCTGCCCTGGGGAATGCAGGGTGCCTTGCTGTCCCAAAAACTTGCTGTCATCAGAAAATGTTCTCACTTTGCTGCCCACCTCTTTGTCTAGGTCATTTAAGAATCTATTGAACAGCAGGTCCCAGCACAAATTGCGAAAGCCTCTTGGTGACCTTCCTCTCTTGCAAAAAAGTTGTGCTTTGTTTTCTCTCCTGTAACCAAGCCTGCAGTTTCCCCAGGGGTCTGTTGAGGAGTTTTGTCAGAAGCCTTTGGTCAAGGAGCCCTGGCAGGGCAGGCTGATTCTCTTCATCTGCCAAGGTCAGTGCACAGCAGTTCCACCACCAGCTCCACAATGCTGGGATCTGCCTTTACACCAAACACCAGATTTTGGCTTTTAGACTGAAATTCTCCAACAAAACGATTGTTCACCCCATTGTCCTGCTCTCTAAGTAATCATTTATTCCCGCATGTAACAGAGGTAAATGGCTTCTTAATCAAAACCATACCCTCCCCATCCATTTCCTACTGTATAACAATAACTACTCCTTGTATACTTCTGCTCTTAAAAGTAAATTGGCTGTGCATGTCTCAGGGAGTTTACACAGGGCCTTGGTTGGTGGTGTCCGAGCTGTGAATGAGGCCTCTGGGATCTCCCTGGAAAGCCTACTGTGCAGATGACAGCCCTTCCCTGAGACCCAAAACTCGTCTGGTGCACACATGGCCTTCCTGACAGCTTCCTTGCTGCATCGAGGGATGTATTCCCTAGCTAGCAAAACAAAATGCATGCCTTTTTGTTGAAAATTTAGGCTCTGACTATTTCTAAAAAAGAATGCTGGGTTGATTTTTTTTTTTTTTTTTTTTTTGCTTGCTTGTTTGGGTTGTTTTTTGTTCTTGTTGTTTTGTTTTTGGGTTTTGGTGGGGTTTTTTTTCTGAAAATTATTTTTCCCCATTATTTTCTGTAAAAATTGAAATATTTTCTTTTCACTGTTTTTTTATTATTCCTCCAGGAACCTTTGTTTTGAGGCATGTTGAGTTCAGAGAATTTATTCCATTTTCATTCACAACAGTCCAAACCCTACAAACACCTGGACACAGCAGATATTTTGGGGGAGCGGACACATACAGTTTTATGTACACTTTCAGTCTTGGTTAGCTTCCTGGAGCCTATCAGCCAATGCTTTTTTTCTTTCAGAAGAGGGAAAAAGCCAAAAGATCTTGTTTATGTGGATGTTGAAAATAAATATTTTTTAAATGGATGCCAAATGTTAGGCTAACAACCTTGAGAGCTTGGTCATGCCTCCTAAAATATGCATATGAAGGGAAAATTGTCTAAGAAGTTTCTTCATGTTTTACTCTAGATCTTCCCAGTTATCAGACTCCTGGGATTTGCAGTTTTGGGAAGAAGGATGTGGTGTAGCCCCTTGGCTTCACAAAGCCTAAGAGGGCATGACTTTTACCAACTGAAGACAAGAAGTGCCACCTCCTTCCCACTCCCCATCCCCTCCACTGGGCAGAGTGATCCTAAGTGAGACTGAGGTCATGATGCTGCCAGCATCCCAGGGTGAGCTGAGTAACCCCAGCACCAACTCTAAGTACCCATGTGCCTGGGATTTTCCTGGGAAACATGGCCTTGCTGGGCTGATCTCAGCAGATGTCATTGCTCATGTTTTAATTCTTTTCCTCCACCTCATGTAGACACATGCAAAAACCTTCCTAAGGCTCGTTATTAGCCCATTCTGAGCATCCACATCATCAAGGTTTCATCCTCCCTGGTCACCTCATTGTTTCTTTCTCTTGAAATACATTTTGACAGTCAGCTGGGATAGCTGGTTTTATTTGTGGGACCATACCTTGGCATTCTGCTACCACACTAGTGTTGTGACTGCAACCATTCTTGCCTTCCCCATACCGAAATCAGAAAGGAGCCATGACCCCAGACAACAAAATTCTCAAGAATTATATATATTATATAAATTACATATAAGAATTATATATTATCTATAGGGTGGAATAACTATTTTTCAACCACCTACTTTTGTAACCAGTCTTCTACTACTGTGGGGGGAGAAGTCCACAGAAGTGGATGGCAGAGAAGGTGAATTATGCAAACCAGTGTGCAGTCCCCACTAATTCCAACACACCTCCAGGGCTGCAGAATCTCACAGAATTGAAAGGGAAGTTCTTGTGAGGTACAAATGCCTGAAATTTTTTGGGCATCTGCTCACATCCTTCCACTAGTCTTAGTTAAGGAGAGAAAGAACCACAAACCACAGGAAGAAAACATAAACATTGAAAAATAAGAATTGTTGGGTTTGGGTTGATTTTTTGTTATTTTTTCCCTTTTGCAAAGGAATCATGCAGACAAATGAAGAAAGAACTGCAGTTTCTTAATCCTTGACATTTGCTTATTCAAGTGTTTAAGAGGTACAGCAGAAAACCTGACCTGCAGTTCAGCAGAGTATAACTCTGTTGTATCCTGTAGGAAGTACAGACTGTTTATTTATGTGTTATCTCTTTCTGATTTATAACCCACGTAAACTCTGTGCTAACTTCACAGAGCAGGACTGTGTTCAAGGATTAAGGTCTTTACTGTACATTTGCATTAAAACAAACTTCCTATTTGCCAGGGGCAGCCTCCAGTTTGTTTTCATTAAGAGGAAGTGCAGAGAACTTCTTCATAGAGACTTCACTTTCTATCTTCTTCATTTTATTTCCCCTTCATCTTAAAATAGACCTTTTAGGCTGAAAGTTGATGATTCCACTTTGTATATGGAAAGCATAACAGAACAGTGTGAGATGTAATGCAGCATCTACTTCAGAAAGATGCAAGGAAGAGAACAGCTTCAGCTGCAAATGATGAACTAGTCAGGATGTGAAAAGAATTTCTCTCCTTCAAGCTGAAACAAAAATGTAACTGAAAATATAATTTCTGGGCAGCATGAGCAATAGTCCCAGGATCAGTTGTAAAAAAAAGGAAATTGTTTAAATATATGACCGGTGTTAGGAGCTGTTGGAGGGTAGACAAGAAGAAATTATTTGCTAATTGTGCCTACATTTTAGAGTTTCTTTTCATTTATCCTGGTCACATACATACACACTATTTTTTTTTTATTATGAAGAAGTATTTAACTCACAGAGAACCACATTTCATTGTGCATGCATTGTAAAACCACTATAGGAAGAGTATTTACTGAACAGTTAATGACTTCCTTAAAAGGATAATACAGTTAACAGTTGAGAGGATGTACAGCTAAATATGGCCCTTATAAAACTTAGCAGATTCCATTAAAAAACAGACGTGCAGGAAGTGTCTAGTTCCTATTAGAACTGATTGTACACAGTTGCATGGGAAGAAATATATTCACTGGACAGAATTTTACATCACATCCTTTGAAAGCACTGAAAATTCTCTGGGGCCCACAAATCTCTTCATCTGGTCCACACACACACATACACAGGCAAACAATTAGTTGATGTGCAATTACTTTAAGAGAAAATATGCATCTAAAAGCCATAACCTACACACTCTGAAGAGAAGGTCAATGTTCTCCTGGCTGCAACAGTCCTGAGGCTGGTTGAGCCAGAATCTGTGAGTTAGCCTCTCCTCTTATTGTTAATTGCATTCATTCAGGGGGACTCTACCTGTGCAAAGGAGGGTGAAATCCATTTCCCCTATTTCTGTGTTAGAAACATCATGCCATTCTCTTCATTGATCTAATTTTCTACTCAGGAAATTGAAACACAGCTAATGCTAAGATTTCTGTCATTAGATTCATCATTTATTAGCAAGAACAACTATGCATTCATTCTTACTCAAGTTAGCTGATTTTATGGGATTCTGAATTTTTATTTTCAAGGAAAAGATCTGGAGCCAGGATCACCTAGCATTGAAAGGCAGATGCTCACAGGAGCCTGAAAAAAACTTTCTCAGCTATATTTGAAATGATTTTTCATTCATTTGCAAGAACATCAGAGTCAATTTGGCATTAGCTACAGTCCTGAGGCTGGTGGGTAAAGCCAAGGAAAAGACCCAGTGAGCAACAAATCCCTGATGAAATCACAGGCAAAATTCCTTATTGGAAACTTAAGAGCTGGACTCAGACAATGTTCATGGACCTGTCAGTGGATCTGGTGAAGCTTCAAGTCTTTGCTGCGAGGATGCCCTAGATGGGTTCAGAACCTTTGGAGGAAAGAGGTGGCATTCAGGCCACCCTGTGGACACTCTTACTTTTGAGTGGTTGCTTGGGCTGCTCTGCAGTCAGCAGTGGGGATGAGAGCCACAAATTCACAGAATCACATACTGTCAGGGGTTGGAAGGGACCTCTGAAGTCCAACCCTTCTGCCAGAGCAGGACCAAAACTAGAGCATTTCTGAGTGACCACTCAGAAACGCATCCAGACAGGTCTTGAAAGTCTCCAGAGAAGGAGACTCCAAAATCTCCCCAGGAAGCCTGTCCCAGGGCTCTGTAACCCTTACAGTAAAGAAATTCTTCCTCTTGTTGAGGTGGAACTTCCTGGGCTCTATCTTAAATCCATTTCCCCTTGTCCTCTCATAGGGCACAAGTGAGAAGAGGTTGTCCCTTCCTTCTTGATGCCCAGACCTCATATATTTATACACGTTAGGTCCCCTCTCAGTCTTCTCCTCTCCAGAGTAGAAAGCCCAGGTCTCTCAGCCTTTCTTCATAAGGCAGGTGTTCCACTCCCTTTCACATCCTTGTAGCCTTCCTTTGTACTGTCTCAAGTAAATCCCTGTCCCTCTTGAAATGAAGAGTCCAGGACTGGATACAGTACACCAGATGAGGCCTGAACTAGGGCAGAGGAGAGGGAGAGGGGAATCTCCCTCAATTTGCTGCACACACTCTTCTTAGTCCATACCATTTTAGCCTTCTTGGCCACAGGGGCACACACTGTCCCATGGATAACTTGTTGTCCATCAGGACTTCAAGATCCTTCTCCACAGGGCTGCTCTCTAGAAGATCACCTCCTAACCTGTAGTGGTGCATCTTATTATTCCTTCTCAGATGCAGGACCCTGCACTTGCTCTTGTTGAAACTCCTAAGGTTCCTCTTGGCTCAGATCTCCAGTCTGCCCAAATCCTGCTGAATGGTCACACAGTCTTCAGGTGAATCAGCCAGTCCTGTGAGGGCTGAGGCATGTGGGACTTCCTTACTCCACATACTGACCTGAGGCTTGGCAGCTGAGGAGACATCAGGGGAAGGAAATTTTTAAACCAAGTATCTTCAAAACCTCTAACTTTGCAGCACACCAACTAAATCCCCATTCTTTGGTGTACAGTTCATCATGAGGAGAGAAGTTAAAATCTGAGGCTAACAGAAGAAAACAGAAGCCATCATATGTAGTGAAATGAGGCAACCAGGTGTTCCAGCAGAGATGCAAGAACAGTGCTCCAAGCCTATAACCTCAGGGTTGACTAACCTGGATCGGTGCTGTTGCTCCAAGAGCAACTGACCTCTCTCCTGGCTAGCTCAGGACTGAGCTGAGCCTGTGTCTTGGGCCTCACCTTTTATTGGCCCCCTGGTCCTGCTCATGTGCAGTGGGGGCCTGCCCTAACCAGGCACAGGTGGGCTTAACACAAGCTCACGCCCACTACCTGGCAATTAGTGGTACCTGGTTGCCTCATTTCACTACAATCATACTATGAGAAAGTCCTCCTCTGGAAGGTTGATAACTAAAGTATCTTTCTCAGTGAATTGATTTCCAGATTCTAAGAAGAAAATTAAACCTTTGTGGCAGACCCATCTGGTCTCACAGTACCAGTAAAGCAAGAGGAAAGCGAAGAGTGTCACCATTGTGAAGAGGTTAAAAAAATTAGAACATTTTCATTGTGGAGTCTGGGTTTTATGTTGGTTTTTTATTACTACAGATGGTTTTGTGTGGAATGTGGTGGCTCTCCTGCTGTGTTAGAAGTATTATCTTCAAATCAAAGGCCTGAATTTCCAGTCTACAGGTTTTGTAGGAAATGAATAAAGAGTTTCTCACAGGAAATTAGCAGAAGTCTCTCTGCAGCACACAGCATTTACAAATCATTGCTTTGTTATCTGAAATTTATTGGATTACCTTGCATCAAGACAAAAAGCAAAATTAAATGAGTGACAGTGTGCAGTATCTGGTACTAGGGCAGAATGAGGTTTTGCTGTGACCAAAGGTGCTCATTCCAGTCATGGCTTGGCACTTGGAAGGTCCATGAGGCAGCATAAGGGGTTATTTCCATTGGCATCTGCCAGCTTTGTTCCAAGACTGCACAGCAAAGCCTCCACCCACAGAAGAGCATGAGCAGGCATTTCTTTAAGAAGACATTACTTCAAAACTTTGGGAGCATGCTTTATAATATGAGAATTGAAAACAGCAGCAGATTGTTATTTGACAGCATGCCTAAAGCATTGCTCGTATTTACCATGTGGTAGATGTTAAGTATTATTAATAAATATTGTTTACTATGGTTTTTAAGAGCCTCAGAGAACCACAGGAAAAGAACTTCAGCAAATTCTCTGATGTTCTTCATCACTGTTTCCTTCTGAAGCCTAAATAATTCTCCTGCTTTATACTGCCCAAGCAACAGAAATGTTCAGTAACAGGAATACTTATTATTTTGTGCAGTGCTGCTTAGAAAATTCCTCAGCTAAATGTATCTGGCCAGAGAAGGGTATTGTCAAGTTAAAAGGATGACCTCCCTACATCATCTAACCTGTGCTGCTTCTTGGGACATCAGCAGATTGGGAAGAAATGATAGTTTTACCCTTTAACAGCAGCATAAAGATTTTAATGAGCAATCTTGTCTTCACAAAGAGCACTGACAGCTGGCTTCCTAGGAGACCATGAAAAATAAGTGGAGTCCCCAGCATCTCTTGTCATGTCCCTTTTCCAACTCTCTGTTGAAGTGCTTGGGCTAAAAGCCACACTACCCGTGACTTTTGCATACTTTGTCCTTAACAGGAGCAATACATTTGCATATTTACTTTTACGAAAATATAGGCAGGTTGTAGAGGTGTTGCCTGGAAACCTCTTTTAGCAACAGCATTGGCAGAGATCTGTTTGTGCTGAGTCTGAGTTGTAACTACTTAGCAAGGGTGAACAGGAACTGCTGCACAAGACAAAAACTAGCTCTGGCATCATCCCTCTAGGGCTGTTGCCATCCTCTTCCTCACCCTTTCCAGCCTAACCAAAAGGCCCCTAACATAGCTGTTAGCACAAGAGAAGCCCTAGCACACATGAGAAGCCCTATAATTTACCGTATTTGCCCAAGATGTCACTGAGGAGTTTCTTGCATCTTCCTCTGCCTGCACCATGGCTTGGATCTGTGAGGTTTCTGCAGTGCCAGTGGCAGGCAGTTCATCAGCTCAGTTCTGTAATGTCACATAACCTGCTCCCAGGCATGAGCACATCTGCAGCCATGGCTGTCTCTGAGGTCTTCTTGGGTAGAGTGGCTGCCTGACCCGAGTTTTCTCCCTTTCTTAGTGCATGAAAAGGTGACACTTTAGGGTGTGACACTCTACCCACCTAAGGTGGCATCCTCATACAGTCTTAGCAAGGTCCCCCAGGTGCTTTCACTCTCTGCAGTGTAGGAGATGTTCACCATTTTCCCAGATGATAGTTTGTTCATCCTGTCTCCCATCATTCTGTGCTACTTCAAGCCAGCAGCCCTCTGAGCAGACACTACAGCCAGCCCCCAGGTTCATGCCATGCTCCTCACAATGCCTTGGATCTGTGGAGAACCCGTTGGGTCCCTTCTGTAGGGACAATGGGGCTTTCCTAAAGTGCTATTTCTGTCTGCAATCTCACCTCAGGCTCCTCAGAATTTTCTGCCTGGTGCCTCTTACCTACTAGAGCTGGGGGAGGGGGGTACCTGCTCTGGCTGAAGGACTGGGACAATGTCTGTCCTCTGTATTAAGTCCTCATTGAATTATTTCCTTCACCTGTCACAGGTTAAATCTGGGCCTTCCAGCTCCCTATTATGGATGACTTCAAAATACAGATCCTCTTGGTAAAGGTGATGGGCATCAGAAAAAAGCTGTGAGAGGTAGGTTTTATCTTTAGGGCAAAGGCTGAAGAAAGAAATTATACTTGTCAGAGCTGAAGTGTTGTTTTTTTTCTCACAGCTACTTTTATACACTAGCATGTAGAGACCCATGTAACACAGTTACATTAACACCACCCAAGAGCCAACAGTTTATGGCCTTTTCTGCAGCAGTGGTGGGTCAAAGGGAGGGTCATTCTTCCAGGAAATGCCCACGTTACCTGCTGGCAACAGGAGCTGAGGGAAACAGCCTGGTAACTCACATCTCTTAAGAGCAAACCCTTGGGCTGACTGCCTTAATGACCTTTAGGAAAGGGTCCTAAGTGATGCACTCCTAGGAAAATAGCAAGTACATCTCATGATAAGATGGTTCTTCCACCTTTGTGGGAAGATTTTCTTTTTCCAGCAATCCCAGCAGGCAGTGTGGGTGCCCATCTCTCTCCTAGACTATTCCACCAAAATTTTACTGAATCCCCCATTATTCACCTGCACTCTGAGGTCACAACACTTCATCTTTATCACACCAACCAATACTGTTAACAGACCTCTTGTACATATGGAGATGGGTGATATATTTGCAGCTACTGATCTGGCAAGAAGAAAGACACCTTCTAGAGAGATTTTCTAAGGAAGGCTCCAGCAAACGTGGGATGTAGCCAGGCATCAGCCAAGTGTGGGACACCTATACCTGGCTGGGAGGTGCTAGGCAAACCTGGGAGACCACACAAGGGCTTATGATCATGCCTGTGACCTCCTGGGAACTAGCCACAGTGGAAGAAGATGTTGACTAAAAAGTTATTTCCAAGCAAACAAAGCAAGCTGCCCAGCTGAGAACACCTGTGATATGTGATGAGGAGGAGAATGTGCTGGCCACTGGTGGTGGTCCTTACAGCAGAGGCTGTCCCAGCAACTCAGGCTCTGGGGCTTGGCTAAGGAGAGGCTGATACTGATCCAGAGCTTTGTCCTCTTCCCAGAGGAGCTGTGGGAGGAGGATGAGGGCAGCAATGTCTCACGTCTCCCTGAGAGATGGTAACCAACAGCCAGGCCTATGTGTAACTATGGGTCTCCACTGGCACTTTAGCTGAGAAAGAGGTTGGAAAATAATGTCCCTCTGCCACTCTCTGGACATGTCCCAGGCCCATTGGCAGCCTCAGCCCTCACCCCAGGCTGTCTGGGGCTCCTCTCTTTGCAGCAGCTCCTGCCCTGGCTGTCCACAGCCCCAGGGGCCTGGATCCTTGCACCAAATCCTTGCACCTGAGCAGGGGCAGCAGGTCTCTCTTCGCTGTCTCTCTTCAGAGCCCGAGTGCATGTGAGGTGTCGAGGGTCTCTGCCAGGGAGCTGCTAACAACATTAAGGGGAGAGAAGTGCCTCTGAGTGGGAAATAGCTGCAGGAATGCAAATTACAAATGGATCAGGCACTAAGGTGCTGCAGCTGCACCTCCAGGGCTTGTCACCCATCCTGAGTCCCCTGGGAGCATGTCACGTCCAGTCCTGGATAATTACTGGTGACATCTGTGCTTAACACGGGTCAAGCCCTAGCCCTGCTTCCCTCAAAACAGGCTTAATAATTATTAACTTCAAGCTGGATGAGGAGAAAACAAATGTTAACTAATAACCTTGGTTTCCTAGTACATACAAAACCAGTTGGGGTTTTTTTGAACATTGGCTCCGCTATTTGCCTGGGAAATGCTGATCTGATGCTTTGCCTCTTTCCTGAGGTTTTATACTGAGGGAAGAACAGAAAATCTGGAGTGATGAATCAATGATGCAAAGTGAAGTCAGCGATGTGCCAGAGTCAGTGGGCGCGCGGCTGCGCTGATGGAACTGGGGCTTCTTTTCTTCCCCTTACCTTACAAATCAATTTGCCATCATGCCAGTTCAATTGTAACTAACCCGGCTTCTTTTCTTCCTATTTTTTTATGATGCACTTTGCACTGCTCTGTATAGCCTGAGGGTCTTGAATGGCGTGTAAATGGATATTGCCCTGCAAGCTGCATTCTGCCATACAATCGCCATCGTCTCCCAAGTCTTAAAAGCCAGAGCATGATGTGAATTGCTGGCTTTTCTTCTCCATGTGGGGGTCACAGCTGATAGTCCTAAATTACATTTTGTCATTCTGTTAAGAAAGCAAGATAGAAGACCATTAAAAATAAGCTGTGGTTATGTAAGTGTTCACGAGTGTCTGAATATTAATGTCAGGACTCAGCATAATGGAAGGGCTCTAAATAATCCATTTTAGCCTTTATATTTTAATCTTTATTCACATTTTATCCATTAGTTACCTTTAAATAGCATGGTTCTTTTGATAAGTAAGAGGCTGTGAATAACACTCACTGAAATTTCAACATTCTTGTCTTTCACTGCCACAGTCGAAAATGACTGTATTCCTGGGGCAGCTTGGTCTTGGTATTTTAATTGCAAATTAACTCCACAACCTGCAGCAGTTAAAACAAACAAACTAAACTAAACTAAAAACCAACAAAAATGACAACAAAAAAGCAATCATTCCAGTGTTCCTCTCCTGCCTCTCTCTCAGCCCCCTAGCATTATCAGTGCTTAACTCATACGGCTTTTATACACAGTGTTATTTACCAACTTCCAGAGCTTGCCAATAAAATGCTGTTTCACTAATGTCAAAGTGATGAGATAAAATGGTAAAAGGCAGGAATTAGAAGCTCTCACACTGTGCCTAACCACAACTGGCAGTGTCCACAACTGATCAATTGTGTCAGTGACTCACTGGGCTTGGCTGGAGGCCCCAGCAGTGGGCACCACATACACTTGAACATCCAGCTGCAGGAGAATAGGGTTTCATTTAATTTAGGTACTCTCCACATGGTACAATTCCTATCCCACCAGGGCTTTAATCTGAAAAAATGCATTAACAATAGCTGAATATGAGGGGTGTAATATTTGCACGTTTAATAGGACCTGAGGTAGTAATTCACCATGCCATGGTAGCATGGGCAGCCAAAGCACCTGCTGGAGCCCAACAGGTCCTTCTTCTTACCTGACAGCACATAGATTTACTGTATGCAATGACAGGGGGCATGTACAGGCTTCATCCTGCTGTACAAGCAAAGCATGTGGCCACCAGAGAGAGTTTCCCCCTGCCCAACACCCACTGCTCTCACCACGGCACCTAGAGTCCTGCTTAGACCCCACCTGCTACATGAGGGTTTCTGTCTGGAGGCTTGGCAAGGGGGATGCATCTCAGGAGCAGACAGGACTTGAGTGAGGCCAAGGATGAAGGAGAAGTGACAGGATGAAGGAGATGACAGGAGAAGTGATGAAATTGGTTCAAGGACCCCTTTGCAGCTTTTGCTCACAGACCCACACGGTGAGGACAGCCTGTGGGGAGGCACTGGGAGCAATTGGCATCAAGGAGTCATGGTTTTGGTAAGACAAAAATAAACTCTATAAATATTTTGTAAATAACTCACTGTATCAGCTGTCTATAAAGTTTTGAAATCGATTTCCAAAATGCTCTGTAATTTGTTTTTTAATTTAGATTGCACTTACTTAAATAAAAATAGCCAAACAAGAGGGATTGAAAAACTGCAAGAGGGCTTCCAGTGGGTGAAATTATCTCAGTTTAACTCATTCTGTCTTCCTTGTGTAGGGACATAGCCTTTCTTGTGTCTCCCCAGCACCAAGGGAATGCCATGCAGCCAGATGTGAAATAGTCATTGTCAAGGAATTCCTCACCATTAGATTTATGGACAAGGGTATCTTCTAGGTCGAGACACAGTTTCACATCTCAAGACCCCATTGTGAAAGCTCTGCCATTGTGGTTGGGTTTCTAAGGAACTTTTAACAACACTACATACTGATGAGAAAGCACTATGTGCTGGTGATGAATGATTCATGGTGTGACACTGGAGATGGTTGCAGAAATAGCTCCTGGTAGCAGAGAGCATCCCAGACTCTAGCCTACAAAGCAGCTCCTACAGTGTGAATCACGTGGGAGTGATTTTTCTCTCCTTACTTCCTGCTGCTTACTTGCTTAAAAGGTTGCTAAAAATACAACTATTGCTTAATATTACTCTTATATGTAGCCTTTCTGAAATATCATTTTGCAATGGGGAAATCCTCCCACCCATGTGACAAAAATATTTCATAACTCTTAAGAATCTATATTTTCCAACACAGGCAATCACTTTCCCTGTTTCAGCACATCCTTCCTAATTTGGTCAAATGCATGTGATCATTAGCTCATCAAGGAGGTGAAAAGGAACCCTCAAAAGAAAATTAACCCAAACCCTCACTTTTTTCTAGGCCCAAAATGCACTGGGGGCTCCTGCAGTGAGGTAAGAATACATGAGGAGGACTTGCTGCCAAGCTCTGCTTTTCCACAGCCTCAAAATCCTGCTGGGCACTGGAGCTGCCCAGCCCTTGGTGGGAAGAAGAGGGTGGGTGAGTTGCTGTCCTACCTCAGAATGCCTGGGAGCAATATCATCTTTTTTTTTTTTTTTTTAATATCCATGTGGATGGCTGGTTTTATGTTCTAATGGGCCTTTTGCTGCTGGTAAAAACTTTAAATGACAACATAAATTTTCACTCTCTAGAGAACCCTCAATGTTCTGAATTAAGAAGAAATAATTAGGTACCATCATGGTGTCTAAATGTTACTTGATTTTTAACACAAACATTAAGGAAATCAGCAACTTCTGGATTTTTTTCTGCCAAGGATCTGGGGCTGCTAACTGAACACTAAATCAAGGGAGCATTCAGAGATTTGTTACCATGATGAGTGGTGCTAAACATTTCTTCATACCTTGCAAAGGGGTTGCAAAATGAACATAGAATAATGGAATCATAGAATTGGGTTGGAAGGGAACATAAACATTACCTAGTTCCAATTTCCCTGCATGGGCAGGAGCACTTTCCACTAGATGAGTTTACTCAAATCCCCATCCAACCTGGCCTTGACCACTTCCAGGGAGGGGGCACCCACAACTTCCCTGGGCAACCTGTGCCAGTGTCTTGCCACCCCCACAATTTCTTCCTATGTCTAACTTAAATATACCCTCTTCCAGCTTAAAACCATTACCCCTCACCTTATCACAAAATGGACTTTTTAAAAGTCCCCCCCCAGCTTTCCTGTAGGCCCCTTCAGGTACTGGAAGGGAGCTATAACATCTCCCCAGAGCCTGCTCTTCTTCAGGCTGAACAACCCCCCAACACTCAGCCTGTCTTTATAGGAGGGGAGCTCCAACACTCTGATCATCACTCTGGCCCTGTTCTGGACTCATTCCAACAGCTCCACGCCTCTCCTATGTTGAGGGTTCCAGAACTGGACATAGTACTCCAAACAGGAGCTATATTTTCACAGTAAAACCTTGAACTGTTCATGCATACGGTATTTGCACAAAGTTATTTTTCTGTTTGTGTGTCCAGGCATCTCTAAACAAAAGTACACACGTGTATAGAATCATAGAATCATTTTGACTGGAAAAGACCTTTAAGATCATCAAGTCCAATCATTAATGTAATGCTGCTGCAAAATCCACCACTAAATCACGTCCCTAAAGCATGCACATGCATGAGGCTAGATGGTAAAAGAAATCTACCTTTTTAGGATATATTTTTTTAATACTCTGAATTCAGTTTGCTACAAATAATGGAATTATTTTACTGACATTTTGACAGTATTTGGACCACAAAAATCCCATGGAAATTTGATGAACTGTAGAAGAAATGTGTCTTCACAGCAGAACATCATTGTTTTCTGTCTGCTGTTCTCACCTCTTCTCTTTAAAATGTTTCATCCATCTAATCTGGGATCAGAAATGACATCGTGTCACTTAAATTGCCAGTTGCACAAAACAAGTCCTGAATAGGGAGCTGATGAAACAAAAAAAATTTGTTCACAACCTGTGATCTGCAAATCATCTGTCCAAGCAATTCAGTGACTGCTTACAAGTAACAAATACATTTGAAGAAATAGGTGGGGGGCTACAAACTGGCTTGCCAGCCACCATCTAGCCCTGAGAATGCACAGTCCCCAGCAACAATTACTTTATTATAGTGGACAAACTGGAGCATGGTACCTAGGAAACACTTCTCAGGGAGTCTCCAGCACCTCCTCTGGGTTAGCTAATATTTTGAATTGGGCAAGATTTTTGTGGTCACCTCCTACAAAGTTCTGCTGCCTTCCTTATGTGTTTCTGCCAAGGACTGGGGAGCAGGGCTTCAGGGGGGAGGATGAGCAGCCACCATGTGCTCCCACACAGCTGAAAGCAGAGGAAGGATGATGCCCACTTTGTGATTTTAGATGTGTCCAGCACTGGGCAGGAAGTTTTGCTGGGAGATGCTGGCAAAAGGTACTGGAGACCTTTGCAGGAGGCACAGGGAGGGGTAGCAAGGGAAAAAGGATGCAGGGAAAGGTTCAGTGATGTGGCCATAAGAGCAAGAGCAAGGGCTGAGGAACCATACCTTCTGTGTGGCTCTAACCCCTACCCCAGGGCAAGGAAACTGCTCCCTTTCATATCATCGTATCAAATACATGGCCTGCAAAAAGCATCCATGAAAAGGCATGGAGTTAGGTTTTTCACAACCTGCTGTATGCACAACAGAAATAGACTTTAGTTCTTTGCTGGCTTCCAGGTTGTGTTAAAAAAAAAATACAGTGAAAGCAATTGCTGAGCAAAGGCAGAACCAGATCAAGCCATAGAGGGCTGGGAGACTGTGAAAAATGAACAGCATCCCTGCTCTGCTACTCAGCATGAGTGTGGGCAGTATGGAACCACTGGGATCCTACCAAGTACAATCACTGACCAGGCATCACATATTTTCCACCTCCCTGCCTGAAAATAAAATAATAAAAAATTTGCTATTTTCTCTTTGAAATCCTTGGAAACTCTGCTAGAATAAACTCTCTAATCCTGTTTGAACAAGTGTGATTTTATATTCTCAGTGTTTGCTTTGAGTTGCGTTACAAACCCTCATAGTCACTCACTTGGAAAAATGCTTGTGGCTCAAATACATTGAATAGCTAAAACCAAACACTGGTTACTCTTTTGATTAAATTAAAAACATTTCACTCAGAGTGTTTACAAAATCTTCTATGTGTAATAGGAATTCACTGCAAAGTCAGAACCGCACTTTTAGGACTTTCTGAAATCATTGCCGAGTAATCACAGTAATTTCATTATGTTAGCAAGACTGTTTTAAAATTCAGGAAATGGATCTCTATTCAGTAAAATGAAAATAGGCTGAGGGAAAGAAATACTTAGGTACTAAATGCTACGAGACATTTCTGCTGTAAATTACCAGATGTTCCCACGTGGAGTACTGAACATAGTGAAATATTTTGATTGAGGATTGCAACACAGAGTAATCAAACCTCCCTCAGGCAACTGGATGAAACTCCTCGTACCTTGCTGGAATTACCCAGTGCAGCAAGTTCCCTTAATCTCCTGGCTCAGTGCATGGAAGCAGTTCGCACAACTGACTCATTGCACACGTTCAGGGTTTGTCACTCTGGGTTTCATCAGCCTGTGCATGTGCTTGGCTATAGGTACCAGCTCTGGACAAATGCTGCATGTTGCAAGTCATGTTTATGTGACTGCATGCCCTGTGCCTTGAGTTTGTTTTCTTTACCTGCCCTGCCGTGCCCACATTTAACACTAAAAAAAATTTAAAAATAAAGTTGCTGTGAAGTAAGTCCTGAGAAATTTGGTTTGCACTGCATTTTTCACACTGGGGATATGGAAATCTGTGGTGAAGATTCATCAGCTGGTAGCAGCCACACAACCACATTGCTTAGGTAATTCTCAGGCACAAGAGCTCTGAAAGCTCTGGATGCCTATTTCAGCTTCTTTAACAGTCAGAAGGAATTTTGGTGGCATCACTGGGGTTAAATATTCACATTTCTTTTTTAAGGAATATCATAGGATTGATCTTTGGCCTGGAGAACTGCACAGAGGTGACCTCCACTTCTGACCTCCCTTCTTCCAAAGAACCCAGCTGGGCGATGGCCAGTGCAGCAGTCCACCAGTCCTGGCCTGCTCTGTGGTTGTTGACCTCAAGTACAGTGATCCTAAAGCAATTTCTGCCACTTGCCAATGTTTCAGTTTTAGATGCAGGCCAGCCCTTTCCCCCAGTGCTGCCAGAGACCCCTGGCAGTTTGGCAAGGATGAATCACCAGAGGAGGAACAGGGGGATGTTTAGGTAATGGACACAGCTGGAGAAGATACCCCTGCACTGTACCCACTGTGGTTTCAGCATCATTTCCATCTGGGATAGTTAACAAAGCTTCTGGGGATGTTCTGCACCTATGCAGTGTCTGGAAGGAAAGCACCAAGGGCAAGGGAATGTCCACCAGGAAAGATGTTGTGGTTTCAGCTTTTCTCTTGAAGACACTCAGGGTCTGGTTTTGGTACCAGAGGGCAAGTGAGAGCTGTCTGAGTTGGAACTCACTGAAATCCAGAAATCACTAAAAAAAGGGAATTCTTTCCTCCTATATCTGTAGCCATCATCTGACTGGGTCTCCTTTGAATCCTTTTTGCTGCTGTCCATATCCATGGAAGGCTGAACCTTTTAATCCCCCAATAGGTACAGATTTTGGAAACTTCTGCAGGAAAACCTTCATTTTCCCCTAAGTCATTGTGCCATCACTCTCACCTTCCCATATTTTTCATGGTGTGAACAAACATTTCTAGCTTCTAAGAACTCTTGCCCCCTCTCTAAGCTCAGTTTCTACCTGTTTACCCCTCACTGTTGGGAAACTTATTGTGAGGCTGATACAGATGTGAACCTGCACCCACTAAGTCATAGGTCTGATGAAAGTCCCCTACACTATTTATACATCCCAAGGGTTTTTCTCTAAGAGCTCTTATGTTTTCAGCAGAACATTTGGGATCTATCTCAGATTTATATTAAAAGGGCAGACTCCTTTTCTAGTATACTGCCACTACTCAGTGCACGTTTCTAACACTCTTCAAAGAGCAGGCCCAGACTAGAAATATGCAGTTTTTGAAGTCTAGTATATAGAATACCCTTCAACATTTTCACCAGGGAGCTGTGTCATGGTGGGATTAATTTTTTATTCTTTTTTGTTGCTGTTGTGACCATAAACCCCATCTAACTCTTGTGAGAGATATGCAGGCAGGGAGGGCACCCCAGAAGGGCAGCCTGGCAGAGAAGGGCCAGAGGCTCAGTCTTCCTGGCTGTTTTTTTATTATGTTGCACTGCTGGTGCCTGGGCATCAAAAGGTGCAGGGGCAGCAAAATACATTTTACAGCAAGAATTGATGAATACAAGTCTAGCTGCACATTGCTGTTGCAGAGAGCTGGGGGTGCAATGTGCTGCTACTGGGATATTGCTGTGAAGGAAAGCATCATTGCATGGCATTGGTGGAGTTAATCTGTCCTCTCTCTGCCATGGACACCAGCTATTCCACAGGTACAAATCCAGGCCTAGACAGAAAGGACCTGTAGTAATCTGTAGCAGAGAAGGATTGACTGCATGGGTTGGTCATGCAGCTCTACTGCTTGAACACTGAGGCATTAGGGACTCAGCACTTTATGAAACCCTTTGAAGTCATCAGATATTTGGTGGTCCTCGAGCACAGAGTGATGTGCACACTGCTTCTTATTGATGTGATGCTGGAACACCAAGAGACAGCAAATTGAATTTGGCCTCTTAATAGCATTTATTTAGATTTGCTTTAGTAATGGAGAAGAGTAAGGGCCTAATAGCCCTGGAGACTGTAATCCTTTTAGATATTCAAGCTCCAATGCAGAGTGATGTGAATCTCCAAATGTCATGTAAAAGACATGAGTGACTTGGGACTGTGTCCTGACCATGGGAAATGGGTCAAATCCTATTGTCTCTGAAGGAGGTGAGTAGATGATGACTTAGAGATGTTTTCTCTCCTGGCTTTAGGGAACTATTTGGCTTAAGAACAGGGGTTACAAAGGCAGGGACGGAACTGGCATGAAAATTAACTTTCTGCTTATCTGTAACAAACAAGCTGTCTCTTTTTTCCAAATATTTTGTGAGAAGCAAGGAAGATTTTGCAAAATTTGCACCTTGACTCCAAAAGTTTGAAGACACAGTGCTCTAAGCATCTGAAAAAGTATCAAACCCTTTAGCAATGGATTTATCAAAATGCTTAAATGAAATCTCTGTAATGTGAAGTGGAAATAGTATCCCTGATAATATGGTTTCTTACCGAGTTAAGTAATAATTTTGGATTTTTGAAGCAAACCAACTCTGGAAGACTACTACTGTCACCACTGCCTTTTCATCTCAGGAAATTCTGGGGACTATAACTGGTAAAAATTTATTTCCTTGTGTACTTCTGAAGAAAAAATCATGTCAGAAAACAAGGGTTGGAGCTGTGGCAGATGGTGCTTTTCTGTGTTCAATAAAGACTGTAATAGTGTGAACCAGATGTTCATCTCACATTTTATCTTTGAAAAGATTTGGGAGGATGCCAGATAGATACATATGTGCATCAGAGATTTTGAAAATACAAACTGGGTCCCTAGAGGCTAATTAAGGGAGGAGCCATCAAATTCAACCGAAGAAGCTAAGTCTGTTTAAGTTGTAACTAAATATCTCCTAGGAACATAGTCCATGATGGGTGTAATTGCCAGGATGTTTTTTCTGGATATCACATTTGTACTCCAGAGGATTCAACGCTGTGGCCATTTGTGGTGTTTGAGCTCAAGGTGTACTATCTGAACAACTTTGCAATATGCTTTGTATAAATATAAAAAGCTGCAGTAATTAATAGGATTCTAATGAAGAGGATGAGCTACATTGTGGACAGTTAAATTGTTTTAGAATTAGTTTACTCCAATTTCTTTGCTATTAGTCAGTTGTAAATCAATTAAATACGTCCACACAGAAGACCCAGCTGGTATAAAACGCAAGACTGATTCACAGACTACTTGTACTTACATTCCAGGTCAAGTGGGGCCAGAGTGGGGCCAGGCACTATCCTGTAAATAACATG
Organism: Calypte anna; assembly: GCF_003957555.1. Lineage (NCBI taxonomy): Eukaryota > Metazoa > Chordata > Aves > Apodiformes > Trochilidae > Calypte > Calypte anna. The sequence continues at coordinate 128,654,493 of NC_044245.1, forward strand.
GTTATCTTTTCCAGCTTCTTGTTTTCTCATAGCTCAGGTACAAAACTGACCTACTGTCATTCAGCTGTGGAGGAAATGCTTTAGCTTAAACCTCTCCCATCAGAGTTCATGCTGAGTTGCCTCACCTTGTAATTAGAGCAGGTGAGGAGAGAACACAGATGACTATTGACATCTATGGGAGCTCAGCTGATGCAAGGTTAGTTACTTAACTCAGTTCTCTGCTGGAGCCCTTGAAGTAAAATAAAGGTTATTCTCACAGACAGCATCTTTTGTGCATGCTAGAGCACAGGAGAACTCATTAGGGACTTGATTCTTTGAAATTCTTAGGAGTCACAGCAAAACCTGCTGCTAAAGGTGTCTTTTCAGAGTTGGAATTTAATAATTTAAAATGTTGTTCATTACAGAAAAGAAGAAAGAGGGGAAAAATCATAAGTGTCATCATCTACCATTAGTGAAGAATTTGGGAGGGAAATAAAGACATTTTTCAATGTGGATATATTTGCAAGGTTTTCCAGCTTCCTGTGCTACTACAGAAGCCTTGCAGCATGCACTGTCAAGCCAATCCTACTGCTGTGAAGAATTTCATAAGAATTGGGGTATTCTTCAGAAAAAGCAGCTGCAATTTCTCAAGTGAGGTTCACCTGAGAGAACACATTAATATTCAGAGGCCTCCAACACAATCCAGGAGCACAGGGTCAAATCTGACCAAGACAGCAAGAGTTAAACCTGAAAATTGGCAGCATGAACTACCTTAACCATCTTCATGCTTCTAAGGCTTAAAAATAACAATGGTATAATTAGTTACAAATTATACATATGTATATTTATACATTTTCTATATGTACTACTGTAGTAATATATACATCATGAAGTGTACGCACAAAACCCAAAGATTTTAAAAAGTCTGAAATGAAGATTAAATCAACGTGATTTTAAAAAGATCTTTCAGTGCTATTGGGGTACAAAAAAATATTCCTTCTGACCCTAGCAGGTTGTCTTGCATACCCCTTAGTGTGCATACACACCATGTTGGAGAAGACTGCTGTGTGACCTGCTGTAGGTGCTCCTGCCCTGGCAGGAGAGGTGGGCTCAATGATCTCTCAAGGTCCCTTCCAACCCCTAACATTCTGTGATTATGTGATATTCTCCTTCTTCATGCCCACTGCTAATTGTTGACAGAGGAAATTAATACCAAATTTAAAGTAACTGTTCAGAAGCATAGAGACATCCCTCCCTGCTCATTCTTGCCAGTTGTAGTTTTCCACTATCCTTGGCCCTTGTTCACACATCTAAATAGAGAACCTTGTGGGACAGAAGCAACAATTTTCCTTGTGCCTACAAAGCTATAATAGCATTTCAGGCAATGCCTGAACAGATAATTTGAACTGGACAAGTGTTTATGATTTTCTTGACCACAGAAGGCCTCCTCCTCACCTTTGTTCCGGGTTCTGTCCTGAAGGACTCCAGCCCTGTCCTGTGTCCATTGCACAGGAATACCCAGGCAGGCTCAGCTACTGCAAGCCAGCATGCAGACAGAGTCACTCACAGGGCAGTCCCAATGGCACACACATGGTAATATTCAAGGGGCTTCTGTTGCTCATGTGGGTCATCTCTAACAGAACTGGGCCTTTATGGTGATGTTTACAACTCTGCCTACTGCCCCACATAAAGAAAGACGGGAAGGAAGAAATCACACACTGCATTTGGCAAGGTGCAGGAGATCATTCCTACAGCAGTACATCTTACTCCTTTTTTCTCCCCGCTGCTTGCACCCTTCTCCTCCCTCCTATCCTCCCCGTTTCCTTCCGCCACTACAAAGCCCTTCAAAGATCAAAGTCACCATTGACCATGAGTTTGCACAATGTTTCTGCTTCGACGCTGGCTGGGAGCCAGCTGGCATGTGTTAAAAAACATCATCAGAATCTGTTTAATTACTGCTCCCAATGCAGTATTTTAACAAGACACTGGAACGGACACAGATCTCACAAGCTGATGCCCAGCGATGGGACACTGCAGCAGTGCAGCCTTGACTTTGCTGTTGGCTGCTTTAGTTCTTTTTTATTTCATACTACTAATCCACTTTTTGGCCTGCCTTGAAAAGGAGCCTTTGCAAACACAGTTAAAGGAGATTTCTAAGATTTTCCCTCATTAGTATACGCTTATTAGTAAAAGAGGTCCTATGTAAATGTGAATTCAAAACACATCACTCTCAAAAAAAGATGCTCTTTCTGCTAGGGCTCTCCCTGTCTGTGACTTGCTACTGGGTAAGACCACTCTCCTGGCTAGCCTTAGAGCTGAGGGTTAACACAATGATCAGCTGCTCCAGTCAGTGTTGGTAATTAAGCCACCATTTTATGATATAAACCAATTGTGGGTGCTTCTAGGCCTTTTCCTGACCTTTAATATTTGAAGTGACTCCCGGTCCTGCGCAGAACCATTGGGTGGCTCCTCTGATTCACATCTTCTCTGGGTTCTTCCCCTATCTATGACTGTGTATTCTTGCTGCCTCTGGAGATCTCACACAGCACAGGACGGGTTAGATGTGCCCAGGTAGCCAGTGAGTACTTGAACTGAAAATTCTCATGCTGTGCATCTCTCTGGCTGATGGCACACACTTCCCTGACACTTGTGGTCTCACCCCTCCTGCAGTCAGACACCCCTGTGAACAACACTCCAGGTCATTCTTCATTTTGTGCCTCCTTCTGTAGTCACACTCACTATATGAAACTTGATCTCCTTGATTGGAGAAGGATAGATTTAAAAAAAAAAACAAAGAAAAGGAAAAAAAAAAGAAAAAGTGGGTGTATCATCTGTACCGTTGCCCAGAATTGTATGAGAGGCTTGACAGCCACAACACTCCCACCAAGTGCAGCCAAATTGTGAAAACAAAAGGCTGCATGGGGCAGGAGAAGTCTGAACTATTGGTAGCAGAAGAGCATCCAACCAAATGTGCAGGGAAAGGGAACATGCCACTCAAGCTGGAAATGCCATGTGTGAGGCTTCAGAATCATCCACTGAGAGACATAACTGGGCCAATGAATAAGCTGTACCTGTTTTGAGGAGTGAGACTGTTATCACGACCACTTTGACCATGGCTTTGTCCCCATCCATCTTTTTGGTACCCAAGAATCTGAGCTGCAGGTGCCCAGGGCTGGATGGTGATGACAAGACAGGTCCAGCAGCATTGCTGCCCTGGCAGACATGGCCTCCCGTGAGCCAGGGAACCACTCCTGCTGCTCTGCCATGAACAGCCTCTTTGGCAGCTCAAGGGACTGTGAATAATCCTTTTGAGCTCCTGTCATCAGTCCCAATGTGTGATCAGTATGCAGTGACGCCAGGGACATAGTCTGAACCTTCTACTGCTTCGAGTGGCTGGGTCTGAACAACAGTGACAAGAAAGAGCTGGGATGTGGGGGACATCTGAAAGGACTCCTTCACACAGATCCTGTGACACGAACGCATCTGAAAGGACTCTCTCCCCATCAGATCACAGGACAGTGTTGCACACAGTTTGTGTGTTAGGGATGTATTGTCCTGGCACCCTCACTTTGCCCCTGTCTCATGTGACAAGTGCATCTTCCTATCCCTCTTCCCACATTCCATCAAACAGCCAGATGCAGACCTCAGCCCCAAGAAGTCTGACTCCTGGTATCCTATTGTAGGGCAGGTGGAAAAATTATTCATCCTGTTCATCACTGCTAAAGCCTGGGGCAAAGCTGTGCCTTGAAGATCTCCAGAATGCTGGAGTAGGAACCTCAGCAACCAAGGTCCCCCAGCAGGATGCAGCCTGGGAGGCAGCTGGGGAGCACAGCACCATCCCCTGTGACATGGACATGTTTTCAGTTCTCAACAGTAACTCCTCTGCTGTTCTTCCTTTTTTGTTAATAAGCTTCATCTCCTCTGTGGAGGGTTTAATGGAGAGTTAGGTGTTTGGGGGTTTTGTTCAAACAGACATCAGAAGCTTCAAATACCTGTCACCCTATCTCAGCAACTGGGGTCTGCTAAGCTATCAGGGGACTAACCTGAGGATAAGGGTAAACTCTTGTCCTTGGAGAGATCTAATGAGAATTTTACCATTGATTTTTATCATATCCCTGGAGGGAATTTCCCCCAATAAGATTTCTAGCACTTGAACTGGGTGTTCAGTTAGAAAGACTGCACATGATGCTGTAGGACTGCTATTTGCTTTTCTGCTTCCAAGCCTGGCTTGACCTAAGACAAGAGCTGGGAGTGAGGGGGGAGGAAAGGGAGACAGACTGGGCAGGAAACAGAATCCAGTGAACTTTTACAAACCTTAAACAACTGCAGTTGGCTGAGATTCAGTGTGTAAGATGGACCAAGGTTCAGGGTGTTTTATTTTACCTGGAATTATTTCATATCCCTGGATGTAACATGTGGTGTTGACTCCCTCTCTGAAAGAAAGTGGGCCTTCTGAAGAAGGCTTTCAAAATGATCATCCATTTATCTCTAGTGCAGCATTTGCCTCCTCTGCATTCACAAATTTGGAACTAATTCCCTGTGCAACGTAACATTTAATGAGTTTGTCTCCTGAGTTCTGCAAAGCATTTAAAATCCTTTTGATGGCATTTTCTCTTTAGTAATTAATGTCTTATCAGTGAGTTTTTCAGAGAACAATGGCCTGATTCTCCTCTGATGCCATTTTACATCTCTGTAGCTTCACTGACTGCAAATGAGTTACTCCTGCTTTCCACAGTGTGAGAGGAAAATTAAGACCTTAAGCCTACCACTATTTAATCACACTCTTTGAACTCATTTTCTCTCATTCAGAATTCATCCCTTGCTTGCAGCACCACATAATTCCTATTTTACTATCATTAGGAATCTGGTCATTACTGAGACTGTGTGCACTACCCTTTGATTTCAGAAACCCCAAATGAGGTTGCTCCAGCCAGGGGAAGCCCCACACCGTGGCATCTCATGGCCAGAGTTTCTTCTTGCCTGTGTGTCAGACTCCCCCAGGGACTGCCCTACGAGCATTTAGGGACATCAACAATTATTCATTTCACTCCCAATAAGCAGATTTTTCTACATACCTCATGAGTTTGCAATTACAGACACACACACACACAAAAAGAAAAAAGCAAAGAAAAAAAAAAAGCTGAGAACATGAAAATGAAGCTTTTTCTCCATTATGAAAAGTCCAGCTGCATTTTCTCTTAGAGACAGTCAGGCCATACGATTCTCCTTGTACTGCAGGCTGATTTGTTTTGATGCTTACAGGATGTGTATCCTGAGACTGAAATTAATATGGTAAAACATTTATGACCTGACCACATCTTTTTTTTTTTCATTTGACCCTGGATCCTGCTCCATCCTGAGAAGGTAAAAACAATACAAACAGAGAAACAGAAATGTGAAATACTCAAATAGCATTGATAAGGCTTGAGATAGACAGATGCTCACTTGCTGTGGGAATATATGTTTATTTTAAAGCTATTTATATATTTATATCTGAACAATAAAGTATTAGCAGGCAAGATGTGGCAAATACTGTTTTAAAATACTTTCACAGATTATACACAGATCTGGATAGCACGCTCAGTGTATTATATCAGCAAATCATACATTATCTATTTATTCCCATGGTTTAGGAAGTGATAAGTGGTATCAGTTAATTCCAGTGATTTTTTTATGTGTGAAAGGATTATTGCTATGGGTACAAATTTCTACGGCCAGACAACAGAAATGAGTTAACCCAAGCATGACGTGCACTATATTTTAAGAGTAACATTAAGAAAACCTTTGCTACTAAAACATTTAAGCTACAATGCAAAGTGCTTGGAGAAAAATCAGAGTTAAGGTTGTCCTTGCAGCTAATGCCTTATGATACCATCTTTAATTACAGTCATCTTTGTCATTCTCTCCATAGCTTTCAACTTCTGCAACAAAACGCTGCATGGATCTTGCTGACAACATTATCTCTCACTACACAGCTTTACATATAATAAATATATTATTTACGCTGATCAGCCATAGCAGAGTGTTGGGAGAGACAGACATCTTCCCATTGCTATTTGCTGACAGCAGAGTAACGTGGAGCCTTACAGCTGGTGTTGTAATTTTGTGGAACAGAAGAGAACACAGTTGCCCAGTGATGGGCAGCCAGTATCTTGACTTTGGCAGGGCCTTTTCCCTCTCCTTCTCCCAGTGACTCCAGGCACTGCTTTGCCTTTCCCTCCTCCCTCTCTCCTCTTGTGGGTATCATTTACTCACATCTGATGCCCTGGTGCTCTGTGACAATGTCTTCTTCTGCACTCACTCCTGTCCTTCTCCCTCTGTAATGCTCCCCGCCCATATTGCCCCTCTTCCTCCCTACTCTACAACTACTGCCCTGCTCTTTATTCCTCCAGGAGTAAATGAAATTCCCTTCTCTTCCCCCTCACTGTGCAGGCACACACAGCAGACCTTGTCTTGCAAGTGTCAAGAGGAAATCTACAGCCAGCCCTTTTATTTGGAGACCAACCACAGAGACATTTCTGTGGCTCTGAGCTGGAACATGCCAGGCCTAGATGGGATTTTCAGATGTCAGAATTTAACAAGTCACTGTCGAATATGTACAGACTACAAAGATAGTAACGTTTAGACGTCACCCAAATTTGGCAATAATTTCCCAAATGTGTTGAAAAGAGAACTTCTAGTGTTTGACTGAGCCTTTTTGCCACATTTTTGCTCCTTGCTTCCATGCATGGAGGTAAAATATCTTCTCAGATAAACGTTTGAAGGAATTTGGCTTTACACAGACAAAATAACATTTTGCTCCTAACCTTGCTCTTGGATACAGATGCACCATTCTTGATAAAACTTGCAAAACAAAAATAAAATGAAACAAATAAAAGTTGGCCAGAGGCTGATACCCAGAATAGGAAATTTCAGCTTGATGCATTAAACTTTGGCAAATGTATAAGCAACTGACAACAAGATACAATAATGAAAAAGTGTTGGGCAATCTCTGCACCTATAATTCATAACTCCTACACATTTTAAGATAATGAAAATTACTTGTGTTCATCAGGAATTGAATAGATGTCTCTGTTATTGCTTGCATTATTCAGTTAGCAATAGCAGCCAAATGTATGTCTAACTGGCTTTCATTAACTTCAGCAGTATACCTGGCAGAATTAAAATATATTTTAATTCAACCCTTCCGTATTTTTCTGCTGATGTACCGCATACAAACCTTAGCATCTTTTGGGATAATAAACCAAATCAAAAATGCATTTCATTTGCAGGGACTGTCATGTACGAGATGCTCCCAGGTATGCAAATGTGTCAGGCAAATATCGAGCCATGGCTCTAAATGAAACTTTTATAGATAACAAATTATCTTTAGTATTTTGTTCTAACCAACCAAAAAAAAACCCAAAAAACAAAAAACAAACCAAACCAAAAAATCCCCCAAAAAAGAAACCCCCAATAAAAAACAGAAAAAAAAAAAGAAAAAAAAAAAAAAAAAAAAAAAAAAAGAAAAAAAAATGTTATAGCTTTCACTAGAATGGCAGAATGGTAAATTTTATCCTGTTCAGGAGGCCAGCACAAAGTGCCATTGAACTTCTTATGATGGTTAACATCAGAGCCAAAGCTGGGAATAAAAAATTTCTTTGGCTAAATTTCATGATTTTTGGTGGCTCCCATTGTCAGTATTGTGTAATTCTCTTTGCTTTTGGTGGCTGCTGGGCTTCTCTCCTGGGAAAGAGACACACCACCCCCACCCCCAAATGAGCAAAGCAATTGAGTCACATATTTAGCATTTAAAAGTTCCAGACACTTGCTGAATGGCAGGGAATGAGACCTGCTCTAGGAGCACTGCCAGGTGTGAGGGCCATCTCTGCATCTGGATGAGTGACTGGTTCAGATTTCCCCCTCTAGATGGGGGTCACAACTTCCTGAACTCTTCTGGAAAGCTGGCTAGTAGCATTCCCTCCTAGCAGATTATTACAGACCCCCTTGCTTACCTCATCCCCCTCAGCACCCATTACTGGAGTGAAGCCCCCAGCCTAAGTCTCTCTCTTTGTCCCTTAGCATTGATACTCACTCCTCTTGTTCCACAGTGAAAAACACAAACCAGCTTCATTTCCAGTCTCCTCCTGTACTGTTTCACCCTTCTCCCCATTCCTGAGGAAGCTGCTTCTTCTGCTTTCCCTGTAATGCCAGCCTTTTATTTTCTCCTAGGATGCCTCTTACATTGGGGAAGAATCACAGAAATACAGAATTGTTATAGTTGGAAAAGATCTCTAAGATCACTGCATCCAACTGTCAACACTGCCCACCCCCAATAAAATACATTTATCAATATTTGTATCACCCACTAGAGCATGTCCTGAAGTGCCTCACAGTTTTTAAATACTTCCAGGGATGGTGATCCCACCCTCTCCCTGGGCAGCCCATTCCACTACCTAGCTAATCCCTCAGTAAGGAAATTCTTCCTCCTCTCTAGTCTAGACCTCCCCTGGTGCAAGAACACAGGGTCATCATGGTCCTCCTTCAGCTCCCTCCTCACCACTATTCTTTTCCACAGAAAATGAACAAAAAAGCTTTATATGCAAGTTTTCTGTTTTCAGTTGCTGCCCAACTAAATTGCAAGCCAAGCTCAGACTTTCAATTGCATTTATATAAAGACCAGAGTTATAAACCACAGACATTCCTACTGTATGGCCCTGAGAGTGCCACATCAGACACAACAAGCACTGGTTGCTTAATCCTGCCCTTAGCTCCTGCCATGCTCTTCTTTCAGCTATCAGGGAGCACCCACCTCTGCGCAGACATATTTTGCATTTCATTTCTAATAAAAATAAACAGATAGTTGGACTAAAAAATAAATAACCAGCATAACTATATGATTCAGAGGCTGCATAGCAGAAGAGACCTTTCAATCAAAGAGAAACAAAGATATCCCAGTGTATTTGGAGGGTGATTAGAAGAGGTACCCTTGCAACAAGAGCCTGTTGAAGAAGGATGCATGTTCATGTAATTACAGTATTAAGAACTGATGCAGAAAAGAAACATTCAGTGACATATTACCAAAAATTGCTACCAGCTCTCCCGTTGTTCAGTGGTCCCAGAACTGTCGGTCGCATCCTACCACATCCCTGAATTCAGCTTGTAACAGAGAAATGAACACAACTGCACTTGCAAATATTTAGTGAGACATTTCAGTAGAAGAGATGGATAGTTTTATTGTTGTTAAATTAGAAACAAAATTTGGAAGTTTGGTGATGTACTAATAAGTCTCACTTTGAACTGTCCTACCAACCTATTCTAGCAAGATTACTTCAGATCATTGCCAATATGGATTCAAACACATACAGTGTCAGATACTTTCTTCCTTCTCACAGGTTATACTGCTATATGAGTAAGTTATTTGGGATAATTTACCACCTTTTATGATCTCCATCCTGGGCACAAACACAGCTACTGATCATTTATACAACAAATGTCAGCTCCTGCCAATGCCACCTCATCACCCAGCTAAGGCTCAGGGTTTTGCTGTGTTTGCTGGTGCTCTGGGCCAAGCGTTCTCAATCCTTCCTTGTATTATTGTCCAAATCTTAATGGAGAACCAGCATTATTAGCAATTTCCTATAATCTCTTTCTTTACCCCTGTGGTGTAAGTCCACTGGAGAACTTGGCCACGCAGAGATGAATGTTTGGGAAGTGCTTGGGAACTTGCTGAACACACACTTAAGGTGTCTTATGGTGCCTTGGCAGCCACAGGCTAGAAAACTTTCTCCTGAGATTTCCAAACTTGCTTTTTGCACAGCTCCCATCTCTTTCTAACCATGGCTCTTCCCTAAGATTCCAGTAGCTCCATTGCACACCCCACTAAAAAGGTCCTGCAAAGGCCTGCCTGTGCTTTGAGGTACTCCCAGCTTTAGAAGTGTTTCCATGGGTGTGAAGTCACTCAGTGCTATGATTGCACAGTGCAAATGAGCCAGAGCCAGGAACACAGGGTACAAATCCAGAAAATCTATTTCCTCTGGGAGAGATGCCAAGCTAAATTTTCAAATTTGGTGGACATTTGGGTTATTGTTGGGGCTTTTCTGTAGTTGATAACCAGGTGGCCCATACTACACGAGGTCCCCTTGCATCCTTCCAGCCCACAAGATGTTTTGTGAAAAAATGCTCTTTGGGGAAGTTTGCTCCTTGATCCCACTTTAATGTCATTCCAGCCTGGTTTGATCCAATGTTGGGGTTGCAATTGGGTCAGTGCCCATGAGAGGGGGGGGGGGGACTCTGGGTGGCACAAAGGCAGCACAGTGATCACTGCCTGACAGACTGCATCAGAAATGTCCAGGCAGCTCTTGCTTTCTCTTGGCAGCTCTGTCTTATTGCTTGACTCCGATTACCCTCTCATTGCAGTTCTTATTAAATAATTCATTTACATTAAAAACATTTGGTTTCAGTTTTGTGCTGGGTTTTCCTCTTGCCTCTGTCTTTACAAAATCAGGGTGAGAGTCGGAGCAGGTGCCAGAGGACTTGGCTGTGATAAGGTAACACATCCATCCTTTCTGGTACTACATGTGGAAGTGCTCCTACTGCACTGCAAGTACTCCCAACCTCAGGAGTGTGGGGAGGCAGCAAGGGGATCCAAATACAACTTTTTTTTTTTATTTCTGTGTCCTACAAGGGTTATTTTCTCCTCTTTCCTCCTCATGGTCATTTCTATCTTTCCAAATCATCCATTTGGCTTTGGCTCTTCAATTCTGTTCCTTAAAGTATTAGTGCATGTGCTTAGCTTTATGTTTGGCATCAGACATTGCCTCCCCACATTTAAGGATGTTTGTAGGCATCGGGGGATTTTGCAGTTCTTAGCCCCGAGTCCTTCATGGGCACTGCCTGTATGGATGCTTGTGGTCCATGAGGAGCCCATTAGCTGCTGTCATCTTTGCCTGAGGAAGGCCCTCCCTTTGCAGGTTGCAGATGATATTTTGGTTTTAATAGATTCTACCGAGTACATATATCCCTGATAATCATGAACTGTATACCTGCAAGAAAAGGTGAGCTTGGTTTACTTATTAAAGATGTGTCTGAAAGGTCTGAATGCTAAAAAACCCACCCTGCTGTAGTAAATCACCTGCCCCTTGGTATCTGAAAACCGTAATATGCTTCCTGTAGTCAGCTTCTCTGTCTTCACATTTGCTCTTTTATGTTATTTGTTTTTAATGTGCTGTTCTGTTTTCCTGCTGTTAAGGATCCTGCCAGAATAAGGAATGCTATTTCTGGATTCCACTTTGACTTGGGGCAAGTTGCAACCTCTTTATCTGTGCCTATGTGAGGTCCTACAGACTTGGCCCAACTGGAGTTTTCCTCCCTTTGCTTCACTGCACTTCACTCACCCACACCAAACAGTGTTGAAGTTGTTGTTTAGTTGGATTTCTACCCTGCTGTCTACCAACCAAGAGGACACAGAATTGTGTCCTAGGTATTTGCAACATACTTTGAAAGAGAAGGGTTCTATAAATCAATTTGCTTAATATAAAGAACATATTAATCAGTGTAAGATACCCCCAGCAGACCAGTCAAAATCTGAAAAGATTCCAGTGAGGAATGCAGCCTAAAAATCAACAGCATGGCATGTCCGGAAGATAGATCTAGAAATAGCAAGTGTGGTAACTCTTGAGAAGTATCACGTTCCTGGGTCTGGGTTGTGCACTGCAAGAGCACTCCAGGCATGGCCACCTACCCCTCTGGGGACAAGAGTCCTGCTGTGTCCCAGCACAGAGCTAGCTGCTGCAGCCACACTTTCATAGGGATCTCTAGAGGTGTTCCTTTGCCCGGGAGAGGTCAAGAAGGTGATGAGCAAGGTGAGTGATTGTGCCAAATTATTTTCTTTACTTACGTGGCATTCTTGTCTTGATCAGAAGGCAAGCAGAATGGGAACAGAAGGTAGTTGAGATCTCAACACCGCCCATTGGAATAAGCACTCCGCAGAGCACAGGGGAAGCAAGGCAAAGGGCATAGAAAAATAACTGTGTGGGAAAAACATCCAGATATATATTCCCTGGGCTCTTCTTGCCCCCTCTATGGCCAGGGTCCTCCAAGAGGTAAAGGTTTTGCTAAAACAAAAAGACCATTACATCCTTAGGACCATTTGACTCAGGCTATAAAAAGCTGCCTACAGCCTTCTGAGTTAAATCACAAGTGGAAGTTTGTAAGAGAGCCTGACATATTTTGCTTTCCTGGTTATTGCTCCTTCCCCGTGCCCAGTGACTGATGTAATATATGGACACGTTCAGCAGTGGAAATGCGCTGGCACAGGAGCGTGCATCGGGCTGAGGCTCTGCAATACCACCATTTTGCCCAGTTGAGAAATACCACGGACTAGTCACGGCAAGACTTCTTGTTTTGGCTTTTGGAGCACACATTCTTGGGGCTGTCAGTTCCTGCAGTATTTATTTTGAAGACGTAGCTCCTGCACCGATGAAAGTAGGTGCAAATCTCAGCTGTCTCTTACTTGCCATCTTCTCATCCCTAAAAGTTTCTAGTTTTCTTGTTGAGGGAGAAAAGCCCCCAAAATTGAAAATCTTGAGGTAGAAAGCCAAGTGGGGATCCAAAACAGGCTAAAATTTTGGAATATCCCCCCTACCCGTTATTTTTAACCCTTCCATCCTGTTTCGTCAGATAGTAGATGCAGCCACCCAGGCAAATTCGGGAGGGTGGCCCGGAGCAGCGATGCAAAATCCGCCGGCAGAGCTCTATATACACGCTGCCGCGGCCAGACTCCCCTTGAAAAGAGGGAGCCACTTCCACCTTCCCCCCCGCCCCTTTATACCGGGCCAGTCCTGGCTCGGCCAGCCCGCGGCGCTGCTCATGTTTTCCACTGGGGAGGGAGGGGGGTAAGACGAGAACGGGGAGACCGCGGCGCAGGAGGAGGGAAGGAGTGTGTGTGTGGGGGGGAGAAAGTTGGTTGAATTTGCGAGGGGCGAGAGCCGGCGGCGGCATCGCGCCGCCTCCTTCCACTGGCTGGGGGAGCTGCCAATCTGTGTTGTAATCCTGCAGGAATTTCTGCGGGGTTTAACTGGGAGCCGCGCCGCCGCCGCCGCGCACTCGGGGCGGAGGGAAGGAGGGAGGGAGGGAAGGAGGCAGGGCGGCGGAGCCGGCAGCGTGCAGTCTGCAGTCCGGGCGCCCGTGTGCCGCGCAGTACCGGGCCCGCCGGGCAGCGGCGGAGCGGAGCGCGGAGAGGAGCGGAAGGAGCGCGACAAGCGGAGGGCGTCCGCGGTCCTGCCCCGCGCCCCCCCGGGCGCTGCCGAGCGCCGCCGCCCCCAGGTTTCTCCTTTGTGCCCGGCCCCAGGTGGCCGCCGCCGCCGCGCCGGCTCCGCGGGAATAATGCGGGGCGTGTGGCTGGCGCTCACCGTCAGCTTCGTGGCCTGCGCCTCCGGGCAGCCGGTGAGTGCCGGGACGGGCGGAGGGGAGCGGGAGGGCGACGGGACGGGACGGGGGAGGCCTCCTCGGCTCCGTCTGCCGAGCTAGGGGCGCGTAGTCCTGGCCCTATCCCGCGGCATCGGTGCTGGCCGGGCCAGCGGACGGGTTCGCGGGGGCATCTGTTGAAAGCTGAGCTCTCCGCAAACAGCAGTTATCCTCTAAAAAAAAAAAGAGACATCCCTCCAGTCCCTAAAGAAAAAAGCCCACGAAGCCAAGCCGAGCACCCTGCCGCCCTCCAGCGAGCCTCCTCCGAAGTTTGCTGCGACAACCCAACCGCCTGCCGGCCCCGGAGCCCCCCTGGTGCCTCTTTCTCTGACGCTCTGGAGGAGGGGGGGCTGCCCGGCTGCCGTGGGGCGTCCGAGGGACTGCGGCGGAGCGGGGTGGGCCCGGGAGCCCACGGGGCGCAGCGTCCCGCGGGGTTTTGTACCCGTCCGGACCCCGCGTTTGGAGCCGTCGGGCCGCACCGTGTCCGAGCGGCCGCCCGAGGGAAACGCCGCCGCCCCCCGGCTTCGCAGGCGGTGAGGTGGGAAAAGCAACTCCCTTGGTTAGTTGCTAAAAGAGAAAAATAACAACAAAATAATGTAGCTAGCATTGGCTGCGTGGCTCAGGACCCTTCAAAACCTTCGGGTACGCCGCGCTGCCTGCGCCTCCCCTTGCGCGGGTGCGCACCGCTTCGCGCCTCCCGCCCAGCCGCCTGTCCGGCTGCGGAACCACCAGTGCCGGCTCCGCGGAACCCGAGCCTGCCGCTGGCCTCGCCGGCCTCTCTCCTGCGGGCTTGCTGCGAGTTGCTCGGGATAATTCCGCAGTTTACAGTTTTTTCCCAGCCCCAGTATTTGCTAAGCGAGGACTTCTGCTCGATGCAGTTTACTCCGTTGCCGGGATTTGTACCCCCGGAAAAGCCACTCTCCGGAGAACCGCTCCCTCCTGCGGTAGAGAGCCGGGTAGGGCCGCTCAGGGGGCTTTAGTTTTTTCATCGGCGGATCTGAGATTTTCATGACGAAAGGGGGCATGCAGATGACACAGTTGCAGTGTTTGGGCAAATATTAGGAAATAATAAGTTGAGGTTTCAGTATAAAATGAAAAAAAACATGACAATTTAATCCAATTAAAATGAGCCGCTTCACTGAACTAAATAGTGTCACTAGCTTGGGTTAGCTTTTGAAGTTGTCTAGCTGTTGTATAAATTAGCCCAGTCACAGCCTTCGTGAAATCTGGCTCATCGTTAGGGATTTCTAAGGATACAATTGCAAAACACTTTTCTTAAGGACTAATTAAAACAGGCTTGTGTAGAACACCGACTCCTGTTTCCGCTAAGTGTAACTGCACTGCAAAAATACCCTCGGCTAATGAGGTACAATACACTTTAATTTCATAGAAATGCTGTTATCACAAAGTTCTCTGGTGGTGTAGTAACTGTTAAACTGCCACAGTAATTGGTAAAGCATTAAGTTTTCCTCTTATTTGCCTTAGGATGAAGGCGCTGCGGCAGCACGGGCTGGGTTGCTGGGGTGTGCGGGAGGCAGTGGGGAGGGTGAGGCGGGGGGAGCCTGCCTGACCCTGGTACAGCGCCCTGCCAGGAAGTTGTGGAAGGACTGGAAAAGTAAGGGAGAGTGGCTTTTTTCCTTTTCTTTTTCTTTTCCTCTTTATTTTTTTTCCCTCCCACCCCCTTTTTTTTTTTTTTTTTTTTTTTTTTTCCCTTTCTTTTCATTATGCAGCAGTTACATGATCCCTTAAGACAGGACTTTGTAGACTGGTCTGTGGGAAAAGATAGATGCCAAATGGCTTCTCTTTAGAAACTCTCTTGGTCATAAGAGAAAATTTATATGGATGCTTAGAGAAACCTGCTGGCTTTCCAGAACACTCTCAATTATTTTTACCTGAAAATTTCTTCTCCTTCATTGATTCTGCTATTTATTATTATTATTTAGGCAAAGTTTTAAGGTAAAAGTCTTGTTTCTGATTAATTATCCAGGGGTTTTTTGTTTGTCTGGTTGGGTTTTTTTAGGTCTTTTATGAGCAGGGGAGATGAAGGCAGCAGATTTTTTATTTCCTAAAGCAGTGAATTCCTCAGGTTCACTTTGTGTAACCAACAAACCTCTCTCTTGGGGCAGGCCAAGTGGATGTTAGAGCCCTGTTAAAAACGTACTGGAAGTGTGACCTGGCACTGAACCTGGGAGCAGTTTGTCTGTGCTGGGTGCATGCTTCGTGTGCCCTGACATAGGCTGTACTGCAGATGTGTGTGTGTTTCAGTGTGCTGTGCCAGCTCCTCTGGGGGAGCAGCTCTTTGGGGACACGGTGGGGATGCAGAGGGTGAGAGGAAGCTGAGTCTGTTGCTAGTGTATCATCAGGGCTGGTGTATCACAGCCAGCACTTGCAAGGGGGTTCGCTGCCATCAGTGCTGCATGGGGTGAGATGCTGGATTGGAGTAGGGTCTGATAACCTTGGAAGGATGTAGGGGATTCACCCAGGCTTGGCTGAATGGCAAAAAATGTGCTTTTTATGTACCTTTTCCTGGTTTCCTTTTAGTAGACGAAAAGCGAGCAACATAAAACTGCTGGAAAGAAAAGTCATACTCTGCGAGACGCCTGATGTGCTTTTTAAAAGGTTGGGTCCGGTCCTGATGATAGTGGGAGTCAGCTCTTGCTGATTTTAATAGCACCAGAGAGCAGTGCCAAGCATCCAGCTGTATGTGTCAGCTCCCATTCGGAAGAGGCTGATAAAGCTTTCCCTTTTATCCTGGTTTGCAGCAGTGAGATGAATGGTTTTCCAGAGCCTGTGTGATGCTCTGACCTTCTCTGCAAGCCCAAGCACGTGTTGGCTGGCAGGTCGTGCTACATACCGCAGCATTACAGTGCTGCTCTCCTTATAGAGAGTTAATTGTGGTTCTCCTCTTCCTCAGTGAGGTTTCTGGAGATTTTGCTTCATGTCAGCAATGCATCCGTGGGGTTGGTTTTAAGGCTTTCAGTAAAATACGTAAAATAGAGTATTAGGACATCAGTGTCAGCTGGGTGGTCTTTCTGGTTCTTCTGTAAGCTTCTGAGCACTGACTTGTTGGCATAACTGCAGTTATTGAAGGATGGTCCAAAGGTAATATTTGGTGTATTATTCAGAACTGTCTAGTATTTTAGAAATATGATGCTATAATTTCTCTGCATTAGTTTCTAGTGGTTGCTCTGCTTTTGGAGTTTGGAAAATTAGTAGTGTATTGGAGAGGAGGAATCTTGGGTTTTGGTTTTTTGTTTTGTTTTGCTGGTTTTGGGTGGGGTTTTTTTGTTTTTTTGTTTTTTTTTTTTAAAAAACCCAAAAACGCAGCTAGACTTTGGCTATAGTAAGTAGAGGAGAAAAGGGAAGGACTGAAGAGAGGGGTGGTGTTTCAGATTTTTATGCCATGCATATGTCTCGTGCGTTAAATCATCATTGCCAAGGAAGTTTCAGAAATAGGTAGGAAATTTTTTAGTCTTGATTTATTTCCACCCATCCTCAATTCATGCGAGTTTTTTCTTCCCACTGTAAAATTAATAAATATCCATCCACTGTTTGTGGCTTGGCAGTGCTTGGAATCATCCAGCAGCATCTGCCATGGCTGCTTCCCTTGCTCTGGATGAACATCTGGGTGCTCCCATCCAACAGCTGCCTGCTCTGTCGTGCGCTGGAAATTCTGGGGAGCTTTGGGTTTTGACACCAGTCTTAGTTATTAAGATTCTGATGCTGCAATGGACCTGTCCCATATCTGGATGCTCTCAGGAGCAGCTTGCTGGGAATAGGTTTCCTTCCCAGGTTAGCTTGTAATTTTAAAATTAAAGAACAGATGATTCTTGACGTGAGATCAAACACCAAAGCAGTTTCTCTTTTTAATGTCTTAGCCCCAAGGTCTGAATTGGAACTGACTTAATATTCAGGCCTAAAGTGCAGAGATGTTTTCTCTGCATTTTTTCTAGATCCTTATCAAGGAAGTAGATGAGAGCCTCGTCTTTGGGAACAAGTTGGGACAAATATCTCGGGGTTTGAAGTCGGGTACAGAGATTTGAGTTCTTGGGCAGATGATACCACTGTGGTAGGTTTGAGACAATTGCTGCAGCTAATGGGATAAAGATGGTGGACTTTGGAGAATGAGCTGTAAGCCTTGGGTTTGTTTGAAGTTATGGTGGATCTAAGTCTCTGTGGTCCTAATCTTAAGTGTAATCACAGGATGCCCTGCTCAAGGCCTAATTTTTTGACTAGCAGAGGTCCAAACCTGATTTCTTGGCTAGCAGAGGTGCAAGTTGTGAAAAGCTCCATTTCAAATACAGGGTTGTGATCTAATGCTTCCAGAGAGGATGGTATGTCCCTTTGTAGAGGGAACATAGCATTTTGGCAGGGAACTCTGAGCCTGGAGAAGAGCTTGCTCCTCCCTGCAGCAGCTGAGTTCCCCGTGGAGCAGCCAGTTGCTTACAGAGCTCTCTGTTTGCCCTGCTCTTCATGGCCAATTGTCTTTATAAAACATCAAGCAGAGGCATATGGATGGCATTTATTAATTACATTAGCTCACCAAATTGACTTTTGCCATTGACCAGTTTAAACGTTTTCCTCATGGCAAAGAATTGAAGGCTTTAGTAAGGCTAAACAAAGGGCTCTTGTCTAGTTATGGAAAAGTACTCTTTTGTTTTCTCAGTAGATTTGACTGACTATGGTTTTTAACAGAAATGTTGTGTTTGAGATTGGGAAGCTTATTCGAGGCCCCATGCAAGACCCTACTTGAATATAAGTGATAAAGATGCTCTCTGTGCTGCTGCATTTGCGAGAGGGAGCAGAAGTCATGAGCAGGCGACTGGGTCCATACTACAGTCACTTTGCTCTCTCTGTTGTAGCAAGCATGAGAGAACTACTGTAGGCTGTTCTGTGAACAGTTTGTTGTTTGGTTATCTTCAGTTCATGCTTACAAGATTATAGCAAGCTGCTCTCTGTAACCTTTTCATGACTAGTAATTTATTCATAGGTTACATGGCACTGTTGGGTGGTTTGGGAGCAAGGTTTCTCTTGCTCACATTGAAGTGTAATTTACAGTCTCTTGAGTAAAGACTGCATTAGTGTTTGACCCTGTAGTAATGACAGTTCTCTCTTGTTTTCTTGATTAGCTCAGCCCTGAGGGATGCTTTCAAAAGCATACTAGGTATTTAGGCAGAAATAGAAAATACATGTAATCCTTAAAAGTATTGGAAAACTGGCTGCAGTAGGAGAAAACGTACCATTTAACAACCATTTGCAACAAGCAGTTTTGTACTGAGCAAATGATTTTTGTTGATGTCTTGAGTAGGGGGTTCATTTGAAGTGAATTGATGAGTAAAAAGGTGATGATGACTCTGCAGAACCTGGCCTTGTCTGTAGACAGGCTATTAGTGTGTCATGTAGGCTGTGCTTAACTAAAGCCTGAGCTGGATGCTCCATCTGAAATAACTATTTTTAGGTTATATATGAACAACAGCTCAAAAAAGTCTCCCTTCTGAGCAAAGTTGTTTTGTTCCAAAGGTGAATTTGTTTGGGAAGGTTCAAATAAAAACCTGTTTGTCTGTGTTTGAGTTGTGAGCATGAAGATAAATACATACTTTGTACTCTTATTAATGGTAAGGAGACAGTAAGAAGACTTGAAGGAGGTTAAACAGACTGTGATATACTGAAGAGGTGAATCAGAATGTTCAGAAACCAGCATTGTGATAAGCAACCAGAATGTATTGTGTGTACTGAAGTATTATATAGTCAGACATGTTTTGTTCCTGTTTGATTAATCATAATAAAGCATAATTTTCTCCAGAGGTGCTTCCACACTAATGGAGGTCACTTGTCACCTTTCAGATCAGCCTGAAGTGGCCCATCCTTATTTTCTGAAGTGTATTTCAGAATTGTAACTGTAATAGCCTCGTAGAGCTGTAGGGAACAGTGCTGGAAAAGTGATATAGCCTGGAACATGAAGTACTTCTTGGGGAGCAGTTGGGTGCCTGCCTGGTGTGGCCCCAAGACTAAGGATGTTAATCCTTAAGGATGTTTTGAGAGAGAAAAAATAAAGTAATAGTCTTGCTGCCATGTGAATAAATAACCTAACTAGGTCTTCCATCTGTCCTTCTATGCCTTCCTGGGATTCTGTCTGATATGTCTGCTCCTGTGCGTCCATTGGTTCATAGATTCATAGAATGGTTTGGGTTGGAAAGGACCTTAAAGATCATCTAGTTCCAATCCCCCTGCATGGGCAGGGACACTTCCCACTAAATCAGGCTGCTCAAGGCCCCATCCAACCTGGCCTTGAACACTCCCAGGGAGGGGGCAGCCACAACTTCCTTGGGCAACCTGTTCCAGTGTCTTGCCATGCTCACGATGAAAAATTTCTTCCTCATGTCTAACTTAAATCTACCCTCTTCCAACTTAAGACCGTTACCCCTCATCCTACCACTAAATGCACTTTTTAAAAGTCCCCCCACAGCTTTTCTGTAGGCCTCTTCAGGAGCTGGGGGGCCTCTCTAAAAGGTCTCCCCAGAGCATTCTCTTCTTCAGAGTGAACAACCCCCCCAGCTGTCTTTGCCTGTCCCTGTAGGAGAGGTGCTCCAGCCCTCTGATCATCATCATGGCCTCGATTCAACAGCTCCATGTTTTTCCTGTCTTGATGGTTCCAGAATTGGACACAATACTCCATGTGGAGTCTCATAGGAGTGGAACAGAGGGTGAAAATCACTTCACTTGACCTGCTGGTCATGATTCTTTTAATGCACTCCAGGATATGGTTGGCTTTCTGGGCTGCAAGCGCACATTGCTAGCTCATGCTGAGCTTTTCGTCAGCCAACACCCCCAAGTCTTTCCTTTTAGGGCTGCTTTCAGTCCGTTTCTCTCCCAGCCTGTATTACTGCTTGGTGTTGCCTCATCCCACATGCAGGACCTTGTACCAGTTGCTCAATTAGAAGCAAACTTTCCTCTTTCCCTGGGCTAAGGTGCATTAATCCCAGCTGTGTTGATTGCAGTACCTGCAGGCTGTGACCAGCCAAGCCCTGTGCACTTCATTTCTTCTGGCTTTAAGAGCTGAATCTTGTTTGCTTTTTAGACTTACTTTTTGCAGTGGAAGACTGATAATTATTCTTCAGCACAGCTTTTTCTCTGACCTCAAAGCTCTAGTAAGGGGACAAGCACTTGCAAACTGTGACTGAATTAGAAAAATACTGTTCTAAAGAGAAAAACTGTGAATAATGGTTAGTATAGATCTGTAGCCAGCCTGTATGGGCTGGGAGGTCAGAGCAGAGCTGTTGTGGCCTGGAAATACTTTTGGTTCAGCTGAAATGATCTGTCCATGCTGCAGCTTGGGCCAATTGAATTTGTCTTTTCATCCCTTTTGGCCAAAATGTTTTGGTGGATATGTCTGTGTGCTGTGTGAAAACGTGGGAGAGGTCTCTAGAAGTTTCCAGAGGGTTTGTCAGTGAGCAGGAGGTGGATGAGGAAGCCCTGTCGTAAACCATGAGATAGTTTCTGATCTCCTGGTAGGAGCTGTGGTCCTCCCTGCAGAGCAGCCTAGAACATCCATTGGGGTGTGGAGCTCAAGGATGTGGTGAGGGAATTGAAGAAGTGGCAGCTCTGAAAACTGACTACAGAAGGATAAGCTGATGCCATTTAACAGCCATATTTTCAATATACTGAATAATGATTGGAAATCTCATTGCAGCTGAATATCCAGGCTATGTGGGGTGTGAAGGGTGAGGAAAGTACGTACCATGGCCACCTGTTAAAAACAGAATTGTCTCCTGAAAATGTGCAGGTACAATAGTTGTGTTGCATAGAAGAAATGCTTTCACTCTCTGGTGGCATTTAGCCCAAGCAGCCATGCCCAGTTGAAGAGCTGGGCTATCTTCTGCCAGGGAGGATCTTTGTGTTTTGCTGAGGCTTAGGCTCAGTAGAAAACAGCCTTTCTGCTGGGATGGAAAGGCAGAAGGGTGCCTGTGCCACTGTGCTGGGGGTCATCAGATGGAGGCAGCTTCTGAGCTCCTAATAACACAGGAGCATTTGGTCTAAAATAGTTTGAGACAGTACTCTTAATAGAACTGCTGTGCTAGTGGCTGTGCTGAAAATGCTACTTCTTGTCTCTTTTGTAACTGTAGGGCAATAGAAAGGGGAAATGACCTTTCTTCCTTTTGTTCCTGTTCTTACTGTGATTCAAATCCTGAAAAGCTTTTTCTACTCTTGGCTGGTTTGGGGTTTTGTGCTTTCACTAGTGCTGCTTTCTTCACTATATTTCTGCCACTTAACCAAGACCTGGTGACTCATTATCTTGATGTAGGTCTCTTTTGTTGGACACCTGTAATTGGTCTTCCGCCTGGTGGCATAAATTGTTGTGTACTAAAAGCTACATAAACTTAACAATAATGAAGGCTTCCTGATAGTTTTTCTGAGAACCATGAATCTTGTCTGTGGTTAGAGAAGTCTTCTGGGCTTGTAAGTGTTTAGTAATGCTGCTGAGGTTCTGTGCCTATAATTTTTTTTTTTTAATTTATTTTTTTCTGACCTTTTGTAAGTGCACTGAAAGAATTAGACATCTTTGGGTTTGGGAAAAAATGTGGTGCTTCTGTAATATGCAGGTAGGAGTCTGTAATGCTTCTTCACCATGTTACTTCTTGCTGTTTCACATAACATATGAAGATCTTATCTCCAGTGTTTTAAATATGTAAAGGTGTTTGACTTGAGCAACCTGAGGAAGACTGAGGAGAAAACTTATTCTGGCAGATACTGTCAGTTTCAAAAAAAGTAGGTAGCATCCCTTGTCATGAAGATTGTGGCTGTTCAGACAGAGCTGGCACAGTTCCCACGTAGCAGAGTAGCTCACATGGCATTTCTGTATAGTGATCAGAGATGAAGGGGTCCTGAGGGAGGATTAGCAAAAGTATTTTTTGGAATTTCTCTGTGGCTTCCTAGAGATGCACAGAAAAAGCTAATCTTTCTCTCTTGTTATTTAATTCAGCTAACTTAATTGGAAAGCCTCTTTAGAGCAGTCTCTGGCAGTGAGCTGTAGCAGCTGTACAATTAGTAGTGTCACCTAATACGTGCACAAAACAAGAAGCTGTAGGAAACTGGAGGTAGATGTTTTCTCTGTATCCTAACAACCTTCCCGACAGCCAGGCTTGCGAGAGTGGACTTAGCTGTGAATTTTAAGAGCACAAAAAAACCAACCAAATAAAAAAAGGTGAATTTTTAAAGACTTGTAATCTAAATGCTTTGACTTCTTACTGCCAGTCCTGCTCTGCTGCAAAGCAGAAGGTGTATTTGACCCAATAGTTACTGTTTGAGCTATATAACTCCCTCCTACTCTCTGAAGCATTCAGTTTTGGGGTTTGGGCCTTGTTGTAGTTAATTTACAGAGTAATTTATTAGTGAAGTTTTACACAAAGATGGCTGAATAGAGGGGCTGGTAGGCTCTATTGATCATTCTTTGGTCATTCCTTAATTACTTTATATATCTGGGAACAATTCTTTGCTCTTTTCCCTCCCAGCTTGGCTGCTGGAATGTGCTGTACCTGGGGATAGCCCTGAAGCCTATTCAGAGCAGGAGCTGGGTGTGGAGGAGAGCATCAGCCCTAGGGCTGGCCAGGCTACAGCAGGGTAAGAGGTGGTGGGGTTGGTGGCAGTAATGCTCCCTGGCTGCACGATTCAGGGCTGGATAAATGCATCAGAGGGCAGAGACAGGTTTGCATTTGAATCACCAGCTTCATACTTTTCACCTTCACACGATTAATTATCATGATGCCAGTGCCAGTTAGGCGTGCATGTATATTCAGGGAGTGCTCAGTTAAGAGTATGTGCAAGACAAGTAATAATTTCTCAATCTGTACCGAGTTATGTGGTTTTCATATTTGAAATGTGTGGCCCATGGCTACAAAAGATGGTTTTTGGAAGTGCTGTTAACCAAGTGGCATATGTCAGGGACTGGAAAATGTAGGCTATTTATAATTATTCACAGGTGGAGAGGGAGGCAGCAATGCAGGGTACTTGTAATAATTATCAGCAGTATAGAAGTTCATCTCTCTTAAGCTGTTGGGTCTAATGCACTAAAAAGTATTTGATCTGAAGTCTGGCACAGCCTTCAGATGGAGCCGTTCAAAGGCATCCTGACCTAATTTTACTGCAGAAGTGTGTGAGCCTTCCTCATTCCTCTAATGTCTTGCAGAAGGTTCAGTGATAAAGCCTTCATCCCCTACACGTGCGTGTATTTTACCGCAGAGCATTTGAATAAAAGCAGCCATTACAAGCCAGGTGGTAAATATAGCATACAGCTTAACAGAAATGACCTTCAATTGCACAGAGGATGGCCCTTGTCCTGCACTTTGCAGTTGTCAGTTAGCTTTCCTTAAGGCTTTTGTTTTAATTTGCTGTGTCTTTTTTTGTGATTAATTGCAAAGCCTGAAGTGCAGTGCTGGCTCTGAGCATATAAGTAAAGACTTTGTGTTATACTGAGCTCCTGTTCCAATGAACATCTCAAAAATGTGAAGCAGCTTATGAAGAAAAGTTTGCTTTTTTTTCCAGTGGCATGCATAATTAAATTATAAAACATTGTCCATGGAGCTATATAAATTTATCAGTTAAAGCATACAGCATAAGTGCTTTGACTTTCCTGTGGCTAAATCAAAGCAGCTTTAATGATATTACGTCTTAATGAGCTTTTGTCTTTAAAAGAAAATGGGTAAAACATTCAGCAGTGGTACAATAGGGTGTAGTGCAGTGGTGGGTAGCAGTCTGTGCTATTGTCTGTTGTATGTGTAGGCTGTTTTAATCAGGTGAAAAACAAAGAAAGCAACCTGGACCTAGGGCTTTTAAATTCTCTCTAACCTGTTCACGTGTGTGTTTTTCTCATGCCATTATCACTGCAGTGCTACCAGTTGCCTACCAGAAATGTCTCATTTTTTCACAGTGTGGATTTTTTTACTTGCATTAATGATATTTCTGAGCAACACTAAACAGTACATGGTAACTGTAGTGCACTTAATTGTAATTTGTATCTTAAGTTCTTTATTTGCGCTTTTTCTCTGCATCTCTCTCCACCTCATTGGGCTGTTGAATTTTTGTTGGGTTTTTTTTCCTTTCCTGCTGCTTTTGTGCTGTCAGGCGAGCCAGGTAACTGCTAGCATTGGCACCACTCTTCAGTCTCTTGTGAATATGAGATCCAAGAGCAGAAGAAAGGTGGATGTAAACTAGGCCTGCACTGGTTGTTTGCCCACTCTCAGGAATCTGGCTTGCTCAGCTCACAGCAGTGAAAAGAGGGAAACTGGGGAGGGGAGTTGGGAATGACTGAAGTACTGGCAGAACTTGTGATGGGGAGGGGATGTTGGACTTCTGGCACATCTTGGACAGATCATAATTCACCTGGAGGTGACAGGTCTGGGGTGGAAAAAAGTTCCTGTGTCAGGGATCCTAGCTCCATCTTTGGCTCATCAGCTGTGTGTGTTTGACAGCACTGGAGCACGCAAGCCAAGTGTTTAAGCAGATGTGGATGATTTGAGCACTGCATCCCTCTTTCTCTTTGGTTTTTGGAAAGTAAGTGTATGGAGACAAACTTTGCAGCTTGGTATTTCTGCTCTTCAGGTATTCTTAGGACCCTGTGTCTTCTCCTCTCAGACTAAGGACGGGAATGCTGGATGCAGCAGCATGAGCTCTGCTGATATAATGAATGTGTCTTCTGACCCACACCATCACTTTAAAACTTACTTTTGTGCAAATCACCATTTGACTTTTTATGTGGTCAGTAACTATGCTCGCTCAAGCGGAGGGGTGGGGGGCTGGCTGAGGTTAGGATTAGTTGGAGAAGTATCAGGTTCCAGAGGACACTGTAATCAAGGTGACAGCTGCTTTCCCTATGTTATACTGAAACAAAATATCCCAACCCCTTCAGCAGAGCCTTACCAAATACATATAACCTCAGTGCTTTTACTTTTTTCCACAAGTTGGTGGAATACTTTGCACTGTTGTCTAATAAAGTATTGGAGTGCTAATCTCTTTCCATGGATACCAGAGGGGAAAATTTTGAGTTATTGCTACCCCATGATCATGGGCATGTGCTTGCAGCAATGAGTGTTTCAAGGGGCAGGGAAGGAGCACTTTCTCCCTAGGGTCCTTGTGCACCGGCTGTAGGTGCTGAGTGTGGCACAGGGGAAGAGAGGCCCTGGGGGGATTATCTGTGGCGCAAGCAGCTGCTGCTGCTGCTGTCTGGATGCTCATTTGTCCATACCCTCCCTGGTGAGGAACCTGTTAATGCAACCCTTTCTCCCTCCCACCCCTTCTGAGGTATTTACACTTGCCCTTAGGTAACCATGTCTTTCTTTGGCTACTTAAGCTGACACAATTTGAGATGCTTGGGAGTGAAAAAATGGGAGCTGCTACTTTTAATAGCCCTGATGTTCCCTGCTTGGGAGAAGCATGTTTGAAGAGCAGGCTATGAAGTCCTCTCTGAGCTCTGTATATACCTCTTTTCTAATAATAGAAGTTGAGTTTATTTTATTTTAAATAAAAACTCCTATGGGTGTGTCAGCCACAGAGAAAGAACAACCCAAAAATACCTTGCTGGGTTTTGGGTGCAGTGTGTTTCCAGTGATGAAGGGCAAGCACGTGTGAGGAAGAGGTTTATGTGAAAGAAGATAAATGAAGACCACAGGTGATGACTAGTCCTGGGCTTTATTGTGGGGCTGTGGCTCAAGTTTTAGGAGTTGTTCTCAGGTACAAAGACTTTTCTTAGTAGACTTCTTTTCAGAGAAATCTGGACTCGGGCTTTGTTTTTGTATTGCTAGGGGTGTGCTCCCAGAGCAGGCAGAGGGGCTGTAGGGCTGGTTTTGATTCAAGACAGAGAGGAGAGTCCTTTTTCCAGGCACCTAAGGAAGGGTTTGCTGCAAAACACAGCATGAGGAAAAGGGAGGTCAGTCCTGGAAGACTGAATCTGTAAAAACAGCAGGGATGAGAGACTTTAAAATTGGGGGGGAGGGGGAGGCAAGTGTAATCTAATTGCTGAGCCTCACTGAATAGAAAGTGTACCTTCAATAGTTGTGTGTCAAGTGCCTCATCCCCCTTTCTGGTTAGGAAAAGCGAAAACAAGGAGTGAAAGGACTCGGAGAAAATCATCTTGATTAAACTTGACTCACACAGGTCTGATAAAATGCCCCAGGAATTTCACGGAGTGCATATTCAGAGATGGCTGCAAAAGCCTGAGGCAGGTGGAGCTGCAGCAGGAGGGAAGGTGGGAGGCTCCAGCTGCAGGGTTTGCAGGAGGCTCCTTCTCCACCACCAGCTCCCTCCCTTTCCACCAGGCTGCCAGTGTGACTGGAAACCTCTGCTTTCCCTGGCCACAGGAACATTCTCCAGTTTATGGAAAAGCATGTCTGCGTCACTTAATTTGTGGTCAATGATGTGAAAAGTTTCCAGAGTTGAGAGTGCTCTGAGCAGCCCTGATACTCCCATCAGGGCAAAGAAACAGGTTGAGAGTTAAGGTATTGGTAGAGCATGAACTCTTCATTTCCTGGCTTGAAGCTACTTAGTTATTTCAAAGCACCTAGTTTAGCCTTTTAACTTTTCTTAGTCTCACCTAAATGGGGTGAAGCCTGTGCTGTGTGGAGACCATGTTAGAAAATATGCATTTTGAAGCAGAGAAACTGCTCACTAGTGAGGAATCATAAATATCTGACACAGGTTTTGTACCCCATGGTTTTTATTCTTAGAAGGTCTGGAGCAGTAGGTGCCCCAGTAATAAATCTCCCATTAGGAGAATGGTAGTAGTGGTGTGGGCCACAACAGCCATGGTTGCATCCAGGCTTTCCCAGTGGGACTGGTTAACCTGAAGCCTTGCAAGAGGATGGCTGGGGTGTGCCAAGTCTCCACTTGTGTGGCAGAGATCCCTCTATGGTTCCTCTTCAAAATTCTTGAGGGCTTTTTAATCTTGCCATGCAAGTAAAGGCTGACCTTTTGCATGTGGTCGAAGCTTCTTCCAAGGGAGAAGGAATAAACACCAAGGAAACTGAAGGGAGAAGTGTTCCAATAATAATTTTTAGGGCTATTTTGTTTTATTTTTCCATAATTATTTTTAATTCTCTCCTGCTGGCAGCGTAAGAGGCATCAGAAGAAGGCAATGTGTTCATTAGGTGTGGTGCAGGACTTGTAACCAAAATGAATAGGCTTCCCTGGATGGCCATTGAGTACATGATCTGGAAATAACTCCTTCATTTTCTCTTGGGGTTTGGAGATGAAGGGAAACTTTCAGCCTTCATACTTATTTAAAATAATATGCTGGCATGTCAAGCAGAGCAGGATGTTTTTTCTGATGCTAGGAGAAGCAGCTCATTATGAAAAAACTCTCACTGTTTGTGACACATTTTGTTTCCTTGTATTTGTATTTTTGATGCTTGTATTTGTGCGCTGAGGTGTTCACAAAAGCATAAGAAAGTGTGTTTTGGGGAAAGTTGTGAAATGGATGACATTTTCCAAAGGGACAGTGTGTCTCTTTTGGCAGTGTCATGATCAAACAAGTAAATACGTATTTTGGTAAGGAGCCTAATTTTGAAAACATCTGTGGAACTGTCCCCTCATACCCTTCTTAGTGTGTTTGTAATTCCACAGTCAGTCTTGGAAAAACCACAGGTGTCAAATCGAAGTATTTTTGGGTTTCTGTTTTTTTTTTTTCTTATTTCATGGATTTCAAAGTACTTTTTAATTCTGTGATAAAGGTCTGCACAGTAATACTGTATATTTTGACTATAGTAACAGAAGTTAGGGATGACTTAGCCCAGAACTCAAGTCATGGTGTCTTGGCACTTTCTGTGGAGCAAGAGCTAGCAGAGTAGTACCAGCTTCTGTTTGTTCTTTACCTCTCAGCTGAAACTTACTAGCAGAGTTTATTTGTGCATTTGTGTTTCTGATGTGGAAAATCTGTCCTCAACTAATGAAAAATGTCAAAATTTCCTCTGCTGAAAATCTGGTAGAGGAGATGAAGTACTGCTGAGCTGCTGCTGCTGATCTCTTGTGGGTAGGGAGAGCACAGCATAGAGACACAGGCAAAAGGAGAGAAGAGCCACCATTCACTTTACGTGCTGAAAATCTTCCTGTCACTGCTCCCAACCAACCAATGCCATTCCAAGAAATACACATGTTTGGGAAATGGCTGCAGCAATGGGAGACAGGCAGCTTTCCTTGTAAAGGAGGGAAAAAGCCTCAAGAAAACCCACTTCATGTAACTTTGGATCCCTTCTACTTTTGTGATTGTTTTACTTTTTTGTTTGTTTGGGGTGTTTTTGTTTAATTCCATGGAAGATGTGACTACAGTCAAGTTCCTCACCGTACTCTACCCAAGGGCCAAGCAAAACACTGTTGGGTAGCAAGTGAGTACTTGGTGCAATTTCTCCCAGTTGAGGTGGCAGGAGGTGAAGGACTTGAAGCATTGTCTCACCAGTCTCTGAGCTGCTCATCTTCTCCAAACTTGTGCTTCACCAGGGAAGCATGACAAGTAGTGTGAGAGTGAAGACAAGGTGAATTTATTAGTGAGACTAAAAAAAAAAAAAAAAAAGGGGGGAAGTGGAGATTCTGCTACTGTGACTTCTCTTGTGAAAGCAGAGGATGGCTTTCACTAGGAGAAGTGGGACAGAGTGACAGGTTGGAGCAGGCTATTTAGGTAGAAAAAACCCAAATACTTCTTGTGGTATTTAATATCTGAACTGATGTGAAAATGCACACACCTATATGGTTATGTTAATAATTCAGCGTAATGTAAGAAATCCCTATCTCCTATTGTAATGCCAGCAAATCAGTACCTGATGTGTTTTGTTTGTGAGTGAAGTACCTGTGTTTATTGTTTTATCTTTGGAAATATGTATGCTTCAGAGCTTCCAGCAAAAGAATTATCAAGTTAAAGGTTGTGCATTGCAGTGCATATGGTTATCACATTCTTATATGATGAAAATTGGCTTATGTTTTATATGAGCTATTAAAACTTATTTAGCTTTTACCTAATAAATATTTATGAGCTGCTAAATATCAGTAATTCATGGCTGATCACTTAGGTTTTCCAGGAGGCAGCTTTGGCAGGGAAGGCATCTCTCTCCTGCCCTCTCTGCAGTTTCACATTAAGCAAGATCTTTCCCACCTGCTGCTTTTTTTGCCTGCAGTTGGAATTTCCCTTTTCAGTGCTTGTCACCGAGTCTAGATTGAGATGTGGGTATCTTGCACTTCCCAGCAGTCAGAAAGGGGACAGTTCTCCAGGACAAATCCGCTTAGAGATGTGAATTGGTTTGCTTCACAGGGAGGATTGAAATGGATCATCTACTCAAGCAATGCTGTGATTTCTCCTTGGGAATTTAGGTGGATATTACGCATGTCACACAGCTGAGTTTCTGAACACATTTTTCTTTTTTAAAGGCAGCGTTTAAATGTCAATATCCTTATCTCTGAAGCTTAAGCATTCAGAATTGACCGGTATGTTTTTAGGACTAGGCAGTCTGTGAGAGGAAAATAGATAGTAATAAAATAAAGCATTGGGCTATTTGCTGGCTCATCTTCAATGCTGGGGGATGACAAGGCAGGGAGTACTACAGCTGCCATTTTCCAGAGCACCATTGGCCATGCAAATTGAAGATTTTCTACAGAAGAGGAAAGAAATAATTCATCTGTGTGCATTATGGCTCTTTGATGATCATGGCAAAACTATGTATGAAAATATATGTTACAAGGGGTGAAAAGGCAGGACAAGGGGGAACTAAAAAGAATTGGCCAGGATTGCACTGGTTTGTTTGAACAAAAAAAAACAGATTAAGTAAAAACCCGCCAACAGAAAAGATCCAACCCAAAGTCTGATTGATTTTACCATGATCAGTAAGGGCCCAACAGGCTTGCCTCAAACAACAGCTTGGTATACACTGCTGGGTCTTTTATAAATAAATGCTTGGTAAGTGGTGTTTTGCTGATGCATTAAGTGGTGGTATGCAGCAGAACTGCCTTGGGGAATCAAAACAAGTTACGGACTTTACTTGCTCAAATGTAAAGTTCCTCTTGCCTAGCGGGTCAGAGATTTCCATGTATCAGCATGATCCACTGGGATTATGGAGCTGGATTTAGTTATGTGCTTTTACCATTTTAAAAAGTCAATGCTGTTTACCAATTTTGTATAAGAAACACTAGATACTGTATGAATTTCCCCTTCAGTCAGTGTGTTCTGTGTAAGGCTTTATTTATTTTTTTAAGAGACCACAGCATATGAAAGTTAGAGGATTAAAAGGAACTTTCAAGGGTGTAATTACAATGCAGTTCTCTGCATTACACTTGTTTTGTAAACTGTTGCTATACAGCTGAATTTACCCTTTGAATAAAGCCTTATGTACTCACCAGAGTTAAATGTTTAAACCAAACCACAGGCTTAAAATTGGCTAGTCGTTACCCCAGTTACATTGAATTAGAAACTCCGGTAACAAAGTGAAAAGGTTCTTGTTTTATAGCATGAGCCGTTTTCCCACCCTCAGGCAGCAAACTTATTTTGAGTCCCTTGCTCCGAAGAAAACAGAGCTGAGTCCTACAGCTGCAGGTGGCCGTCTCGGCACCGTGAAAATAGAAACTATTTGGGTGCTGTCCCAGATGTTAAAGCCATCCCGCAGCTCACAGGCTGCGCAGAGCAACTCCGTGGCTGCCGATGGCTCCGCGGGGCGCGCTCTGGGGCTGCAGTGCCTACGCTCCTCTGCTGCTCCCGGCTCAGCCTCTTCCCAGTGGGAAAGTTGGGAAAGGCTTCCTCTAACCATGTGGGCAGCTTGGCAGCCTCCCCGGGGCACTCAGGGACCCCTCTGCTTTTGGCAAAGTAGGGGATGACCTTGCAGCCACCTCAGTTATGGGGAATCATAGAATCATAGAATCGACTGGGTTGGAAGGGACCTCAGAGATCAAGTCCAACCCTTGAACCACTACTGCTGCAGTTACTAGACCATGGCACTGAGTGCCACATCCAGTCTCTTTTTAAATATCTCCAGGGATGGAGAATCCACTACTTCCCTGGGCAGCCCATTCCAATGCCTGATCACCCTCTCCGTAAAGAAATTCTTTCTAATATCCAACCTAAACCTCCCCTGGCACGACTTAAGACCATGCCCTCTTGTCTTGTTTAAAGTCATCTGGCAAAAGAGCCCAACCCCTCCCTGGCAACATCCTCCTTTCAGGGAGTTGTAGAGAGTGATGAGGTCTCCCCTGAGCCGCCTCTTCTTTAGGCTGAACAGCCCCAGGTCCCTCAGCCTCTCCTCATAGGGTCTGTGCTCGAGTCCCTTCACCAGCCTGGTTGCCCTCCTTTGGACCTGCTCCAGGACCTCGATATCCTTCCTGAACTGAGGGGCCCAGAACTGGACACAGTACTCGAGGTGTGGCCTCACCAGCGGGAGCTTCACCTTGGAAGCTTCACCTGCTGTTGTCTCGGTTGAATGCAAAGTAAAGAGTTGTAGAAATTATATCCCAACTTTTTGAAGGTATCCTTTGAATGAGAATAGAAGGCTTCCAGCTTTACAGGAAATGGTTTTGTTCTCAAATTGTGTAGGAAGAAGCAGTTTTGTAAATTGTAGAGATGCTGTGTGAGGTATTTTTCTTCCTTTTCTCTTTCCAACCAACCAGTACTTGTTTCTTCCTCTCCATTGCATCCATGTTGCTTGTTGCTGCTACCAAAAATGAAGAGTTGGGATGAAGATATGTTCACTGTTGGATATTTAAGAAGTGCAGCTTGAAGTAGCTAATGGTTAATATTAATAGCAAACTTCTTCTAGACCATTTCATTTCCATTAAGAAATATGGGATATTCTTGCTTTTACTCTTGATTGTATCTGAGCAAAGGCCATCAACTTGTGTGAAGTTTGTTATAGTAATTGGAGATCTTTTAGTAATTTTTTGAGACACTGAAGGATGCAATAACATCAGGTGGAAAGGAGAAATGTTGTTTTCTTTACAGAGTGAGGCTGACCTGTTACTTGTTTTGGTAATAGATACATACCTGTGTATTTCTATGCTATTTTTATTTTTAGAGGAATAAACATTGAGCAATGAAAATAAATACAGTATATATCAGAGAAAGGTGGAAGTATAGGTGGCTTCTCAGCAAAGAAAAGAAATTCTTTGAAGTCTGTGCTGTACAGGTGCAGAGGACAAGCACACAGAACTTTTCATTATGAGGCTTTTCAAAAGAGTTTTTTCTAATGGCCTTCACCAAAGTGATTCTTGCTCTCTTCACCTCTCTTCTAAGCCATTTTTGTTTATCTCTGTATGCATATAGGATGTAGATTTGGCAGAACTTCATTGATTTAGGAAAGCCCTTCAGTCATGCTAGGTATCCATCAGTGACTGACGGATGTGTGGAAGCTCTGACTGTTTCAGGTTACGGCTTGAGGAAATCAATCCTCAGATTAAGTGGATGCTTGAACCAGTGGGAGAATGGCAGTCAGAGACGTGGTTGTCTTCATTTCCCAAGTATGTCCCTAGTGCCAGCAGTGGAGTGGGCAGCCCTCCTGCCTGAGACCCCTGCCAGCTTGCTGTGGGGCTGGTGCCCCAGGTCCCCTGTAGTACCTCTGCAAAGGGGGAGGAGGGCTGGCAAAGCTCAGAGACTCCTCTGCTCTGCTGGCAGCTCTGTCCCTGCTGAAGATCAGGTGGGTTGGGCACACATCTGGGAGCCCTGTGCTGCCATGTGGGAGCATGTCCCTTCCCAGTTGCCCCAATGAGCCTTTCCTCATCCTATAGCTGAGGGTCTGGGCTGCCTTTCCATTGGTGTGTGATGCCCATGCAGAACAAGCACAGCCTGGGGTCTGCCTATGGGCCAGGGACCATGGGTTGGACACGTGGGCTCAGCATCTGAAGCCAAGCTAAATTAGGAACCTTGAGGATTTCAGTCATCAAAGGAAAGAGGTCAAGCTGGCAGCAATTCCTTGTTGCAGGTGTCAACATCAGTTAGCGTGGGTGCTTTGCTCTGCTGGATGATGATCTTCATTGTGCTGGGATTTAGGACTACCCCTTTCTCTACGTATGACTACATGCAGGAAAATGTTTTTGCATAACACTAAATAGTGATTGATCCATAACCTCACTTGGCTCTCTTCAGCTTCTGGTGACTGACAACCTTTAAATAAAACTTTGTGTGACCGTGATACCTTTTTTGTAGTGACAGCTATAAGCTGGGCTCCAGCTGGTCCTCATGCGTTAGGTATGTACAGTAGATACTGTCTGGGAAGGCTGATGGCATTTAAGTTAGCTGGATCCCAGCATCTACCTCATTTTCTTAGACCTCTTAATTGTTAACAGTGCCAAATAAAAATATCATAGGGGTTTAAAGTACAAGCACATACTTTTATGGTGTCCTGAAGTATTTAAGAATTGTAAATAAGTAAATAAAACAGAAAATGAAGAGAACTTGCACTTTTCAGAGCAGTCCTTTACAGCATGAAAAAAAGGCAAATCCATTGCAATCCTTGACTTAAACACATGCTCAAATTAAGCAAACCAAATTAAGAGCAAACCAAAATGGGATCCCTGGTAAGATTCCTTTTGCGTATATAGTAAGGCATATGTGGGTATGTAGGAGCATTTGGTGGCGGTCCAAGCTCAGAGTCACAGGTTGTGGGCAAGCCCTAATCCAAAAGTGCTAACGGGGCCCTGGGCCAAAATCCATCCAGTGTGTTCCTTGGAGGGTTTGTTAGCTCCATTAAAATGCCCCACAAAGTGGTTTCACTGTTTTGGGTTGAGCCAGGACAGGCCAGAGCAAACTCTTTTCTTTTGAAGATCTGTTTATTTATTTATGAACTTACAAAATGGTGTCTTCAATTTTAGTGCTCTGCAGGGAGGAATGGATGATACAAAATTTAGTATAAATACTGAATGGCATGAACACTTAGACTAACACTGCACAGGTTGCTTTATTCAGTACCGTATCTCCTTGAAAAGACTGTGAAGGAAGCAAACCCCACCCAGTGTTGCCTTGGCGGGAGCAGCCTGGGTAGCCCCAGCTGAGTAGGAGGAGCTGAGAATCACAGAGAAGAGGCAGCTGTCTGCCTTGCAAGTTTGTGCTAGGAGCAGTTACTTCTTTTTTAAAAATCATAATAATAAAAAAAATCAAGTTATGTGTACCAAAGGCAGTTTATGTGCTGTGTTGGGCAGTTAAAGTTAGGAATTCAGATGAGGAGCGGGATGCAGTTGACTGCAGACAAGCACAGAATCATCTCAGTGGAAAAGATGAGTAACTGCAGAAAAGAGCAGAAAAGCTACTGCAAGTGGCTTGCTTATTTTAGTCAGCTGTTTAGAGAGGGAATTGAAATGGCAGAAGTCTGAGAGTCTGGGCAAGTTTTGACCATGCTAAGTAGAAGAAAGGGTGAGAAGGTGCCCTCCTGGTGAAGGAGGGCAGTGGTTGTCATTGCCTGTGTAATTCTGTTACCTGTGAAGCACAAGACGTGTAATACCCCTGTTTTCAGTTCAGTAATACTTTCCATTCCAAGGTCTCCTTGCATACTGATTTGTGATGCACTCTTTTTTTTTCTTGGTAACTGGCAGTTTCCTGCTCTTCTCTCCTCCAAAATCCTCCCTCTGCCTCCTGGCATATCGCCTGTCTGTGGAGCTGAATCCCAGGCTTGCCTCCTAGCTTTGCCACTACCTTGCTCCCGTTTGAGGATAATCTGCATGGCACAAGCAGGAAGTGTTTCTAAGGACTGGAACTGCAGCACTTGGAAATTTGCAGGTGTGGGCTTTGGTCTAGCACAGACTTGGTCGCCTCTCTGCACTCACAGTTTTATTCATCATGCTTTGTTTCTGCAGTTGCTAAGCCTTTATGTCATTCATCTTTGATAGTAGGTGGCTTTTGCTACTGTAAAATTTGAGGTAACACATGCCCTTGTGTCACGGAATCATAGAATGGTTTGGGTTGGAAAGGACCTGAAAATTGATCTAGTTCCACTCTTCTGCATGGGCAGGGGCACCTCTGACTACACCAGGTTGCTCAAAGCTCTGTCCAACCTGTCCTTTAACACTTCAAGGGAGGGGGCATCCAGAACCTCCCTGGGCAACCTGTTCCAGTGTCTCACCACCCTCACAGTAAAGAACTTCTAATGTCTAACCTAAATCTCCTCTCTTCTAGTTGAAAGCCATTGCCCCTTGTCCTATCACTACACACCTTTCTAAAAAGTCCCTCCCCAGCTTTCTTGTAGGCTCCCTTCAGGTACTGGAAGGCTGCTATAAGATCTCCCTGGAAGTTTCTCTTCTCCAGGTTGAGCAAACCCAGCTGTCTCAGCCTGTCTTCACAGGAGAGGTGCTCCAGCCCTCTGGCACACAGCAGCCTGCAGCTTGATGTTCACATATTGCACAGCAAAACCTGGCGTGGACAGGGAAGATGCTCCCTGTGGTGTCTGCTTCTCCTGTGGCTCTTTATCTGGTGATTAAGAGCTGGTCTGCTCCTGAGGCTGCCTCACTAGCAGCAAGGAGAGGTTAATGTCTTAGAGAGTAGAAGAAACTGGTGTGGGCTGCATGGAAAAATATTTTTTCTTATTGGAATCTCTTTCATTTGACAGAAATTCCAACATCTTGTGCTTCATGTGTAACTCTTGGACAAGCACATTCCCACATTGTATTGGTGCAGTGACTTGGCCAATGCCAGCAGTCAAAATTACCTGTGTTCATCCCTCTAGGTGTATGACACCTGTTTGTGTAATGTTGATAAAAGCAAAATATGCAGAGGAAGTTTTTCTCCCTCCTCTTTTCCAAGTGAAGCTTCCATTTTGGACCTGTCTTTCCACCCAGATATGCCCAGGGGGTGCATCTAAAAAGGTGGTGTGTGAGTTTTCAAGCACAGTATAACATGGAGTGTGGGGTTTCTGCTAGCATGTCACCTCACCCTGCTTTGCCAGCCTTTTAAAGAACTTGACAAGGAAAGTATAAATTACAGTTTATGACATGTTTATACAGAAACAACAGTATTTTACCAGAGACCTGTATTTTTCACTCTTTTCCTACAACTCACCTTGAACTGCCCAATTTTTGAAAGTGTATGCATTATAGTTATTTTTGTTTGTATATCTTTTTTGTATGCTTTGTGGGAAGTTTTTATAAAAGTATATTTTTTTCATCTTTAACTTTCTGTGTCATTTTCTTCAGTGTTGTGAGATACTGAATGAACATTCCTCCTGTTTCTTGAAGCGTCTTGCTTTTGTTAGTATATAATGTTTCTGCAATTCATTAGGCTATATAAGAGTTTCTTCATAGTGAATGAAAAGAATTGCAGGTATTTCAGGAATCTATGAATAGCTGTTTCATAATAAAAGGCTAATAAGATGGGAGCATTTTTTCCTTATAATCTGAGTTTCAGGAGAAGTGAGTACTAAGAGCTCAGTGTTAAGGCCAGCTTGCTAAAATTTGATACTTCAGCTGTATAAAAGAAAGCTGTAGTCTTCAATGAGATTGCAGAGAGATAAAAATACGGATCTGCCCTGTGCCAGAGTATTTCTTGCCACAGCACTGAGCGAGCACTGAGGTCTCTTTATTTAAACCGGGAGTGACAGCAGTGTTGCCTTCAGCACGGCCAAGAGCTAAGGTAGAAGGATTTACAGGATAACGAGTCCTATTTGAGTGCCTGTAAAATAAATAACTAAATTACTTGTAAATTCTATAGTATGCCACAAGTTCATCTCTGGTAAGGAGTGTTACAAAATTCTGATATGGAAATATATCTTGGGATGACCATTTGACCATTTAGGAAAGTAATTGTGCCAGATTAGCCTTGCTCTGTATAGTGAACTGCGGTAGCTGCTGTGAGAGCCCTTCAACCTTAATGCCTTCCTTTTAGGAAGTGGTATTGCTAATGGGAAGTTGTACAGATTAGGTTATATCAGTGCCTGGTTTCTATCAAACAGCTTGGCAAGAATTGCTGCATTCTCTGTTAATAGATTCTGTTCTCTAACTGTGGATTCTAAACACAATCTCAAGTGAGATGCTATAGTGTGACTTTGGAGTCGTGACTGTACTTAAGAGTATTGCCTTTAAATCGTGGAGGCTTATTGTGCTTCAGTTACTGATGTTTAATTTTTAAGCAGGGATTTCCTTGAGCTAGGCACTCTGTTTTACTTAAGGCACATAATAAGGTAAGTGTTAGATATGGATGGTTGTTTAACGGCCATAGATTTTCACAGGGTAATTAAGGTTAATGTTTTCCTAAACTTATTTGGTTTTGTATCTTTTTCAATTACTGTCCAATGTAAAAGATAGGTTCGTTGGCTACCTCTGCTCTATTTTTTTTTTTTTGTCTTAATGTGATTTAATTATTTCTGAAGGAAAAAAGAAATCCTCTTTGGTTTAGCTTCAGGGTTTCAGCAGCCTATAATCTGAAAGGAATATGCTGAATCTTGAATTGGGCTAAGCTTTTCTTTTTCCTCTCTCATCAGTAATGATCAGGAGCAAGTTTCCATAATGTAAGACATCTTCCAAGGGCAGTAATATTAACCTGTGCTGTGAGTTCAACCCATACAAGGTGGGTTTCATTACAGATGCTATAGAAGGAACATCTCAGTCAGTAGTTCCAACAAAATAATTGTCCTTTTTTTTTCTGTTGTCAGAAGCAGCTTTAGAATTTTTCTATCAGAGAAAGTTACCCTGAAATAAGTAAGTCTAAATTTACACGGATGTTGGATCCGTTTTGAAAATAATGTTAGTTCCTTCCTGAAGTAAGAGACATTCAATTTAATACTACTGGTTCAAGGTATATTATCTTTATCAGCAAAACACAAACAAATCCTGCCTGTGTATTTGAAAGGAATAGAAGCACTTAGGTGCTGTCATATGACACACAGGAAAAACTTAAGCACCAGAAAATAGAATTCAGTGAGCAAGTTTAAACTGGGAACCTATTTTCTGCTTTAAAAAGACAGAATATGCATAGAGTATGCACCTTGCTAGTGACTTCTAGATAGCTGTGACTGTTGTTATTGCAACAGCTATACTTCATGTGAAAATCAAGGAAATATAGAAATATATGCAAGTTTTCTAAACCCAGCAAAAGTTTTAAAAAAAATATTGCAGTTCGCCACAGGCTGTGTTCTGATTCTGAAGCTGTCATGAAGAGTTTGTGTATTATTTTCTGTTCCTCACAAGAGGTACTTGTATTTAGAGAAAATTAAAAGCCCCTGTGGGGATTCCTGTTCTGTAGGAAGCTGTCAAGGTTTTCTGGCTGTATATGCAGTAAAGCTTGTGTGTTACTCGCACAGAAGTTAATTGCTCCTGTGTTTAACTTCATCACAGATCTCAAGCATATAAAGGAGTTAAAATCTGGGACTTGTTCTTCCTTGGTGATGGCTGGATTTTGTGAGGGATACTTGTGTGTGTTTTATAGAGCTTTGTTTTTAATCTAAGATTGTCCTTTTACCCTCTTAAACCTATTGTAATAAAGCAAAATGGTTATTTCTAGCAGAAGTGCATATGGAGTACAGTTACACATTTTTTTTGACTGCCATACAAATTACATTCTGCATACCATGCTGCAGTGTGTTAGTAGGTAATTTGTTTTATGGTTGAAAAAAATACCTTTGCTAGTGTTTCTGGGAGCCTAAGAAGGAAGGAAATGCCTGGCCTTCAGTCAAGAGAACAAAACCTCTCTTGTTGGTTTATGAGGTTTTGGGGTGTGCCTATAACCTAAAAATGTTGTAACAGCATTTATTTTGGAAGCTTTATTTTGAGCTTTCATCAACACCTTGATGAGAAGGGACAAGCTGCCATCAACCCCCTGCCTGCTTAAATTTTGGTTTAATCCAACCAAGAGGGAGACATCATCAATGATGCATCAGACTTTGCAAACCTGCCTGGACCTGTATTTCTGGCTTTGAAGAAAGAGTGAGATGTTCACCAATACTTTCTACTAATCTCTGTATAGATATTGCTGCTAATCTCTACACTGAGAAACTCTGGAAGCAGATCTACAGGTGTTTTAACAAAGCCAGCCAGAAGTGCTTTACTTTGTTGTCTTCAGCTGCCCATCTAATACAGGATCCACTTCAGGACTGTGACCTGCAAGTTCTTTTTTAAAGTCCTTTGAAGACCTGGTTTGGTTCTTGGTGTGGCTGAGAACTGCAAAGAGCTACGTGTAAATCTATGCAAATCACCTCTTAGCTATATGCACTGAAATTATAATAAAGCTTGCTGCAAATCAGAATATGTTCTCCAACTCTTATACTTTCTTACACTGTAGGTGCAACTATCGTGGCATTTTTGAATCTCCTGCCTGTGTCTATAGGCATGTGTCTACAGGCATGAGGCTGAAAACTGTTTTCTGTGACTTGGAGTCCGGGGATGGTGAAAATGCTGATTTCTCACTGTGGAGCTAGGACAGCATAAGCCTGTAGGAAGAGTGGTCTGCTCTTTGCCACCATGCCCTCATTAGCTTTTCGTAGTGGCAAAGGGGAGGAGAATTGTTCCATCCAGAAGCAGCTGTAGCTACTGTAGCACCCTGTGCTTCCACAGCCTCTGGCATGGATTAGTTGGAGGAGACAGGGGAAGAAGGGGACTTAGTGATCTGTAGGAGGGTGCAACAGGGTGCAGTATAGCTTAAATGTACTTCTTCACTGGTGCACAAGCTGTTGCTGGTTCTCAGGGTTTTTCCCAGAGCAGCAAGAGGAACCAAAGAATGAGGTTCTTGGTTTTCTAGTTATCAGAAAACTGGGAATAGATTTGTGCTACAAAGATGTTAGTGTTCTTCTCACTTCCATAAGCAACTGGTTATTTAAATTAGCTTTGAAGTTTTGGAAACTCTGCTTTTCTGTGCTTGGCATTTTTAGCTAGAAAAAACAATCTCAGAGAAAATTCCTGAGTGTAAAGAGTCTTGCATGCATGGGATATTGAAGTCTACATTACATCTGCTGTTGTGATGTATCCTAGGGTTTGACCTGGACTTTGTCATCTGAGGAGTTTCTAGGCATGGTGTAAGTCAAGACCTGTTGGATGACACCCTGGAGTGCTCTCCAAAGCTTATCCTGCTGTGTGGGAGCTGCTGTCATTGAAAAGTGACAAGCCAGGCTTCACTCATGTTATATTCAATACCTGTGTACAGGCAGTGTGTGCTGAGGTGAAAAGCTGAGTGTTCCACAAGTGTTTCAGACATTTGCCCTTTATGCCCTGTTTTGGAGACAGCCTCCTTCTCTTGCCTGCATCTCCTACCTTTCCAGAATGGCAAAGAGAAGACAAATGCTCTTAAATTTTGTGCCATGGAAGATACCTCAGGCACAGAGGAGGTTTGCACAGCCCTGGAATGTGCAATGGGACCTGCAGGAGGCACGTGTCCATCTGGTGAGGAACTGGGGACCCAAGCAGTGCTATGTGCCTGTGGTTAGGAAGCCCAGCAGGGCACCCCTGGCTGCAGTGACTCCATTTCCACTGATTAAAATGGGATTTAGGACCCTGAGCTCCAGCTCAAATGCTTGCCTAAAAGTAGCTGGGTTTGGAGCTGAATCCTTTGCTTTAAGCCTGGAATTCTGGGCAGCTGGGGCTCTCCAGGAGTTTTAAATTCTCCATGCTTGTTTGTGCTTTTTCTTTTTTCCTTTTTCCCTATCACTGACAAACAGTGATGGTGCTGCAGCTTGGAGGCAGGAAGCATGCCGATATCCTGTAATTGCCTCTCAAATGTTAGCTGGGAAGTTGCTTTTGTATAATTGTCTTGTTTTGTTTTCAGCTTGTTTGTTCCCACAGCCTCCTATTACATTAGGACAATATGTCCCTCTTGGAAGGTTTTCTAAGCTACTGTAAGGTAATTTCATCTTGCTGACCAGGACACCACTGTCTGTAAGTGCATTTTTATGCAGGTATCCTTAGGGAATTTTCATACTGTGTGGGCACTTATCAATAGTCTGGCTTGAAAGAAGAGAGGGTGGTACAGGAATAGAACTGGAGTGCTGTCTTATGCTGAGGGAATAGGTCCTTATTGTCCATAGGTAGAATAGGTGTATAATTAGCAGAAATTTCAAGCACTTTTTAACACGAGCACATCTCACTTTTACAGGTTGGTCTTAGGTCAATTTTTCTGCTATTCTGTAGTTGGTAGGTATACAATGCTCTGACTGAATAGTATTACATATGCTTAGGGTCCATGAAGAATTTAGTAGGTAAAATGTTGCTAAAATGATAATCGGCATGTTTAACAGCAGCAGTTTCCTGCCATGCAGTTCAGGGTTGATTCTTTTCACCACCAGCAAACTCCATTAGTTTCTCATTTCACACCTGGGAGATTTCTGATGCTAACTGCTGCAGAATTTCAAGAGGTTGTTTCACTTGCATCTGAATGCTTCCTCTTGCTTCCTCTGTTGATTTTTGGAATTAAGCTAAATTTACATAGAAAAGAAATGACTTTTGAACTGATTCGACTGGTTGCTCTGTCATTGCATCATCAATAAGTCATGTTTAATTTTAAGCCTTGATAAATTACACTTAATTCTCATTGTGCATGAGAAGATAAAGTACACAGTCTAAAGATTTTACAAAACATTACATCCTTCCGAGATAGCTCAAGTCTGAATAGTTGTGTACCTTGTGGATTTTGCTTACTGTATCACAATGCAGCTGCTCCTTTGGTTTCCATTCCTTAAAGCAGCATGTGGAAAATCTTATTTCTAAAGCACTGTGTTCAGTGTGTGTTCTGTACACACTGGATGGCACTGAGAAAAGGTCTGATATATGTTAGCATTCATTTAAGGACTGCACACAGGGTAGAATTAACAACTGGAGGAGAGTTGCAGTGCTCCAAATGTCAAACAATACAACTTTCACAGCAGTAAACGAGTGACTGTAAGCAGCATAAGAGGTAAAAAGTTTACCTGGAAGAAATTTTTTTGGCACATAGTACTGTGCTAATTAGCTAGCAGAATTGGTTTTCTGTACAGCTGGGTCTCCACATTTAGCTGTATCACAGTGATTCCTGAGTGCTTGTATACTTTGGAGCTGAAGTAGCTGCTGTTGTTCATGGCCATGGAAATCAAGCTCCTTCCTGCTGACAGAACTCTGCAGTTAGGAATTATGCTGTGGTTGCTTTTTTTCCCCCTTCCTTATAAAGCATCCAGAGAAATGAGTACTCACTGTCCCAGTCCAGGGACAAGTCACCCTACTTGGTTGAATTACACTGTGTCATTACAGATAAACAGAGGTCTCTTATTGGAACCATCAGCTGCAAATGTATGGGTCTGCAGCCTGAAGTCATGGGGTTTGGGGTTTTTTTCAGTGCAGCTTATGGCAGCACTGAGATACTGAGGTTTCTGTCCGAGTCTCGTAAATGTGCTGTTGTCACAGTAATTGTTCCCTTGGAAAATGCAGATCTGCTGGCTTTGCAATGTGCCTCTCTACTGTTTTAGTCCAAAACTCAGTCAGACCTACTGGAACCTGATGTTATGGGTGCCATTTCAGTCAGAGGTTGACTCTCTTGTTGAACGTGTGTTGGAAGGACTGTTCAGCTGTTAGCTGATCAGCCTGAATTCAGATATATAAAATCAAGACTGTGACCAGCTCTCTGGAGAAGCTCTCTGTCTCAATTGATTTGCAAAAGGACCTTTTAGTCCTGAATTCAGTTGCTTTGAATTGAAGTCAAGTTAGGTACCTGAAATACTCTGTGACTTTCTGTCTCCCCATTCCTGTAGTCTCATTGGGGAGTGCTGCTTTATTAAAGCCCTGAATTGGATAATCCAGTGCAAGGCCAAAAGGTTCAAAATTACAAGTGAAATCTATTTGTAGTGATTATTCTAATTTGTATAGAGATATTGAGAGGGAAAGGAATGTGCATGTGACTCTATGGGGACTCACTTTGATCCTTGGCCTCCCTGTGCCAAGCAGAGAGGGATACAGAGTAGGAGTAGAATGCAGATAACATGGGAAAAATACCTCAGGTTTAATCCAAGGCTGGTGTTGTGTTTAGGCTGTGGCACTTTTCATCAGGTCAGCTGAAAACTCAGATCCATGCAGGAGACAGTGGCAAGCT
The DNA here is from genome assembly GCF_003957555.1 of Calypte anna. Lineage (NCBI taxonomy): Eukaryota > Metazoa > Chordata > Aves > Apodiformes > Trochilidae > Calypte > Calypte anna. Next base: position 128,697,892 of record NC_044245.1, read on the forward strand.
TGGATGGTTGGAGCCAGCAGCAGAACTGAGTACTGGTCTTGGAAGGATCTGTGCCCTTCTTGTCCAGGCCAGCCTCTGTGCTGAGTGTGTGCTGGAAACTCAGAATTAATTGAAGAATAAATGCATGGGGCAGGAGGTCCCTTTAAACTAGTTGTCAGCTGAGAGACGTGAAATCAGTGACTGATATCCCTGTAATGGTGAACTGATTTCAGTTTTGCCACGTCTAAATTGAATGATGTAAATTGTGCTTTTGTGAAACAATCTGTCTGCCCACTCCAGATAAAGCAAGAGGATCTGCCACATGAAATCCTGGCTTTGGGGGGGGGTTGAAGGGATGAGCAGATGATGGATGTTAGTCATGTGCTTTATATACCACATCAGAGAGCACTGTGCCACAACCTGTGTGTGGCAGAATAAAGAAACATGAAAAGGTTTAGCATTAATCCTCTCTGGAAGCCATTTCTTGCATAAGGGGAATGGCCTGGGCCTCTTGACATCCAGCTGGGGAAGCACAATAATCCAGGTGTGACCTCATCACAAGGTGCTTGGAGCCTCCAGGAGCTACCTGTCTTCAGCTCTGGCCTCTCTCCAACCCAATCCTGTGGCTGGGTTGAAGTGTCACATGTCCTTCCCTGCCTTCCCCATCTTAAATGGAAATGCCTTTAGTTTTCTTGAGCAGGGACATCAGTCTCGAATGTACGTACGCTCTGCTGGCAAGGTCCATGTAGCTCTGAGATCAAGGGGCACTTGCACCTTAACCAAAACGTGTCAGCACAGATTCCATTGTTAAAAGAAATAAGCCTCTGAATCCCCAACATGACAGTTGTAATCCCACAGTCATTACAACATCAAGCAACAAGTCTGAAAAAGATGTTGAGTTTGATGCTGTTGCTTGAGACAGCTTTAAGCCAGAGCAGCTGAGCTCCATGGGTGGCATGGGACCAGCAGCTGCATCCTGCATTCTCTTCTGAGTTGATGAGGTTTCAGAGAGGAGCAGGATGATAGCTCTGATGGGAAGCTGCTTTCCTTTGGCAAGCCCAGGAGTATTAATGGCAGTAATGCATACAAAGAGAAAGTAACATGGCAAGGAGCTGCCATAACTCGAGGTTTCACAGGATCTTCTCTGCTTTGCTTTGAAACCATAAGCCTGAAACTTGGCATGTGCCAGGATCACTGTGCCTTCAGACTGGAGCTGTGTTTATTTCTTTAATGTTGGGGTATAAACAAGGAGTATGTGCCCTGAAAATTTTTCCAGCTGCTTGCAGAGAAGCAGTAATGGAAGCTCAATACTGAGATTGATTGATTACTCACAGATTATAAAGCAGCAATTGCAGACAGTTTTACTGTTTAAACACTGCTTGGTATTAAACCACTTTTATAGCAGACTGGAAAGGCAGATGTCCATTTAATCTATTTGGCTCTCTCAGTGCTGTATAATATCAAGAATGACAACGTTCATCAGTGAAATGGAAGCATTCAGCTGTGTGATCCAGCAGAGTAGGCTTGGAAGTAAGGGAGAAGCTTGTTTCTCTTAGTGACTCTGGTGAACTTGAGCTTTAACTTTCAGATAGAGATGATTTTAAACTGATAATAGGATGTGTTATATCCTAGGATATGTAGGATACTATACCCTGATTATAACTTTATAATAGGACATTAAGTCGATTTCCTAAGATAGTGTAAGGTGAAGAAGTGGCATGATATATCCTAAACTGTCTCTTTATTTTAATCTTGTGTAGTGTTTTTAAAAAGAAAAGACAAAAAAGCACTACAATTGCAGCCTGTCCCTTAGCATACAGACTGTATATACTCTATTTTCTGGTTAAATCTTCAAGTGCCACTTCTATACTTGGCTTCAGCCAACACCACAGTTCTGATGTTGGCTGTTACAAACCCAGGCACTTTCCATTTTGTGTTACCTCAGCATCACACCTGTAATGAGCACAGGCAGGGGAACAGAACAGCCCCTTTTTATCCCCACAAAATGGGGTTTTGAAACCCCAGGCCCTGTTGGGTAGCTGGTGCTTGCTGTACTTGCTGCAGGGCCAGCAGGCAGTGGGCTGGCAGAGGTTAATGTCCAGCGGGCCCGGGCAGGGGACAGCTCGCTGGGAACTTCTCTGATGACAAACTGAGGTTTTTCACTCTGAATGCAAATAGTGTGCCACTTCAGACCGGCCCTACTGGGAAAGTAGGAAAGAAAATGCTGCATTGTCTGTAAAGGCAGCGGCCTGCGCTTGCCCAGACGGTTGCCTTGGGCTCCCGGCACCCTTTGCTGCCTGCCTGAGGTTGGTGGCTGCAGGCCCTGTGTGTGGCGAGTGGCAGTGTCCCCAGAGTGTCCCCAGGGCCCAGCAGCTGCTGGCCCCATGGACAATGGGGCAGGCGGGACAGCCCTGACCCTTCCCCGCCTCTGCAAGGCCCACGGTGGAAGGCAAAGGGACCTCCATGGTGGATTTGAAGATTATTGGGCTTGATGACTGTAGTCTGGCTTTTCTTTCTTTCTTTAAAAATTGTCAACAGGCTTATGAAGGAAATGGTGTTTGAGCAAGCCCTGGCTTCCCGGCAGGCTTTGTGGCAGGCAGGGCTGTTGGCAGAGCCTCCCGACTCTGCCTTCACCCCTCTCATTGAAAACTGAGGGGTTAGCCTGCAACTTTGTACTGCGTTTTGGGGTGTTTGTGTCGCTTTTCTGGTCTTCGTCTTCGTGACTGATCATTTTTTTCCCCTTCAAACTGATTCTGAAAGAATGAAATGGAGGCTTGTTAAAGCCTTTTGGTTGCATAACGTGCTGTATCTGAGCCATAAGCCAGGAGTAATCTGCTCTCCCAGCCCATCAGAGGCTTCCCCGGGGGCTGCAGCGTGGGCCTGCGTATGCACACACGTAATTAATGGAGGAAGGACAGTCCCTGCCAGGAGCTGGACCAGGGCCTGCAGTCTCCAGAAGGGCTCATATTCCATCAGGCTTTCAGTGAGCAGTTTCAGAACAGCAAACTCGTGGGGTTCCAGTTTATACCAATAAGCCAGTTTTTCTGCAAGTTGTGTGTTTCACTGGACAACTACCTTTAGTTTTTGTGGGATGTGTCTGGTATGGACTAATTTTTTAAAAAGATATGAAATGAGTTGATGCCAGTAGCTGTTGCATTCTTCTGCATAATGGTCTTTGTTCACCATGTCATTATGAAGTTAATGAACTTCTGAGTGACTTTTAAGAAGAGATGTCAGCTACCATCATGAATTGAGTTTTCGACTGAAATGATTTTCAACTTCTAGTTTCTCAAGTGCTTCCCAGTCATTGTTTGTCCTCATTCAATTATTGTACTCAAAAGTGGCATATGAAAATAGCTCTTCCAAAAATCTCGTGTCTGTTCAAAGTGGGTTAGCAAATGCTGCTTGCTGTGATTTAACACATTGCAATTGCCTCCTTGCCGCTGGCTTTCTCAACATGCAAAAGCAGCCCATAAATATTGTTGGAAGAATTGTATTTATCAGCAAGTTCTTGATCTAATTTGCTGGTGTATGTTTATCAGAAAACCTTATCTACACAGTTCATGCCTACCCGGTGAAAAAAAGGTTTATTCTTGATCAAAGTGTCTAATTTGAGAAGAACTTAAATACAGTGTTATTGTGTGATATGCTTTCTACTAAAACCACATTACAGGCACATTCTTCTGTCTAGCTAGTTAGATGCCTGTGTTAAACTATTCCTTTGCATAGGATTACTCCCATTTGAAACAGTCTGTGACCACTCTTATTTTCTTACATACACATACACAAGTGTTCTAGTAATGTTATAAAACTATTCTGTGTTGTCTTGCTGTGGCAGATCTGACTGTCTTGCCGTATGTTCTCCCTGAACAGAGTCTTTACACCTCCTCTTTGTCCTCGGTTATTTTTTTAAGCTCCCAGAACCTCGGGAGGTGAGCAGGTTTGTGCAAGGTCAGGTCTATTAAGCAGCCAACATCCGTAACACTTAGGCTGATGAAACTCCTTTTGCTTGTTCCATTTCTGAGTGCCGAGTGACCCTTTCACTGAAACAAACAGAAACCGGAACCAAGAAGCTTTCCAATGCCATCAGTGTAGCAACCTTTATTCTTGCTTGCAGAGAAAAACCTGTGGGTTGAATTAAACTTTTGTTATTAAGCTGGGGTTAACTTTGTAAAGTGTAATTGCTTTGGACATATTTGCAATAAAACCTTAAGAGAATTTGTCCATTTGATTGACAGCTATGTGGAGCAGATTATGTGCTGCTGTTTTGAAGCAGAGCTGTTGGAAATAAGGTGCAGATAATTGGAATACATTCATGCTTTATCTAGAATAACAGGATTGACAAGTTACTTATCAATTGTGACCATTATTTTTGCCAACACTTAACCATGTTAAGTGGCATAAAGATGCCAGTGCTAAATTAGTTGCTTCCAGAAAGCATTACTTGAAAGGCATTCTTGTGCTACCTGAAAACTTTAGTGAATTGATAACTTAAAACATTTCTTTCCATTTGCTATGAAAGCTATGGGTTTAACAAGGGAATAGGAAAGCTCATCTAACATCCAGAAATAAAGTATAACCAGCAGAGATTTTGTGGGCTCCAGTTATGTCAGTTTGAATTTCTTTTTCCTTTGCACTTCTCCCAGCTTCCTTTGTATGTCTTGGCCCTCAGCTGAGTCTGCTTATCAAGTGTGATACAGAAGTTGGCATCAAATCTAAATCTCTCTCTGCCTGTGTGGTCTGTCTGTTGAATACATTTTATAGTGTGCCCTTGGATTAAAACATGGTAGGTCTTAGTAGTTCTGGTGACACCAAGGATTGGTATGGGTGATTAGTCACACAAGCCTCCAAGATGTGAAACTTCAAAGTGAAAGGAGGAGCAAGAGTTGCTTCCCCAAACAGGATCACCCTAAAAATATTTTGGATAAGCAGGGAAGTAGAAGCATGTATGTTGCTGCTCCATTGTGACTATTAATAATTTACAATCCAAGGAAGACTTCCAGGCCATGAGCTTGCAGAAGATTGAGATTGCTTTTTGATGTGTGGTGATATGTGTTGGTCTGAGGCTTGTTTTTCCTACTATGCCATAGAAATGGTCCTCAAGCTGGAGTCCATTATTTGATTAGGAATTTAAGAATAAATAATATTAATACTACCAATAATACGAATTTAAGAACGAAGCCAACTGTTTGGTCTTTGAGTTTGGTTGTAAGTGTGAGAAATTTACCCTTCTTTTTCTTCTCTTTCTCACCCCCCAAACCAGGTGATGGGTTTTCTTACTCAGTAGGTAGATACACTTGCTAGCTTCTGTTTCTCTACACCAGAGGTAGATACATATATGAGATACATACAAAAGTGCTGAGAAGGAAAAAGAAAATATGCAAAATAATAGCCTGGTCCTGAAAATACAGGGGTTTGGTTTCTTTTGTCTGCTGTGCATTCACACTGCTTCCTCTCAAGAGGTGGCTTAGGTGTGTAACCAGATTCCTGGCAGCAGGGCAAATGATCTGTTAGATACTATGATAAGCATTATCAGGAAAACCAAGAAAAAAAAAAAAAAGAAATCACATAGGAACTTGACAGATCCCTTTCTGGTTTCTGATTAGTACCTCCCTGGTTTGTGCTGTATTGTAAGCAGTGCTTTAGCAATAATACAGACAAAGCCTAACAAAGAGACTTGCTTGCTGGCAGAAAGTTGCTTAAAATAACTTACTGAGGACAAAGAGGCTGCCCAGGTCAACAATGCTGTGAAATCCGCAATGTGTAACAGCTTCAGGAGGTTTTGTGGGCATATGGATTTTTAAAAGCTTTAAACTGTTTATAAGGCAGCAAAGATTGTAGAGGGCTGCTAACCCTGTGTTGATGGTGGTGGGTCAGATTTGTGAAGATTCAAAGTTTATCTACAGAAATACGGAGATCTTTGTTCCCTTCAGCAGAACTCCAATTGAAAATATGAATACTAGAAAGAAAGGATTGTTCTTTGTTAACAGGTATTTAATACCATTAAGAGTCTTTGTTATATTTTACTCTTCAGTCAGATGACTGTTAAAAATGCTGTCAAACAACTTATCTGACTTGCTTTCCTTTAATTCAAGGGAAGTGAATTTATCTAATACAGTGTCATTTATTTCTGCCTTCATTATTCTTTTGGTTCTAGTTCTGTGTAGCTTTATTTTTCAAATATTAGCAGAAGGTAATGAATAGGAAGCTTATTTCATCCATTTTTCATTAAAGGTAGCCACTCATGATAACTGGGAGAGATTATGTTATCAGTTCACTAATCCTTTGATTAAAGCAGCAGCTTTCTTGACCATGCTTTAAACCAAAAAAATTGTAACATGCTCTTTGAAGGTGATCCCTTATGTAATTCCACTTGAAACTTTTATTTTGAGAAATTCCCATGTGTTGATTTTCAGAGTTGTTTTATCCGTGTTCTGCCACATCCACATGCACAGCTCATAGGGAGTGAGTAGCACAGGGGAAAGGGTCGGGATCTGGGGTTGTGGTAGGGAGAGGAACATCCATGGAGAATCAGGTGTCAGGCTTTCCACTGCTCATGGAGTAACTTTTTATTTTAGTGTAGCTCATACTATGTGTTTTCAGCTTGATTCTTTCTATGTACATTTGTGGGCGGGTCTATTGAAGAGCAGATGTATGTTAGATGTTTTTTCTCAGTAATATGAATGTATGTTATACCCCACTCTGTATTTGTCTTCAGACAAAACTGGCCTCTTGGTTCCCTTTCCCATCCTGATGCCTCCCTGCAAGCCCTATGGAGCCACCAGCATGCAGAGGAGGACGAGGGGGAAAATCCTTCTTGCTGCAGCCCCACCTGGCTGGGAAGCTGTCTGGGGCTGCAGGCAGGGTGCTGTGTTCTCCTCCAGCCCAACCTGTCTGTCATCTTTGGCTGGGGTGTCTGGCAGGCTCAGTGTTGGTGATGCACCAGTTACTTCTCTCTGTGGAATGAGGGGAGTCATGCCTGAAAGGCAGCATACCAGACAGAAGACTGCTCCTGAAGCCTGTACGAGCTGACGTATCTCTGATTTCACTCAGCTCCTTTTATAGTGGAAGTTATTAGCATAATGTTTTATACCATCTGAAGTAAACTCATTTCTTATCTTCGTATTCATCAAAGAGGAAATAGACTCCAAGCCTCTGTAGCAAAAATTCAGTTGAATAGGACAGGATCAGAGTGACGAATCCAACCACTTGATCATGTAGACCAGTGAGCTGAGTGGGCGTTAGACTGGTTGGCACCTTTAAACTGCAATAAAGTCATCTTTGTTGTTTCACTGTTTGGGGATCTGGGCTATGAAGAGCTATCTTACAAGGATGTACCTGGTCTCTCATTGCTTTCTGTGTTTGCTGTCTCTGTCTGAGAAGACTGTACCAGTGGAAACAGTAGCAGTGATACTATTTATGATTTCCGCTGTAGGGATTATGGTTCCTGGCCCAATTTAACCAAGTTTTAGATTTACCAGTGTTTTTCCTGACAGGGCAAATTGATTCCCTAGCTCTGTGCTTCCAGGCACTACCCAACAAGTGTGAAATAGTTACCTGAATAAATATAGTTGTTATTGCTCTCATGGGCTGGACAAAGAGCAAGTTCTGCTGGCTAACACGAAGTTCATGTGGATCTGTTGTTCTGTTTTGCACCACTAGACAGCTGTGAGAAGAAAATTTTCTTTGTCAGTATCTGATGTAATATAAAGATGATAATTTGGGGCTTTTGTTTGTTTGCTAGGTTATTTTAAAGGTATTTGTATAATGGGTGATTCTTTCATGTTGAGCACACAAACTGCACATTGTAATGAAACTGAGAGCTCTTGTATTAAGGTGTTTCATTTAAGCATATTTAAAACTGACTTGAGCTCTACTTTGCTTAAGTAAGAATCCAGTGAACCTGGGGTATAAATGTGTTAACAACAATATTCATCTCAGTTCTAGAGGATCCAAGATTTCTTTAAATTTTTAGAGCATTTTATCGCCGGCTTCTGAAATAGGTTGAATGTGTTCATGGGAGGGAGGAAAGTTCGTTCAGCTGATTGGTGCAATACCACACAATTTTATAAATATCAAACAGATTTCAGGTCTACTGGTGGATGTTTTTCCACCTGCAGGGAGCAGAGTCTGCTGATTGCAGGTGCCAAATAGAAGTGTCCACCAAGAGATTCGCAGACCTTGTTGTTCAGTGAGTAAATCTCCACTGAATAATAGATTATGCATTCAAGAATTGGCAGTGCTCCCTCCTTAAGCTGTGAGGTCTGATTTATCCTCACCTTTGACAAACTTCAGTTGCCATATGTAACCTTTGCTAGTAGTATTTAATTGATGCTTAATGTAACTTTAATAATACAGTAGTTGTATATGTAATGTTCCTGTTTAGGCAAAAGGAATGTACTTGATTGAGACAGTTAATTGCCAATTCTTGCTACTGTTGGCAAAAATATCTTAATTCGGATAATTTCACATTAGTCAGTTCTGGTTCCTCACATGGGGTTATTTTTGTTAAAATCCACAGACTGGAAAGGAATCAATATGAGGCTTTTGAAACTGGTGGAGGTTTGCAGTGTTCCCACTATGATTGATTACAGCTTCTTTTGTAGGGTTTTAAAAAGAACAATCTGTATTAAAAACATCATTCTTTGGTAGGAGCTCGAACAGCTCCAAATAGGTTTCCATGGGGGCTGCCCTGCAATTTGACCACTTCAAGGGATTGCAGTAATCACCAGTGGGCCAGGGCATGGAGGCAGAGGAAAGGCTATTAGGTGGGGAGTTATTGGCATGCATGCCAAAGAGTTACCCTGGCAGCTTTAATCATTCATCAACATTCTCAAGAGGAGGAAGGCAAATATAAGGGTTAGTTCTTCTATTGATTAGGAAAAAGGATCAGGAGGGCATGAAAGGAGAGGGGAGGTGTGTGTGGAAGAGGCAGTGCATGTTTGATTTAAAAGCACTGACCAGGGCAGGTAAGTGTAGTTATGACCTCTCTACCAATAGCTACCTGCATCTCCCATTACTGTCAGGCTTGTGACTGGTGATTCAAAGCCAGGCAAACCTCTTCATTCAGCATTTTCAAAGGAGCACATTGAGCTTCTTGGTCACGGCTTTCCCTTAAATTTAACCTGTCTGCACATGGGCTGATGTGTCCTTAAAAACCTGATTAGCACTTTGAGCGGTGATGATTTGCATGGTGGTTTTGATCCTATTTTTGGTGAAACTGATGGGTGCTTTTGGGGAAACATGCAGAAAATTGCCATGCTAATTGAGATAAATCAATCTGTAATGCCGATTGCAGGCTGCTGGATTCTGACGATGTTTCCACTACAGAATGCCCTTTGATATTTCAGTCTGGAGTGGTGATTTGGAAGCTGATTCAGCTGTAACCCTTCTAAAATTGTTTCCTCGTTGTATCGTGCATACGCCAAAGGCAGAGTTGAAGAATAAACTGTTCTTTGCACTGATTGATAGCTTGGCATGAAACCTGAAATGGCTTCGAATTCTTTAATTTTGGGATTCCCAGAGAAACTTTGGTATTAAACTTCGGCTTTTATATGGGAAATAAGAATTACTATGTACTGTACCCTGACTGTCATGCAGTCTCAAGGTTTTCAAGGTAAATGAGACAACTAAACTGTAGTATTCAGTTCTGGGTTTCACATACAAGGAGGGAAGGACCTGTTGCTGTGGAGTTAGGGTATGTGATATAATGTCAAATCAGGGGGTTCGTGTAAACCATACAGCAACCCTGTTTGCTTGGATTGGTGTTATCTGAATTGCCCTGTCCCACTGTCATTCCTAAGTAACCATTTCTGAGTTTGGAGTAAGTCTACGTGGGTTAGGCAAATACTTTGGTCCCAGCTTCTGGCCTGTGTGGAGGTGATCTGACCATGCAACTCTTGTTCTAGGGAAGGACCAATGGGGCTGGTCCCCTCTTGATCAGTCCCACCCTGGACAGAGTGATTAGGTTAACAGACTGAAGTTTAGTCTTTCTGTGCCTCTAGTGTATTAATGATGCACAACTGGAAGTCAGACACTCTGAAAAGAAGTGGAATTGGAATTCCATTGGAATTCACCTCAAAAAGGCAAGAACTTTTTATAGGATGTTTCTCTCCTTATGGCAGGACAAGCCTCAGCTCCAAAACTGTAAGCAGACCGAAGACCCACTACACAGATATGTGAGCCTTCATAATGGGAAGAAAAACATTTTCAAATAATCTTGAACAAGTTCTCCTGTTATCATTTAAGTTCTTTCATCATGCAGCGTACTGTACAGCATGTAATTACACATTAGGGAATATTTTTAAAGGCATAGATGACTGTTGGAAAACAGACCCACAAGCTTCTATGACTTCATGAAGAATGTGAACTTCAGTGTATCAGCAGCAGCACAGTAATTTCCTTGGTGCATGGCTTTAAGTGAACAGTCACTGACATGGTGGTGGCTTGTTGGTGTCTCCTTACCCTGGGGGGCTCTTTGCCTTGGAGTGCTTCCCTGTGAGCACCATGGATCCAGTGTATTTCCTTTAGCTCGAGCCATGACATAGGCTGCAGAAATGCCTGACACTGGCAAGAGTTGTTTTATTAATGCTGTGCCTGTCAAATACGCCTCTGTTTTGGTAATTAGTCTGGCATAACAGACTGTACACATCTTAAAAGCCAGCATCTTCTGACTCTTGGCTCTGACATGAGGCAGTCTCTGTAAATCAGCTCTTTTGGTAGACTCCTCTATTGTTGGATGCTAGCAGTAGGAGAAGCAGTTTGCAGTGCTTGCCTTTATTTCGGGCTCTCCGCCTTTCCTCCACAGCCACAAGCGGTCAAACCCTTTCTTTATCTGTTGGGAGAGATTGAAGGCCTAAAGCTATAGTTTTGTGCAGCATCAGGAAGTCCTTCTACATGAGGTACAAGGAGCGTGAATAATCTTTCTGGCATGTGCTCCATCCCTGGTAGTGCCTGTGCTGCACTGGGCAGGGTCTCAGCCTGCTGTGCTGCTGCCGGCACCAGCGCTGTCCCCACAGGCAAAGATCCGACTTACAGCACTTGTAGGGACACTTGTACAAAGCTGACTTCCTTTTCCACCCTAACCTGAAGAGGGGCAGCAAATGTTTTATAAGGTATTTTTTAAAATACCTTTGGAAACGAGCTCTCCAGAATGAGTCATGGCAATCAAAGCATTTTATGTAATTGGCCAAAGCCAGCAGTGGGGGAGATGGTGGCTTCTGCAAATTTGGTCCAGGCAGTTCCAGGTGCAAGGCTGATTTTCACATTGGGCACATGGATGAGTGGGAGGACTGGCATGGAAAGGCAGCAGCCATGGGGAGTTCTTGGAGGGGTTTCATAGAATCATACAATGGCTGGGGTTAGAAGGGACTTTAAAGATCATCTAGTTCCAAACCCCCTGAATAGGCCGGGACACCTTCCACAAGATCAAGTTGCTTAGGGCCCCATCCAACCTGGCCTTGAATACTTCCAGGGATAGGGCAACCACAACTTCCTTGGGCATCCTGTTCCAGTGTCTCACTACCCTCACAGGAAATAATTTTTTCCTAATGTCCAGTCTAAATCTCCCCTCTTCAAGTTTGAAAGCATTTACCCTTGTCTTCTTGCCATACCCTGGTGTAAAAAGCCCTACCCAAGATTTCTTGTAGGCCCCCTTCAGGTGTTGGAAGGTTGCTGTAAGTTTTAATCCCTTCCAAGGTAAAACAAAGAGATGGTAACCCTGGCAAAATGATTTGGAGAAATGAGGAATGCATGTGTTGGATTCTGTGTGAAAACCTTGCTCTCAAACTTGCAAAATTCAATTTTCGGCCTGTTGTGATGGAAAGAGTATTTTTGCTGTGATCAAAGTCACCCAGACCGTGGTGTAGGGCAGCTTTCCTACAGCCAGTACCCACTCCACTCACAGCATCATTGTGAAGGCCCCACTGCAGCTGTCACAGTGCAGTGGAGAGGTTTGGTGGGAGGTGGTTGGCCTCCATATCCTTAAAAAAGGCCACCACCACCTTGAAAGGAAGTTTGATTTCCTTGGTGCTTCTTCTGTGAGCAGCTGTAGGAGGTAACGGTGAAATGAAAGAAAGCCATCTGTAGTAAAACTATGATAAATGGTAAATATGCCTCAACATAAAACCCTACTTCAAAATGAGACATTTGTAGCAGGGTACACGTAGGCAGTGCAGGGATGCAGAGGCTGAAGGAGGTCAGTGGGCACTGTCAGAAATGACAGAGGCTCATCTCTGAGAGCCAGGAACACAATAAGAAATGCAAGGTGGATGCTTTTCTGGTTAGCACGTTTCTCTGGGGAAATGTAGTGCTTTGAGGTGTAACTCTGATTCTCAAGTTTTTTGTTGTAGAGTTTTTTTGCTTAAACTCATTACTCATTCCTGGACAAGGTTAATGAACTTTTAATGGGAGAGTCTCATCAGTGAAATAGTGTGATGGTGTGATGAGAGAAAGCAAAGAAACAGTGAACAATGATAGCAAGGCATCTGCCAGCTTTAGGATTGGCAATGATGGGGTCTGTGAGAACTGACTTCTGCTGGGTGGGAGATCATCTTTGCAGGAAGCCTTGGTGAAAATTCAACTTCTTCACACAACTGCCTTTTCTCCTGCATTCAGTGGGATTCTCTGTAATGGCCCTTGGGCATTAGCTGAATGCATTCAGGTAGTTAGCATTCAAAAAATATAGTATGTATGAGGAATGTTTCACTTCAGTAAACTCAGACTCACCAGCTGAACATGGTTTTATACAAGCACTCATAGAACAGTACAATCTGTTAATAGAAGAGGAAAATCTGTTTTCTTTCTCCTTCTTACATATAATATCTCCGCCTAATCAACAGCTGTAATGCTTGCAAATTTCCAGAGCCTTCTGGCTTAGATATTTGGGGTATAACATCACTTTTTAAATATTAGTTTTTGGTTCTGTGCATACTAAATGTGTTAAATCTAAAAGACTTCCATCTGGGGAAAAAGGAAGGCAACGTACCATTAATAACCCAGCTGCAATCCTCAAATTCTCTGTCCCATGCATATACCGTAAAAGGTAGAGAACAGAAATAGGAGCACATCTGCAAGTAATAAAATGTTTCCTTCCGTATGTCAGTTACTCATCGCTCTTCTGTCTGAGTTTCAACCAGCCATGGCAGACATTCCTTCTTCACTGCTCCTCACACCAGCTTTCTTGGCTTCATCCACATGGCATAAAAAGTCTGTGATGTCTTACTCCTAAATCATCCCCACATATTGGGAGGACTGACTGTAGCAGCAGCACTGGAAAAGTGAATGGCTATTACAGGGCACTTTATACGTTATTTTTTTAAATTAAGTGTGCCATCCTTTCCAATCCTTATTGTCTGAAGATTGTTTTCAGTTTTTACCATAGTAATTTGATGAACAATTTGTGCCTTTCATGAGATGATAAGTCAGAAAAAACCTTTTTGTTCTGTTTTCTCTCTCATTTAATGTTAGAATGAGAGTTTTAAAAAATATGCCAAGTGATCTAAATGTATTTAATTTGAAATAATTTAAAATATAAGCTTTATTAAAATAAAGACTCTGAGATTTAAATTTTGACATATAACTGGTGTGGGAATATCTTTTATCTAGTTCTTAGTGGGTGCTAATCTACACTGCATCCAGGAGATTTAGATTTATGCCAGTCTAGTCAATAACCAGACAGGAATCAGTGATCATTGGCATGTAGCATGTGAAGTATTTAGGTCACAGGATTTTGCAGCATTATATTCTTGGAATAAAAACGTAAGTGGGATAACAATGACGGACGAGAATGCAATCTCTGTCAAGAGGTAACGAGCAGTTTTTGTGGCTTCAGGGCCAGATTAAAGGACTGATAACAGAGACATCCTTGCCTGGTGTTCCTGCCATTTTAATAGATCTGAAAATAAGGCTGGTACGTAAAAGTGACATGAGGGCCCTCATTTCAATTGTTAGCCATAGGAAACCGACCCTTAAATATTTGGCCTTCATAATAAGAACAAATAGATTTATGGAGCTGGAATTTGCAAAGTTTTTTTTTTTCCTTCCTTCCAAGCATATTGAAGTGCTAGTACAGACCTTTCTCTGTCCAAGCCTACTGAAAACAGACTTGTTTTTCCAACTTATCTTTTGTGAACACTCTGGAAGTAGTCCACAGGCTGCCATGGGTTCCCAGCTGACAGGCGAGAAACATTTCTAGAGCAAATATTAAACCTCATTTATTTTTACATAGCATAAAATTGCAAAGCATGGCTTCAGTACTTGATATGCACTTAAGCACCATGAAGTACTTTTAAATTTTCATTAACCATCTCTCATTTCCCTAAGCTTAATCTTCATGGTATTATTTTTAATGTTTGTGCTTTTTTTGTTGACTGCTGGGCTTTTTTTTTTCATTCTTAACCTTTAGTTCTCCGGTTTTCATTCTAAGTGGCCCCAGGCAGCTTTGTGTGAGCAAAAAGAGGTGCAAGCTGTGGGTGTAGAGTGGGTGCCTTTACCCCAAGTCATCTGGCCAGCTTGCAGAGAGTCATTTTGGGGACAGTACAATGCATTTAGCTATGCAAATGCCTGGGGATCTTTAAGATAAAATGCTTCTTTGTGCCTTTGGTTTGAGAGAGTGCTCTCTGGATGAGAATCATTTCTAATGGAAACAGGCTGAAACACAGGGTCTGGCCAGAGAAGCTGCAGAGTATCTTCCTCAGGTGAAGCTTGATATTTGATCTGATTTTATTTGGGGTTCACTATACCCTGTATTTCTCCCTATAGTAAATGTTGTACTGGATCTGTAAGACTGTAGGGAATAATTTTCTCATTCTGATGGAGTTGTGCCATCCACAGTACTAGAAATTAAATAATGTTTCACATTGTATCCTTTTCATCCCCAGAATAAAATACAACGGATGCCCAAATTGCTGCTGAAAACTACCCAGGATTTTCTTCCATTTCTATTCCTCTGTTCTCAGCTGGTTTCAATCTTGAGAAAATCTCAGCATAGCTAGAAATGAAAGCTTTTGGCAGCTGAAAAGCCATAATTCATTGAAATAAAGGGAGTGAATATGATGGTGGGGAGCCTGGCTGACCAGGCACTTGCAGCTTGGGCTGGGTTGGATTAGCTGCTCAGTTGCCTTACAAAAACTGAATCTTTAGAATAGTCAGGAACAATTTCTGTCTTTTCTAACTCCTGTGAGACTCAAAAGAGAAAAAAAAAAGGGGGTTGTTTATTTTGGAGGGAGGGTGTTGTTTGGGGTTTTTATTTATTTAATTCTACTACTAAGTTTGCTTCTTATACAGAAAGAAGTGGGAAATGGCCTGGGGAATAAATTGATTGTTAAGTTCATATTTTTAGTCAAGACGAAAAATAACATTTGCAAACTCAGGCAGTTTCTCAGCTGTTACCAAATGCTATTGGCAGTTTCCATAGTTAAAAAAAAAATCTCCAGATTGGTCTTCAATTTTTTTTTCCCAGCTTGGCATTGGGTGATATTTACTTCTTCTTTCACCTTTTGAATATTGTATGCTTTTTCTATACTCTTTGGCAGCCACCTGCATTTCCTTTTAAATATGTTTTGTCTTTTTTCCTGCCTGATATTGAGGAGTGGGTTGTTGTGTACCAGTTATGTCAGAAAGTAAAATGGGGCAAAATGGCTTGGTCCATTGTGGCAGCCTGATCAACAGCAGGATATTTGTCCCGTGACAGGGAGATGTTTTCCTCTACAGAAAGTCTCAGCTGCTTCTTAATTACAATACCACCCTTATACACCTACTGCTGTACTTCAGGCCTTCCTTTGGAGACATCTTTTAAAGGAATTAAGGAACTTGGTGGTGACCAGACATTGTCTCCGATTTCTGCTTTGGATTGCAGCCAGTTCCAGGCAGACCGTGTGAACCAGCAGCAGCAGAGGAGAGCAAGCCTTTTGTAAACCTGTCATAAAAACAGGGCTTTTCCCTCTACAAATCCCACAGGTAAAAGCTGCCATAGCAAGAGTAGACTTTGACCCAGTATCATGTTGTTTTTCTATTCCTCTGTGGAAGAAAAACAGCATAGTGCTATTTTAGTTTAGAGCTGTTGAGAGAAGCATTAAGTACCCCCAGTGCAAAGGTCTTTTACTCTGAAATACTCTAATAATCAGGATGGCCTTTCTGCCTTTTGTAAGAATCATTTTTTAGTTAGATCAAACTGAAGACCAGTTTTTTGCTGTTAAATAGCTTAGAACTGGAATATGTTGCCAATCCTCCCCCCCCCCCCCCCAAAAAAAAAAAAAGTCACAAACATCTTAAGTGTTATTTTTTAGTTCTCTGGGGGGAAAACTAACTTTGGAAAGTCAGATATGAGTCTTTGGATAGAGGAGTTAGCCCTTTCACAGTTTGGTAACCCTTCAGAAATTCTATAGTGAATGTTATGTAGAATAAAAGAGCAATCAGCGCTGTGCAGTGAAAGTAAGGTGGAAACCCTTGTGACTCAGAGCAGCAGTTTTGGGCACTTATGTGAGATATAGAAATGATGCATTTTGGTATAGCATTTTGATTTTTGGCTTAAGATCCATTTGCAATTGTCATACTTTTTTCAACAGGTTGTGACAAATAGGTGTTCACAGTAATGCTGGTAAAAGGAGCAGTAGTAATAATAGCAGATACCTTCTCAGTCAGTGGAGATACATGGCTTCCATTAGATGGTTTATGCTCTGTTGAAAAAGCACAAGCAGCTGTGGAGGAAGACATTTTTTTAGTCTTTCAAAGTCTGAATTGTCAGTCTGAAAGGATGACTGATATGTTTTTCTATTATCAGCTCATTTTAGCAGAATCTCTTTTTAGTGGGGAAATAACTGCAGACATAAAAATGTGGTGCAAGTCATTGGAAGTCAAATTACAGCTTGTCGAAGCCACAGCTACATTTTGGGAGAGATGAATTAATTGGGGAATTGGAGCATTTTGCCTCACCAGAATTTTGGAAATGTGCTGTCTGATCTGGCTGGAAATGTCATAATCCTTAATGAGCAGCAGTCTTAGAAACATTTTTATTCTGTAGTCCCAACCAATCATTCTAATTTCTAAAGAGTTGTGTGTGGTTTGGCTCTATATACCTCTAAAGTGTTTTTTGATAAGTGTTGTTGGTGCTTCCTATTTGAGATCAAATGACAGATTTCATGTGACATCTTGATTCCTAGGATTTGGTTCTTTCTTGTTTCAGAAGCTCTGCAGAGTATACTGCAAATCCTATTTATTCATTCATGCATTGAATGAGATGAAGTGTGATTTGAAGGGGGCTTCCTTCCTGAAGATTGGGTGGTTTCCTAGTTTTCATTGTGCAGCCTTGGATTTTTTTAACATCTTAGACAAATATGTTGAATAAACTGAATGTATAAACTGTTCAGTTTGCAATCACCAGCTCTGGAAATAGGAATGAAGATTAAGAGACTGCTGCACTGGAGAACTGTTACCTTTTTAACCATTCCCTCTTATCTGTTTTCCAGAGAACAGATTTGACCTCTGATAAAGATCTATACCTTGACAACAGCTCTGTTGAAGAAGCATCAGGAGTCTACCCAATTGATGATGATGATTATTCTTCTGGGTCAGGTTCAGGTGAGACAACATGTCACAATCTACATTTTAAAAGTGTAAGAAGTAATGCACTTGCTTGAGGAAAAGCTGTGCAGATTTCCTTTATAAGCTGGAGATGATGTTTTCAATCAGCACCATTGGTGCTTGGCTCTCTGTTTACAGAGTACCGAGCATCCCTGTGGGCTGGGTTTTAAATATTAACTTTCTGCTCTGTTCTCTTACTCCTTTGTTGCATCATTTCACTGCCTCTCTCTGCTTGTCCCTCTGGTTTCTGTGTGGGCCTCTCTGTAGTTTAGAAATATGGATTAGAGAAGGCTTAGTTCTCCCGTAAACTAAGAAAACATAGCAGCAGCAAACTTCTTTTCTTTTATATGCATTCAGATTCACATAAACATGGTGTCCATTCCTTTTTTGTTGTTGTTCTTTTAAATTTAGAAGTCTAGGTACTGCCAAAAACATGACAGTCTGAGGTAATTACATCCATATAGTGAATAAAGAAATTCTTAAACATAACATACTGAGTTCTCAGACTTAAACACTCATTAGAGGCATGTAGCTAACTCATCATTTTTCAAAAAAACTGTCAGTGAAGCCTCGTTATTCATATCTTTTCAAAAGGCCCTTTTTGGAGTATCTTCTAGAATAACTGGGAGGTTCCAACCGTTAAAAATTCAGTGCAGGATTTCGTGGTAGTTCTGGAAGATTAATTTTGTTACTGTTGTGAGCATTTGCTGAGCTGTTGTGGAAATCCCATTTAATTTCCAAGTGCGTCACATATTTGTTTGCTAGTGAACTTTTGTAATTTGTCTGTTGATAAATACATATACTTGTGATTTTTTTAAAGGGTGACCTCTTGTAGCACTTTCCCTTGCAAGCCATAGCTGAGCTTTTTCAGTTGGATTTTTGGTTTTCTTTTATTTTCTCTTTGGAGGTTCAAAGATACATTAAAATGAAGTCTGCAGAGGTCCAGTTGTGCTGCTCATCCATTCTTGGCATCTGGGTAATACCCTGCATTTTGGGAGTCCTCCATGGGGGCAATTTGATATTCCAATGTGATCATGGGCGTAATTGAATCTCCTTGCTGTAGACTTCTTTGTGGGGAAACCAGACATTCAATTTGAAAATAAAATAAAAATTAAAAAATTAACAAGTCAGTGATTTCATCCAGTTCCCAAGGCTGTCTAAGGAAAATTCTGATCCCTGAGAAAATTGCACTTTTGGTCAGAGTGCCATTCTGTCATGTCTTCAGATGTTGGTAACTTTGTAAGCTTCAGGAGAGGAGATAGGCTGACAATAAAGAGCAATATGGGGAATGGTCTGGTTTTGTTGGGTCTTTTTTTTTAAATCTATCCGTGGAGTTTGGCTGTTCCTAAAAATGAGAATTCAAAATGCAGTCCTGTTTTTGAAGTGGAAAGGACTGTATAACAACTGGCTTCAGATTTTATTAACCCATCTCAGTGGTAAAAGTGGGGCCAGAAAGGACAAAAACTATTTCTAGACTGCGCCAACAGTAACGTCTTGGCTTTCTCTTCCCTCTTTTCCTCTTCTCAGCTTTGAGTCATGGGTGGAAGATGAAGTGTATAGCATGCACTCCCGCTGCCTCTCCTAATCTCTGTTTCTTTAAAAGAGGAAAGCAGGAAAAATCTCACAGTAGACCCAAAGACTAGCTGGATGGCCTTCAAGAGAGGTCGTGTGACAGTACCAAAATCTAATACTTTTTAACAAGAGAAGAACTCTTAAGCCCAAATAATCTTCTAAGCAATCTGTGAACTCGGTTTTATGCACTTAAGAAAAAATGTCAAGAGGGAAACAAATTAGCATCCCCTTGACCCTACTCATCCTATACTTACTGCTTTCTCCAGATTATGAAATGGAAAATGACCTTAGGGTGTACCAATGATCAGTTTTCCTCATAGTATGTTGAATGTGTCTTTCTGTACTTGATACTCAGTGATGCAATGTTCCTAGCAGGAAGAGCTTTCCCACTCAAGGGTAGTTTTCTTGCTGTTTCATTCCACTCCAAGCAAACAGATCCAAGATGACAACATGCTGACTCCTTTCCTTGGTATGGAAATTGCCACCAGGCCTGTGGAGATAAACAGGAATTGTCAGCACCACCATTAATGCCCTTGCAGGTCTGCAGGCAGCATAAACATGGACAAATGTCACTGTAAGCGTGACACGTTTCAAACTGGAAACTGGCTGAGGGCTTTTTCTAAGGAGAAAAAAAGGTGATGGTGTTCTGCTTTTTTTCTTTCTTTTCATGGCCTCTTTAGTCTTCACATACATTCAGCTGCTGCTGTGTGTTTGCCCTCTTGCTCAGGCCTAATCCATTGGTCAGTAGATTCCAAAGGAGCTGTGCCTGCTTCCTGAATGTCCTGTATCAATATCAGAAAGTCCACAGTGAATTCATTAGTCCATTGTTTTCTTCTTGCAGCCTCATTCTCTCAGGAGATGCCTCATTCTGTCATCAGTCTTTTTACTGTAGATGTTTGTATAATGCAGAACAATAAGAGAAAAATAAATTTTCCTGCCTGTATACAACCTGAAATTCTTTTATAACTGGTGTTGCTTTTTCCTCTGGCATAAAAGATCTTAACTGAGCCCTGGTCATGCAGCTAGCTGGAAGTAGCTGCTGAATTAGGAAAGCCATCCTCTCTATTAGCTTTATCTACACATTCTTCGGATTCTTACATCTTCTCTTAAGTTACACCTGGTAGACAATCCTATGCAATATATTATCAGAATCTGATGCAGATTTTTGTTCTTCTTTTCCCTCAGCCTAATACTTCTCAGTCAATGACATCTTGAGTTCAGATGGTTAGCTCAGGATGAACTAGGTCTAGACTGACATTGTCTAGGGGACTGTTCTTGGAGGAAAGTTATATTGGTGGGACTGGAGCTCCTCCAAGAAAAGTAAGAGCAGCTCTACTTTGGCTCTTGGCCTAATGGGAAGCTGAAGTTATGCTCCAAGGCTGGAAGGCAGTTTTGGAGTCCAGTGGCAGTGTGGTGTGGGGATGGGCCAGGGGACCATGGCTCTAGGTAGAGGAGGCACAGGTGCTCTGCCAGTTGCTGAACAGGAGCTGGCAGGAGGCAATGGTCAATTCTGGTTGCTTCTGGCCCCAGTGGCAGTGTGCCTGGCAGGCACTCTGGGCGAGGTGACACAGCCTCTTCTGGTATGCTTCCCCTCCCATAGTGCAGGCAACACAGCAGGTATTTTTTTTTTTGCTTACTAAGGTCCCACTTGCATGTGCCCTTCAGATAGCCTTAGAGCAGGAGATTCTCTTTCCACCAGCTACACTAGTCCCAAGCACTCTTTCTGACATTTACTACCTTGTTCTCCAGATCCTTTAAAGTAAAAACCTACTGTAATACTGTTTGCAAGTGGTATTTTGTTGTTCTGGACAGAATCTTCAGTATAATGCAGAATAGTTAGGACTCTTATTTTTTTCAAGGTTTTTTTGGTTCTTTTTCCCCTCCTTAGGTGAGAATTACAGGAGGCAACATCCTTGCACTGTCCCCAGTTATTTCAACTGCAGTTCTCTGTTAGGGCACTGGTGTTAGGTTTACAGTGTCATCTCTGATTGTCTGATGTTTGTTGATAAAAGGTTTGTTGGGGGCTTTGCATGTGATCGAGGGTGAGATAAGCCAGCTAAAGAAATATATCATTCTGGTATGTCACACTGATGTAGGGATGCAAGGTGTGAAAGAGGTGATGGGTATGTGTGTGCCCACCTTACGACAAGGTTTCTTGTGGTGGAAGTACTCACAGAGTGCAACGTGCAACAGCAAGAAAACGTGATACCAAAAGATAGAGTGAAATAATTTGATTTGTTTGGTAGGAAGAGTTAATCACTGGCTGCTTTGCAAGTGAGAGTGCTAAATAGTGTGGGCTTTTTGTTGTATACAATGATTTAAGCTGGCACAGTCTTGATTGCCTGACAAGTTTCCACAAGCACAAAGAGTGTGAAAGAGCATTTGCATTCCTGTCATCCACAGGGCAGCTACCAGACACATCACTGAAGGCTACATTAGATATTTCCAATACTACAGCACAATTTAGAGCTATTTTGACTGCTGTGAAGATAGCAGTTGTAGTCTCAGTGGATAAAAAGGCAGTTGTGTGATGGTCGAGAGTTCTCAACTCTTTACCACAGAGATGGCTATGGATTTAGTGACTGCAGGGTTTTTGCAGTGCCCTCACTAAGAGGGCAGTATATATTTGTAGAGGGACTCAATGGAATTACTACCCTGCATTGTCACTCACACTGACCAAATCCAGAAACTATCCACAGAGACAGTGATATTTTCAGGAGGAAGAACCAAGCTCTTGTACTCAACCATTTTGCAATATTTGTCTTACCAACCTAGTTGGAAGTTATGCCCATGACACTCTGTTGGTTTTTTCTTTTCAAACCTACTTGGATTCAGGGAGAGAAGTAGTTATCTTTTTTTTTTTTTTTTTTCCTTGCCTTTTAGGGAACATCATACTTTGTAGAATGCCATTTCTGTGTTGTGGGGAGCATTAGAGATGAGTTTTTGAATCCTCAGTCATACATGCAGGTAATTTGTGGCAGTCTAGAGAAGTCCTCACTGACTGGAAAAGGGGAAACATAACCCCCATTTTCAAAAAGGGAAAAAAGGAAGATCTAGGGAATCAAAGGCCTGTCGGTCTCACCTCTGTGCCTGGTAAGATCATGGAGCAGATGCTCCTGGAGGCACTGCTGAAACAGAAGAATAATGGCAAGGTGATCTGGTATAAGCAACATGGTTTCTCCAAGGGCAAATCATGCCTGACAAACCTCATGGCCTTTTATGAAAAGGTCACAACATCAATAGACAAGGGAAGAGCAACCAACATCATCCACCTGGACCTGAGCAAAGCCTTTGACACAGTCCCACACGACATCCTGCTCTCCAAGCTGGTAAAACCTGGGATTGGTGGATGGACCATTTGGTTGAAAAAGAACTGGCTTGATGGCTGCACCCAAAGAGTGGCTGTCAATGGGTCCATGTCCAAGTGGAGGCCATTGACAAGTGGAGTCCCACAAAGTTCAGCACTGGGACCAGTCTTGTTTAACATCTTTGCCAGTGACATGGATGGTGGCACTGAGTGCACCCTCAGCAAGTTCCCTGATGACACCAAGCTGTGTGGTGTGGCTGACACACTGGAGGGAAGGGATGCCATCCAGAGGGACCTTGATAGGCTGGAGAGGTGGGCCCATGCCAAGCTCATGAAGTTCAACAAGACCAAGTGCAAGGTCCTGCATCTGGGTCGAGGCAATCCCAAGCACTGATACAGGCTGGGCAGTGACTGGCTTGAGAGCAGCCCTGAGGAAAAGGACTTGGGGGTGCTGGGGGATGAGAAGCTCAACATGAGCCATCAGTGTACATGTGCATCCCAGAAAGCTAAATGTATCCTGGGCTGCATCAAGAGAAGTGTGGCCAGCAGGTCGAGGGAAGTGATTCTCCCCCTCTACTCTGCTCTCGTGAGACCCCACCTGGAGTACTGCATCCAGTTCTGGAGCCCCTGTTACAGGAGGGACATGGACGTGCTGGAGTGAGTCCAGAGAAGAGGATGATCAGAGGGCTGGAGCACCTCTCCTGTGAATACAGACTGAGAGAGTTGGGGTTATTCAGTCTGGAGGAAAGAGGGCTGCAAGGTGACCTTATTGTAGCCTTCCAGTATCTGAAGGGGCCTACAAGAAAGCTGAGGAGGGACTTTTTAGGATGTCAGGTAGTGATAGGACTGGGGGGAATGGATTTAAACTAGAGGAGGGTAACTTTAGATTAGATGTTAGGAAGAAATTCTTCACCATGAGGGTGGCAAGATACTTGAACTGCTTGCCCAGAGAGGTGGTGGAAGCCCCATCCCTGGAAATTTTTAAGGTCAGACTGGACAGGGCTCTGATCAACCTGATCTAGTGGAAGGTGTCCCTGCCCATGGCAGGGGGGTTGGAACTAGATGAGCTTCAAGGTCCCTTCCAACCCTGAAAATTCTATGATTCTGTGAATTCTGAGAATACTACTGTTAGCTCAGCAAGGGAAATGCCTTCCCCTTATTTAGACCTGCTCCATGGCAAGGAAAGAACTTTCTCGATAAAGATAATTAGAAAGCAGAAACCACAGGGATATGTCTAAGTCAGTACCTGAGTCAAGCCTAAATGACAGGTGCCCTGATACTTTTGGGATTGTTAGGATTCTCCTAAGGCTGTATAGAACAGGAGCTGGGTACCTTTGGTGCAAATCCAGCTACTAGTCCAAAAGTTAGATTAGTCACTTATTTATTGAGAAACTGTAGATCTGCCTCCTCCGTAGCCAGAGCAGTTCAGACCTGTAATGTTCACCATATTGTCTGGCAGACACAAGTGTTGCCTGAAGTGAAGATGGGATTTAAGGATTTTGGAGGAGCAGTTTAGATTAAATGGGATTTACCATTTCATAAAAAGAAGAAAATAAAGTTTTGTACTCTCAAAGTGTGTTTTATCAGATCTCTAATCTGATTATCGATTTTGATTTCCCCAGCTGTGAAAGTCTTGTGTAATTTGGAGGAACTCTGCAAGGTAAAGCAGGCTGAGCTACCCATTGGGCCCTTATTTCTCAAAGAAAACTCTTGAGGCAAAGCCAGAAAATTTTTCCTGTTGGATGCCTTCCCTCACCTCTGTTTTGAAGCAGGATGTTGGGGTTTTTTTCATCTTTAAATAGCATTTCAGGAAAATATTTGATTCTTTTTGTGAGGTCTTTATTCTGGAGACTGCACTGTAATTTTGGTATCTCTGAAGGTTTTTCCAGTATTCTGTGCTGGCAGCTTTAATGTAGTACTTTTTTTTTTAATGATTCCAAAATTTCTTTTATACAGTAGAGAAGTTGTTTTAGTTATTGCCTCATTATTGCCCTTACCTCAATGCCAAATGTATATAACTCTTGATCATAAGTTCAAAACTTTGTTATTGCTCTCATATTTTCAGCCTGTTTTCTTTCTCTACAAAACTAAGATTAAAAGTCAGTTTGGAATGAATGAGTCATACTGTTCTGTTGTAAGATGATATATATATTTATTTGTTAGGAATTATTCTTATGCCTATTTGCTGGAATTATTACCCCATAGTAACTTGGGTAACCAGAGTCTGTAATGAGCAGAACACATTGAGATTCCTAAGGCGTGATCCAAGAATAGGTTGATTCTTTTTCTCTTTCAAGCCTTGCAATGATTTCATCTCTTGTCTTTTTCTTCTTCCTTCCAGTATCACTAGAGGATATTTATAAGACATGTCCATTAACTTATTCTAAAGAAACCTTCATACCCCAGGAGGGCTTTGAATGTGGAGGAAATTAAATTTAAGGTTATCTTCAGGGAGTTTTATGTCCTCTTACTCTTTATTTCAAAATAAAAAGGCTTCTGCATTATGTAGAGTTTAAAAACATGTGAATTCCTAGCAAATGAAATACAAAGTAGTAGCAGGATTTCTGTAGATAGAAACCACTTGATTTTTTTATTTTTGAGGGTTTAACAGATTTGCTGCAGAGGAGAGATTTTATTGTTGAAGCAGTGTGTTACAGGGAAAAAACTGTTCAGTTCATGTGGTGTAAATTAAGTCAGGACAAAGATGTTGATTGATTGACTGCATAATTATATTCAGTTAACTGGTAATCATTGATGATATTAAGCTTTTGGCTTAATAGTTGAAGCTTAATAGATACAGATAACCACAATATCACCACTTAAAAATGGTAACATGCAGCTACAGAATTCAGCCTCCCTTCTGTAACTGATCCCAATGTGATTTGCCATGGGGTAAGTTCCCTTCATCTGGTATTGAGGACCCTCTTCCCACACACCCCTGCTATGGGACACGTGAGTGACCCCAGCCCCATGTGATTCCAGGACCTCACCACCTCCTGCCTGATGGTGGCTGCAGGAGAGCTGGAGTTGGCTGCTGGGGGCACCCCTGGGGTGGGCAGTGCTGCTGCCAAGCCCCAGCAGAGCCCAGAGGTAGACAAGATCACAGCAGCCCTGGAGGCTGCTGCTTCTGCTCCTGGGTTTCTTCCTCAGTTTCAAGTGTTTATGCTTTTTTTGTACTTCTTTTCAATCTGGTTCCTTCAGTTTCAAAAATGGTGTGGTACTTTCCAGTTTATTGCTTAACCCAGCTGCTGGTTCCCCTTCCTGTTTCATGGGATCACTTGGCACAAATATTCCCCTGACAGTTCGAGGCACAGTGTTTGGACTCAAATCTTATCTCCACAGGCATTGTCATCTGTGCCATTTCTCTAGGGTGGGCTGTGCAAGCACTCCTACCTTGCTGTCATAATAAAAAATGTAATTGGTCTGGAAGATTTTCACAGTTCAATTAAATGTTCCCTTTTTTGTCTCCAGGTGCTGAAGAAGATGAGGATAGTGCAGTGGTAACAACATCCAGAACACTTCCAAAGTTACCAACAACTAGTGATGCATCTAGGGCTGAGACTACCACAGTGAAAATGCAGACCAAGGTGCCTGCACAAACAAAGGTGTGTGGCTGGAGAGCAAAACCACTTAAAATGGTTCTGCTGTACCCCCCTGATGGCTTGATGTTAACTTTGTTTAATTGATATGTATTGAAAAGCCCCCCATAATTTTATTTTACGTAGTTGCAGCCTTCTAAATGAATACAGAGCTTCTCTCTCTACAAGAGAGTCTGTGTAGGACATCTGGAAAAGGGAAAAAAGAGAGATTAAATTTTTAAAAAAGTATTTTATTATACATAAAACAATTTCTCATTATACCTTTGAGTCTAAGCTGTACCTTTTTTACATCTCTGAAGATCTTGCCAGGTTCCATTTACTATTTCTGTACTTCCTTCTCCGTTGCCCAGAGGCAATATTATCTAACTTACCCTCAAAGGTGTTCTGAATATAACATACCTGGTGCATTAATTTCAGAATAGTTCAGAATAATTATTTCATTCATTTCATTCTGATGAACGCAGGCAACATTTAACAGCTGTTTGCTGAATATTCGTGCTGGGGTTTTGAATGTGTGGATAGTGTTTTTCATTCCAACACTGTGACAACAGATAGGTTCAGTGACAATGTCTAGCACAGATTTCTGCAGTTTCCCATGTGTTGTGTTTGTGGGTGTTGTGGAGTACCTGTGTGGCAGTGACTGTGCTGACTTGTGGTGTGCCCTGTCTGGAAGCAACAGGCTGTTTTCTTTTTTGTGCCACAGTCACCTGAAGAAATGGATAAGGAGGAAAGGTCCCAGACAGATGCCAAGAAAAAGAGCGATGAACCAGGGGAAGACTCAGACGTGTTCACCGAGAAGCATTCAGAAAACCTCTTCCAGAGAACAGAAGTTCTTGCAGGTGAGATGTCATTTGCCAAGGTCCATCTTGCCAGAAATAGCACAGAAAAGAGAGGGGATCCATACCAACTGATGCAAATTCAATGTTTGTGTTTTCCTGATAGATTCTTAAACACATTCATGGGGGTAGCCAGTGGTTAATCTAATGAGAAATGAGATAAGCATCTTCTGGAGTTGTTTAATAGTGAGGTCTTCCCAGTTGGTTTGATGCCTGCAAATTGAATACTACCTGCTGAATATTTGGACCTTTCACAACTTAGAAAGGGAGTTGCAATGTGGATTGATGTCTGTGTTGCAAAAACACGTTTCTCACCTGCACTCCTGAGAACACACTGCTGACTGGTCTGTCTGGTGCCAGTGGAGCTGCCTGGGAAAAGCTTATGGCAGGGGTGGGTGAATGGAAAGGGATAAATGAATGCTGTCCTTAGGAGAGAGAGGGTCTGTTTCCATACATAACCCAAGGAGACAGAGGCAGGCCACCCAAATTTTCACGTGGCTTACCCACATGTGAGATTTTTTTTTGGTGCAAGAACAGAGTTTACAGGTATACTTTCCCCCTGTCTCTGTTGAGAGGGCATTGGGGTCCATGAAGGTCACAGTTTTGGATGACACCTTCCTATGAACCTTCCTCACCAAAGAGTGAAATAACCTTAATATCCATGTCATTGGAAGCTTGCTGGTTTGCTCTTGAAGTTCAGTTGGAGTTGATACTTTGTGCATGCTCACAGGTGTGTGATGAATGTAATTCCTCTGTTCCCTAGAGCTCCATGGAATGTTCTATTACTCATCAATAGGAAATGAATTTCAGTCAGGGTGAAAAGTGATGGGAAAAGGGAAACACCATTTCTTAGCTAGCATGACAGAGTATTCTTTTAAGGCTGAAAATGCTAAGTGTTGAAAAATTGATTTGAAAGCAATTTAAATATTACTACAAAAATAGACAATTTTATGCTGTGGCAGTATGGGTGTCTTAATTAAAGTTTTTAGAAAATTTGTAGTAGCTTTTTTAGGTTGTTGGATCACTCACTTGTAGGTGAAATGTCCTGTGAAATCATTGCCTTCATAAACATAAGCAGGCTTTCTGAGAAGATATTTCAGGACACTAATTATCAAGACAGTAGCATAATGGGAGTCCTTTTCTGTAATTTGAACGTAATTGCAAGCTCGTTGTGCGAGATGAAAAAGAAACATGGTACTGAACTTGTTTTTCTGGCATATTGTGAATCTCTGTTTCTTTGATTGCAGCTGTTATTGCTGGCGGAGTTATTGGGTTTCTTTTTGCAATCTTCCTTATCCTGCTGCTGGTATATCGCATGAGAAAGAAGGATGAAGGCAGTTACGACCTTGGTGAACGTAAACCATCCTGTGCTGCCTATCAAAAGGCACCTACTAAGGAGTTTTATGCATAAAATTCCTATTTAGTGTCTCTATTTATGAGATCACTGAACTTTTTTAAATAAAGCTTTTGCATAGAATAATGAAGATTTTTTTTTTTTCCATTAAAGAGCCATTACGGCACCTTTATGATAAAATCCCATTGTATTTAAAACTTCTCATGTATTCCTTTAAAAATGTAAAATTAAAACTTAACATTTGCAGTGTTCTGTGAATAACAGTGGCAAAGCATTATTTTATAAAACCATTGAAGTTCACTGAATCATTTTTAAAACTTTATGCATAAATATAAAATAATGAAAATGATTGTTTTATCATATGGTTCAATGAAAGTTGTTTAGTTTTGTCGGCATGTCTCAGATTGATCTTACAAGTTAGTTTTTATTTCATTAATTTATCTGTTTCCAAAAACTGCCTTTTTGTAGTTGTCATGGTGCAATTTGTCTTTGGATAATCCAGATAACAGTAACTTTTAGTGTAAATGTAATTTTTCAGCTATGTAAACTTTAAACTCCACTTTGTATAAATTTAAGTGTCAGAATATCAATTTTACACTTTACATTGTTTCTCAGCATACCTGTAGCTTCAGTGAGATTTGTAACAGCAAATTAATGTGTAAAATTGGATTATTACTACAAAGTGTATAGTCGTATTCTTACTAAGCAAATCTCCTGTAAGGAAGATTTGGAGTAAGCTACTGACAAACCTAAGCAAACCCAAAGACTCTAACAGTATTTTGAGAAGTTGCTGCAGATTTCTATGGCCACTGTACTTGTTAATTATTTGCAATTTGAAGGTACCAGTAGGGGTTTAAATTTTTGTTCTTTAAAAATGCATTTAAGTTGTAAACGTCTTTTAAAGCCTTTGAAGTGCCTATGATTATATGTAACTCGTCGCAGACTGGTGTTAATGAGTATATAACAGTAAAAGAAAATGTTGGTATTTTATAAGCACAGACAATTCTAATGGTAACTTTTGTAGTCTTACATGGATAGACGTAATTGTAATTTGGGATCATAAACACTACTGAATAAATCATGTGGCCTAATACTGAGAATTCCATTGTGATATGCTTTTGTATGCTTTTCATTTTATGTCTACTTGCTTATGTTTTACTGTCACAAAGTACATCTGGTAGATCTTAAAAATCCAGACCAAAAAAAAAAAGGCTTTTGATCAGACTGATCCTCGGACCAGATTTGTTGCTGAGAAAATTCCTGTATCTGGCATATGACTGATAAGTCATTCAACCTTTGCATTATATTTTATGGCAGTATTAACTCAGACCTGTTCTTCCTGCAAATGTTGTTTCCATACTGTAAAATTCGAAGGAGTACCTGGTTTCATTTGTTGTGTATATTGGTTTTTGATTTGTTGTTCTGGTTTGTTTTTTCCCTGGCCTTTTGGAGAATTTTTTCTTTTTAAATTCTGCTCAGACTACAACAGAAGAGTTGGGACAAGTGGAGTATCTTCATAAGAGAAGAAAGAAATATTCCAAGTAGAAGAGAAAAGGCTCTGTTGCTTAGACCACAGATAGGTGTTGCATAGAGGGACATGTGGAGAAGACGATAGTCTGCCCCTTTATATAATGCTTCCTAACAGACAAATGGCTTCGTCTTCTGCTCTGTTAACCTCCTCATTTATAATTTTTTTTAATTTTTTTTTTTGTGAGAGAGAGATTTCCAAAACATAGGTGTTTAGGACATCAAGCTGAACTGCTTCTCAGAAATGGCAATGTATTGTAAATAAGATCTGATAGCTCTTCAGATAAGAGTTGCATAACTTGTATTTGTTGCTGTCCCAAGTTCAATGGTCATTTAGGAACAAACAAACGCTATCCCATGCTGAAATATTTAATATATTGCTTTTTAAATTACTTACACTTACTGGCAAGTTTTTTCAAAGCCATACAAGTTCAGCAAGTAAAAACAGGGTAAAAATTTAACAGGTATATCTTATTGTGCAATATTTAGTGAAATTCAATTAGTAAAATAACTGCTTGAATTAACTGTGCCAAGAAAAGAAAATTTCTGGCAAATGCTGTGCCACTGCTGTAAAATAAAGCATTTGTTAAAGTGCCAAAATAAAGTCTACCATGCCTAAACTAATACTTTATTTGTATAGTCTGACATCCAGTTTTTTTGAAGGCCACTTTGCTTAAGGTAGTAGATCTGGATTTATTTTTAGTGGTGCAATGAATATCACTGTAAGTATTGCTATAAATATGAGACACCAGATTGTTTCCTTCATAAGCAAATTGATAATTAGAAGCAGTTTTCTTTTTATTTATGTCTTTGACTCTGCCTGTATATCTAATGCACAGGCCATGTTATCCAATGTAGACATCTGTTGTAATTATGCAAGCTACCAAATATTATGCCTGTTGGATTCCTCCTGCATCTGCTTACAAGCAGAAGTGATGATAAAGTTTTAGCTCTGTTCCACCTCTCACATTTTTCCCCCTACACGTCCATTATCCACTCTGTTATACACAAAAGAAGTTTAAAGCTTCAGCTGTGTACACAGACTTAAAGTATCACAGTCTTCCCACCCTCCCTAACAAAAACTTGAGATTTCTTTAATGTGCAGTAGGAACCATAGCTGCATTTACCACCTCACGATCTCTTTGCCTTTCTCTGTTCAGTGCCAAACCATACAATTAGGGAAAAATTCTAACAGAGCTATCATCTTGCTTACAAACATCAGTTCAGTTTTCCCCAGGCTGACGCAGACCCACGGCTTCCAGCAACGCTCTTTGCAAAAACCGGGCAGCTGAATGCGCGCCTCTGACACTGAGCCTTCCTAGCACGACTTGGCCTTTGGTTTTGCTTCCCTTTTGTTCTCCCCTTCCTGGATGTGTTTCTAGCAATACTCTGGCTACTCGTGGGTGTTGCTGGGCAGCTGGGAGTCCCAGTGCCAGGCTGTGGATGCTGTGCCACGTGCCTGCAGCTAGCAGTGGCATCCGCGCCTCTGGGATGGCTTTTCCTAAAGACTCTTCTTGGCTCTTCTCTCGAGCTGCTGTAGCAGCTCTGAAATTCCTCAGCAACTTGATCCGGCACCTCCTTGTTATTGATGGGCTCTAGTGTTTATCAAAATGCCATTTTGCTTTGATTTACTCTGGGTTATAAATGGTTACTTCCTCTTAAGATTTTTTGCAAATGAAGCCTGATGCAAGTAATGCAAAGCTTATGTTAAAAGAAGTCTCCCACCTTTGTTTTTACTCATGGAAAAAAACTTCAGAAGTTGAGTTTCTTGTTCCTCTGCTTGTCAGCTTTAAAAGGGAATTCTAGCTCATGTTTACAGACTGTGTTGCTAGTTTGTTCTTCACTTTGGGCATTGCACTTCGTTGAAATAGGATAAATTAAAACCAAAAATGTCTCCTGTATCTCCTTCAAGAGAAAAGCGTATTTCTAACTTTGGCTAGTTGTTGCTTTTTTTCCTTTACAGCTGTGTATTGAAATTTATATTTGTTTGCAGTCTTAAATGACAGATTCTATTTTTAAGCAACATATGGAATACAGGAAACTTTTGTAAGTGAAGAAATATCCAGATTAAACAAAAACTATCAGTGGGAGGGAAATGATGATAGCAGGCTGGGTATTGCATCCTTTGTTCAAGTAAGCAAACAAGGGACAGGGAAAAAGGAATCTGAGGGGAAAAAGAACTCCAAGGAAGCTATTCTTGCAGATGGAAATAATACAGGGGTTTTTTTGCTTTTTTTTTTTTTTTTTTTTTTTTTTTGGGGTTGCTATCAGTTACACTTGCTACTTAACACTCGCTCATTCAGACTGGCATTATTTCCTTTAAGGAATTTGCAACATTGGTGTCCATTTTTAATGAAATTCGATATAGGTTTTGTTACATTTAAACTGTGTATGAGAGTTCTGAAACTTGGCATGAAAATTCATGCTGTCAACTTTTAGAGCATTGCCTTTCCAAAACTTTCTTCAGGTTGAAGAAACATAGCTTTGCTGGACAGTTTGTCTGTGGAAAGATACAGCAAGTATCCCCCTCCCTGACACATCTTCTGGGATGGTTTGTGGTTAGAGCAGAAGAGCAGTTTTGCTAAGGAACTGGAGGGAGAGAGGGGGATGCTGACATGTGCATTTAATTTCCTTCTGCCTCTTGGGCTGACCAGGCACTGGGTTCAGCTGCGTGGGTGGGAGGGGAGGAGCTGTAACCCAACCCTGCCAGTGGAAAAGATGCTTTGCTGAGATTTCTTTGCATGTGAAGTAAAGTTGTGTATTTTCTGCTCAGAAAACAAACAAATGATAAAAATGTAAGCACAGTAGAGCTAGAAATGGTAACGTGGGCTCCTGCTCTGACCCTTGTGAACTGATCTCACATGTGCATTGGATGTGCAGAGTAGCTGCTCGTGGGGGTGGAAACACTGAAAAAAACGAGTTTGCAGGATCTGAGCTTAGTTCCTAGTAGGGCTGGGAGGGGAGAAGGGATGGGGAAAGAGCCCATGTAAATCTACAGACATTAATTTGGGATGAGTGGAAAGAAGGCAGGAAGAGAAACTGTCCTGACAGCCCGCATTTTCCACTGGAAGTTACAAGGCATTTTGTTTTCTTGTCACACTGAATTTACCCTTAACAGAGAGCATCTGTAGGCAGGAGAGTGGGCAGATGTTGGTGTCATACCCAGAGAGACTCTCTTGGTCCCACAGAGCTTCCCAGCACGTCAGAGATCCGGGTTTCCTGGTCACTCCTGGTGGCAGTCATAGCTTGTGCTGGATGCTCTCTCCCACAGCTTTGCCAAGGCGGGAGATGCTGCAGCAAAACTACAAGTTGGACCCCAGGCACTGTCTCACAATCAAGGGAGGTACTGGGGTGGCAGAAGGCAATGGTTAGGGTGCTGCATTGCACTTGGAAGGGTCTGGGCTGTCTTTAGTCCATGGGAGTTGGGAAGAAACAGATGAGATGTGCAACTGGAGCTTTGCAGTTGAGATGTACTGTTGAATTATGAGGCAACTTTCCATTTCTTTTCCATGCTTGGGGCATGTCAAGCTTTCACTACCCATAAATCCTTCAATATCAAATGTGTTTATGGCACAGCCTGCAGAACTCTTGAGTTTTTTAATTCATGTTCCAGCTTAAAAACTGTGCTGTAGTTGGGCTGAAAGCCACTATCTCTCATGGCTGAAGGTTAGGTCCAAAGAATGGTTCCATCCTGGCAGTTCAAACCCATCCCAGAGTGAGAAAAAGTAGGAATGCCTGTGAAAAACTTCCAGAAAAATATTGCAAAACCTATAATAGTTGGTTGAAAATAAACAGAGCACAAGTTCTCTGTAAGGGGTGGCTTTATTTAATTCAGATTTTTTCTGGGGCATTATGCAATTTTTTTTTCCCATGGATCTTTTGTTGATTTTTTGAATGCAGAGGAAGCTTCTGATTTTTTTCTATTTTTAATCCTAGAATGAACCAAGCATTGACGCATAAGGAACAATAATTCCACCAGACAAACTACTTGAAGCTTATTTAGTGGTGGGAAACTAAGCTCAGTGGATGAAAAAGTTGTGTCATAGCTACCCACCCACCTTGTATGGCCATATGTAGTCCTAGAGCCTAAATAAAGTTTGGTGCCCATTTTCCTGAGCTCCTGCAGTGGAACAGGAGCTTTTCCTAAACAGTGCAGCTCCCCAGAGGCTACCAAAGAGAAACGGGAACGGACTTAGGTTTTGATGTTTTTGTGTCATAACCCATAATATTAATGCTCATCTCCCTTGTAGTCCCTTTGCTAAATATAGCGGCAGGAGAGCAGTCAACAACCATCACACTGAGCAGAACTGAGAGAATGTAAAACAGTCCAAAGTTCAGTTTTCATCATTCCTCCCCATAATTTCCGTTGCCACAGAGCCCCTAACAGAAGCGTCTCTTGTGAAGAGAAGAGAAGCAGAGCACATGCTTCCCTCTGGACCAGCCCACAGTGCCAGCTGAGTTCATGCTGACTTGAGGGAAAAAAAAAAAAAAACTCTTCTGGGGAAGGAACAGCTTCTGGAGCCAAGTCTCAGATGGCTGAGGCCACAGCTTTAACTCCTCCTCAGACCAAAACACTTCAGTGAAGGACCCTGCCTCAACCTGGTGTCTCGCTGCCAGAGCAGTGGCTGTGCCAACTCTGTGCTGCTGTGGCACAGCTTCAGGAACAGTTATAGTAAATTGTCATTACTTGAGACCCATTCCATAGGAAAATCTTCCCTGAGAGTCACAATCTCCTTGAATTATTATCTACAATCAAAACAGCAGCAAGAAACCTTTCTTTAAATCATCAGCTTTCACCTTATTTTGTATATACCCAGATATTTGCCTAAAGAAAATTGGTTTTCTTTGGCTGGTAAACAAGACAACTTGTTAACTTGTAATTTAATTTAATCTTTACAGTAAATTTTGTACTTTTTGTTCTGCAGGACCACACACTGTTTACATATTTATGCTGTTACAAAGCTTAACTCCCATTTTTATGTTCTAGTTTTTCCACTCTGTTATGTTAAAAATGGTAAATAAATATTTATTTACCAGCTGATACAGTTTATAGCTTTTATTTATTTAAAATTGCTTTTCAATGGAAATTGAGATTTCATTAAGAATGCATAAAATTAGCATGTCTTATGAAGTAAAATATATGAAGCACATCAGAAAGAAGATTGGCAAAAACATTTTGACTTTAAAGCATATGTGATTATTGGAAGTAATTTATTAGAAGCATTCTTGCTAGTTATTGAATGGCACTAATTCGAATCACAATGTCTGTTAAGACTTTAAAACAAACAGGTTTCAATCTTCTTTTTTCCCATAGGCTGAAAGAGTACAAGTTTCCCTGGTTTTTCAGCTTCAAAGTGGTTTTCTTAAAAAAAAAGCCTGAAAATAAAAAAAAGGAAGAGAATTTTGTACCCACAGAAGAGCTGTCAAAGAGTCCGAAGTTGTTTTTTTTTTATAATCTTGAAAACTGGTTACAGGTACTTGGCCATGTGACTTCTCCCAAATCATGGGCTGATTTTTGTAGCAGCTCTGGTTGTAGAAATCTTCATTTTTTTCTCTGTCAGTCTATGCTTTTTATGACACATTCAGTCACTAAAAGCTCAGTGAAATTTTACTTCAGCCTTTCCTGATGGGCCTTTTAACGCAGATTCTTAAACTCCATAGACTTGTTCTGCTCTAGTTCTTCTATATTCTAAAAAAATACCATGCTTCCTCTTAAATACGTAATATATTCTTTTTTACAGAAGCTCTTAGTGTATCAGCTTTTCGCTTTCCAGCATGACTCTCAAACCTTTCAAGCTCATAGGACAGACTTTGCAAATTTCAGTAAGAGCCATGTCATCTTCTCAGTCTGAACTGTAGAGGATCATAAAAGGTGGACAAACTTTTCCAACCTGCCCTGTAGATAGAATCCAAAACTTAATTATTACAAGGCATTGACTCTCTCACAAAATCACAGTTTGTCTTTGCTTGACTTGAGTATCCTGTTCAGAGCCTTCTACTTAAGCTTAGAACTGAGGTTATCAGTAAAGCTGAGTCCCATAGCATGCATGCTCACACCAGGTGAGGAGTTTTATGTTTGCATTCAAAACCCATCACCCATCAAGATAAAACATCTTTCACTTTTAGGCCTGTTGAATGGTAACAGCCTCTTTGGGCACTTAGTTTCTGTCCACCTGTCTTGTACCTGTCCCTGCAGGAAAGCTCCCCTTACCAGCACCATGGCCTGGCTGAAGCATTGCCCAAAGCCATCCTGCCCAGCCTCCCATCTGCCTCTCATACATGGGGATGTTTTGGGTTCATCCTGTGCAAAGACAGCCTGTTACAACACAGTTCAACCCAGGCCTACGTTGTGTGCAGGGAAAAGCTGTGTTCTCATGCAGGGTGGTGGAGTTGTACTTGGTGTCCTTTGAACTTACAACTCATGATTACTATGGATGTGTTACGGAAACAGGGATGCTCTTGTATACAGCAGGGTAAAGGATTCCCTTTAAGTCCACATACCCAGAAAGAAAAGATGTATTTTATCTGTATTATTGAAAGTACTCATGGATCTAAACTTTTTTTTGACAAATACATGTTGACTAAGTTGAAACTACATTTTGAGTAAGCTGGACGTGGATTTTCTCCTTACAAAAATGTTGAGATGAATAAAGGTTCCTAGTTGGATTGGAGAGAGTTGCTGAGAAAAACTATTTAAACTATTTATAATTTAATTCCTTCATCATAAGTTATTTAGAGAAGTATTTGACACATTTTAATGCAAATATAAGATAATTGATGTTAAGCATTCACATGCCTTTTCTTTGTAAACATGGGAGTGAAGGACTTGTGTATTGCTGGAACAATTGCTACCTGAAGGCTGGAGATCAGTAGGAATGGACAGGGAGGGCTCTGGTTTTACATCAGGTGCCCATGCTCAGCTCACCACTCATGGCAGCACAAGTCACACAGGCTATAAAAAGGTTCAAGTGGGAACATATTCCACCAATGCTTAACAAAACCCTTCCTGTGGCATAGCAAAGCGATAGCCTCTGTAAGTAAACTTGCTGTAATCTGCAGGAAAAATTAGTCAGGACATGTCTTACTAGCAAATTTTGCTGCCAGAACTTCTGTAGGGTCAATGAATGGCTGTCATTTTTATGTCCCTGGAGCATGTGTGTTCACTGATTTTTTGAGGTGCTGCATGACCTCCCTGCAAGAGGTTGGAAGAGCAGAGGGGCTGCTGCACACTGGTAAGGACCCAGGGCTTGGAGCTGCCAGCATCACTGTGCTCTTGCAGCATGGACACAGAGGCATTTTGCTAGTAGCTATATGTTGGTTTGTGTTGTTTGGAAAGGAGCTGTCAACTTCAGCAGGAGAGGCTGGATTTCCTTGACTTACATCAAGTCAGTACCAGAATGTACTGAAACTCAGGGCAACTAACGCTGACTTCTGACAGCAAAGCTGGACAGGCCCCAGCTGTGTCCCAAGCAGCCCACCCTACCCACCCACTGCTGGCAGAGCTGCTCTTCTTGGTACCTAACAAGCAGAGTCTGACAGAGCAGCAGAAAAGCTAGCAGAACTGTGTAGAAAAATAGATGCCATAAAGTATTTGCTGGTTTTCTTTCACAATGTCCCTTTTAGAATTTATTTGCCACCGTGCTGCATAAATTGAAAGATGTACAAGTCATGCTCAAGACTCGACCAGCACATCTTGGAAACTTAGGAATTTTTATTTTTGGCTCATTCAACTGAAAAAGAAGAGAAAATAAAAGCTGAAGTTTTCATTAACTAGCAGTCCATATTTACTTGCCTACAGTGCAGCAACAAAGCAATGTTAAATGCAACATTAAATGAAAAAAACAAAACAAAACACCTTCTAGTGGTACTGAAATATGTCAACCTTGAGGAGACTTCTGGAGGACAAAAAATGGAAAATGCCTTGATAAAGTAAATGTCATAAAAAGAAAACTGAGATCATGGTTCTAAACAAGGGTAACTGGTACATTGGTAATTCCTTCAGGCTGGTACAGTGTGCTCCCACTTCAAACATCTCTTGTGCTTGGGCCTGTGCTGACAGCTTTTCAAAGGAATCTCATACTTTCTTCCCTCCCCCTCCCCATTTTGCATAATAATTTGTATGTGAATATGCTTATGATTCCTTCTTATTTTAATACAGTTGCATTTTAGAGACTTCAATAAAGTTTGGAGCTCCACCCAAGCAGTCCTTGCTTCAGAAACCATGCAGCCTAAATGGACTGGAAAAACAAAGCACAGCAAACCAGCATCACCCCCACTTTGTGCAGGGAGAAGTGTGGTACCAAGTGCCTGTAGATAACAGCAGAGGATATTCAGGATCTGTTCAGG
The DNA here is from genome assembly GCF_003957555.1 of Calypte anna. NCBI lineage: Eukaryota > Metazoa > Chordata > Aves > Apodiformes > Trochilidae > Calypte > Calypte anna. Next base: position 128,735,992 of record NC_044245.1, read on the forward strand.
CACTATCTTGCACCTAACAGCAGACTCCACCAGTTTCTTCATGTACAGCATGCTAGGTGAGAAAAATCCAGCAATGAGAACTGTCATTTGTCCTCACGTTAAATTCCATCCCCCTTTCTAGGACATAGATGCTGGCTTATTCCTTGAAGCACCAAGTTACAGATAATTGTGATTATTTTTTACATTTGTATCTGTTCATTGCCTTTCTTGAATATTAAGTTATTGACTCTGACAATGATCCTATCAGTGTAATCATGGCAGTTTTCTGAAGATTCATCTACACAGTGACTTTCAAGCACATGAATAGATAATAAGTTGAAAAGCATGCAAGATGGATCATATGGATGACTTGTCTGGATTGAGGGGCAAGAACTTTCTTATGAAGTCTGGTAAACTGAGCATGGGTCTCCTTACCTCCACGTGCTCCCTGATTTACAATTTACAACCCCTAGGAGATAAAGACAGCAACCCTGAAGTCCTGAATCTTCAAACTGAAGGAGAACAAAACTGTTCATTTAGGGAATAATGCAAAATATGATATTTTAATGTAAGAGATGGGTGTGATGAAAATACCTCTCCCAAGACTAAGTGGTTATTGATGTGTTTGAAACCCTTAAACAGGGTGCATGTTGCTGGCTGAAGAGGTTTGGGGGGTGGAGCTCTAGGTTTTGTTAAGTCTCTTCACTTGCTCTTTCTTACTGCTTCTCAGGCAAGGACAACAGAAGACATGAGCAATGTGCTCTGCTCTTCCCTAAGACCTGGGATTAATGACAGCCATGCCAATACTTCTCCATCCTTATATTCAGTGACAGGGAAAAAAGATTATTTAGTGTTAATCATCCTTCTGATTTCTTCACGGTGGATGGATTAATAAAGGAGGATAGTCTGGAAAAAAATAATGGGAAATCGGATTATTTAATTGTAAACAAAGCAAATGAAGAGAGAAGGAATTCCTCTCAGAAGTCAACCCAAATCCTAAATCTGAATACTCCCAGTGCAGTTGCATACGAGCTCCTTCATGTAGACCTGTCTTATGTTCTGTCTCTCACTGAAAACAAAAAGGAAAGCTCTATCTTAGTGGCCAAGGTCCTAGATGTTATAGGTGCAAGAACCAGTCTGTGGGGATGAAATATTTTCTTGCATGACCTGCAGTGACACATTTAGAACTACTTGTGACATTATTTCCAGAGATACTGGCTTCACATGGATGCTTACAGTTTATATAGGACACAATATGTAAAGAATATACAAGAAGGCATAGGAATGCCAGATAGACAGGCAGCTCTTCTGTAGACAGACATTGACTTCTGTAACATTTTAATTTAAACAATTATTTTGCTACCCTCAATGATACAGGGCTCTTCAAGGGCTGTCCAGTTTGAGAGAAAGGAATTACTGCAATCTCACCAGCACGCTCCATGATATGTACAGCAGAGGACACAGCCCCCAACTGCAAAAATGCAACATGCAAATTGTGCACTGAAAATTAAAAGTGAAAACATAAAAATGAGTCAACTAAATGTGTGGAGCAGTCAGGTTGGCAGAGCCAGCCATTATCTTTATAAATACCGTGTTTCAAATCCTTCATGGTGCACACCCATGAAGCTAATTAATATTACAGTCTTTTCATTTAGGCAGAAAGTTCATGAATATTGGCATACTGTGTTGAATATAAGAGGGAAATTCTTCACTGTCTTCTTGCTACAGCAGCTTTTTGGAAATGTACCAAAGGCTTTGATCTCAAAACATCTCTAAACACCTGGGTAGTTCCAATGATTTAAACAGAACCAATCGCGAGCTTCAAGACCCATGTTTGTGTTTTAAGATCTTATCTACAGAAGAAACTGCACTCATTTACTCAAGTGCTTTTATCAACACGCCTTTATTTAAATGCGTGCAACGTTACCTGTGCAGGAAGCTGCCATGCCAGAAGCTGTGGCCATACCTCCCTTCGCAGCAGCGTGAAGGCAGCCGGGGCTCTCAGCAACCTGGGAGCCACCAAGGAAGGGGAAAAGGGGAAGGGAAGGGCATTGCTCTGCTCCGAAACATCCCCGGAGCGGGCAGGGGGAAAGGCGCCTCACGCCTCACACGTCCGCTCCCACCGCTCACGGGCCCGCTCGCCCTGCAGAAGCGCGGCACGGTGCTGCGGGCACCGAGGAGCTTTCCCCCCGCCGAGGGCTGGCGACAGTTCGTGTATGGCTGCTTCTAGGTCTCCCCCCCCCGATAGGTTTATATCGGCCGGGATCGCCCAGGCCGGGCTCGCCGCGCCTCACAAGGGGCCTATGCGGGCTGCTGCCAGACCCACCGGCGTAGGGGGCGGGAGGTACGCCCGACCTCTCCCGCATCACAACGCAGCACCGCGGGGGCCCGCGCCCTGATGCAGCTCCAGGCGCCACGGCACAACCGGTAGCACCCGGGCCCGCGCAGCCGCCTGCTCTCTGCCCCCTTTCCCCCCCGGCTCCTCCTCCCCCTCCATCCCCAGCGGACCGTAGGGGGGCGGGGGCCGCGTTGTCAGCGCCGCGGCCCGCTCGGCAGGGGGAAGGTGCGTGTTTGCTCTGCTCCCCTCCTCATCTTCCCCCTTTTCTTCTCCTCTTCTTCTTCCTCCTCACAGGGGGCTGGGGTCCGGAGCGGGAATCACTCATCCGGGCTGCCCGGGGAGCTGGCGATGCCCAGCGCCGGGCTGCAGTGCTGCTCCGGGGCCTCGCTTCTCGCGGAAGGCCTGGCCGTGCCTCCGGGGTGGGGGCACGGAGGGGCACTCAGGCCACCATCACCGGCCTCTCGGCGGGGCTCAGCCCCTTCTCGTTCTCTTGCCGAGGGCTTACTGTAAATCCCTGCCAGCGTGTTCTGGGAGCCACCCCGAAGTCGACTTCCAGTTGCTGGGCTGCAGCCTCGGGTTCTCCCGGGCCTGTCCTGCTCAGGGTCAGGGGACTGCAGACCCCGGCCTGGCAGCGGGGCGTCAGGTCTGTGTTGTACCTGTCCCTCTGCCTGTCCTCCTGCCTTTCTCTGGAAGTAGCAGCAGCCTGGTGGCCCTTCAGCAACACGTGTGAGAAGAACTGCCTGCTTACCTTCTTGTTCCTCGGTATTTACACACAAACACTGGCTTTATGTTGTACCTAGGCCTGACACACGTGCTCGGGGGATGCCAAGCAGGCGTTTATATCTCTGCCTTCATCTTGAAACCAGGAGAGCTGGCAGCAGTCACTGCCTGAAAGCTGTGCCACTGCAGGGGGATGGAACCCATAAGTACCAGCTGGGTACATTAGGTATTTAATTATCTTTTATTGCACCAGTCATAGTGAGGAGATCCCAGCAGGTAAAGCAGCTTAGTGCTTCTCAGAAGGAAATTCTAGTAACTGGTACTCATTAGATTTCTTAGGACAGGACTTTGTTCTTCAAAGCCAACTTCAACTTGGTGCAAAAGGAAAAAGTACACGAGAGGCATTTTTATAGATACCTATACAATTTTGATGTGTGTGTATATACATATACATAATTTATAAAACTACTAATATAAGAGGGAGAGAAAAGTGAGGTACAGTTTTCTCTTGTTTTTTTATAAACTCTGCAAGCTGAATCAAATTTTTCAAGGAAACATAAGGTACAGAGGAGCCTTTTGAATCTAGAGGTTGTATCTTGAAAAGTTACAAGTCTGCTCAGAGCTACTGAAGAGCGAACTCAAAACACAAGCACCAGATTTTTCTTTGCTTGCTGATTACGTTTCTTCCTTTAGACTGCAGAACTCTCGAGACCAGACTTTCTGAAGTGCTGCATAAACACGGAGTGCCTGCTTAGAGAAGGCTGTGAACATGCAACACCTGAAATCCTAATTTTTTGTTTTATAAGCCTTACATTTAATAATTTTCTTGTCTGTCATTTTCACTCTGTTCAAAATTAGATTACTTCTTACTGTTTCTCAAGATTATTCCATATCTCTTTTGTCTGAAAAGACTGTAATCTCTCAATGGGAGTGTGGTTTATTCTTCTAAAGAAATCATTGATATGACCATAGAACAGGTTTCCTGTGTGAGAATGGAAGGACTTCATACATCTATGTCTATCTAGACTGTGTTTTAGCTTGAGAAATGTGCCAGATTTAAGATTGGGTGACAAAACTTGGACTTGATTTTACTCTGATTATTTTTCTGTGACACTTAAAGCTTTTGTTAAAAATCTTTCTCTCTTTTACTACTTGTAAAATGGCCTTCTATTTTTGTCTGATGCTCCCTCTGTTAGATTATTATTTTGATTAAAACCTCAGAGTTCCCCAATGAAACCTTGCAAAAGTCTGCCATATCCATGAGAGTTCTCATGTGCTTTGGTTCCTTGTAAATTTGTACCCTTTTCTTCAGACATACCCCTCTGTCTTGGATCAGATCTATCAACTGTGACTTGCAATCAGTTGTACTTCAACCAAACTTCAATCTTTCAGATGAAGTCTGCATAGATAAACTTGGATCAGAGCCACTGCAGCTTTAGAGATTCGTACCAAGCCTTTGTCTTAGCCAATCTTTTTTCTTCATCTTCAGAATGTATATAATTCTTTTGAACAGGAGAACAATAAGATACTGAATCAGATAGCAACAGACTGCAAATCTGGGCCGGGGCAGAACAGCCTGGCATTGACCCCTGTCGGGAGACATCTGTCAGTAAAAGCTCATATAAATTCTTATTTGTTTTATAAGAGTTTTGCAAATGCCTGCATGTCTTTAATGGCAAATTGGGAAACCTCTTACACACTCTCTTATTGTTGATGTAATTGCAGAAACTCATAATACACACAGGATTCTTTTATCCCTGCTATAGTGTATTGAAGTTTCATGTTTTCAGATGGAAAACTTTGTCTTGTCATTTCTTCCTTCTTTCCTTTCCAGTTTTGGGAGGATGAAGATGAAGGATGGCAGTACATGTAAGAGAGAGCAGCTGCAGGGGTGAAATATTTTGCTTGAAAAAGTACTTTGTGCGTAGAAATGTATGAAATGATTACAGTCTTGAAGCTCTGAATTCCTTTCTGTTGTGTCTCAAAAGGAAATATTATCTGTTGAAAAGTGCATTGCAGTAATCTTTCATGTTTTTGTTACCAAATGTCTGCAGTAATCTCAAAGTACTGAAATAAATGCAAATTCTTTCTTCAGTTGACCACCAGTCACTTACATTTGCACTGCACTGGCAACAGTGAATTTTTATCTCTGATTCATAATATCCCAAATGCCAATTACTTGATTATGTCAATATTTCTGACAGCATCTGTGAAGGATACTCTGTTCTCTTTTGTGATTTTTTTACAACAAAAGAAAAAAACATCTCATGTTATCCTGAGAAAAATGTTAATCTTGTTAGCCTGTAGTTTAAAAATGATACTTTGGGTGCCTTGATTTTACAAGAGGCTTGCTTTCTGTCATTGAGACAGAGTGGACTGGTTGGGCAGAGTGGGGCAATTTATTTATTTTTAATGTAGAGTGGTTTTTATGGCCTGATATAAATTATAGTAAAGTTTTTTCTCAGAATCTTTTAAATCTAATTAACACAGATGAGTTTAATGAATTTTGTCCACAGTGGGTGTGACAGAAAAATGTGAGAATCCCTCTGGTGCTGTTGCTGCCATAAAAGTATTTGGTTGGAGTATCTATGAACAGGCATGCAGATTAAAATGCACTCTAAATAGTTGTTTATCTATTTTTTCAAAATATTTCTCTGTATTACCCATTGCAATAAGAGTTATCATAAAAGACCTGTGATCTCAGAACATGACTTTAAAAGGTACTAATTGTTTCAGAAAAGAAAAATTGCAGTCAAATTTATCTCAGTTCTTGACTGTCTAAGATAAATTAATGATCTTTATGTCTTACTGAGAGGAGGTTTATATTAGGTGACCCATCATAGATAATTTTTACATCATAGGAAATACAAACAAATAAGGTCTATTTTAAACTTGCCTGATTGACCATCCTACATGCAGTGCAACTGTGGCTGTTCCCAGCAGCTCAGGATTTGCCCAAACCTGTTTTGTGACACCATGGGTTGTAGCATCTTGTCACCCTTTTGAAGCCTGTTTTAATACTGATCTGAGAAAACAGATCTGGTTGTAAGTGTACTTGTGGGTTTTTTCTTTCTTTTTATCCAGTTGCTGGTTATGATGTCTGATCTTTTACTCAAATGTAGTGATAGTACATTTCCTCCTAGAACACTCTGTATGAAAGGGAATGAGATCCCTCTTCTGCCCTCCTCCAATTTTTCTAGCTTTCATCTCCTACATGTGTATTGATACCCTGTGCTTTTCATATTTGTGTTCTTTTTTTTCAGAGGAGGCACTTGACTGTGAATTTACATAAGACAAGAGAGTCAAAAGTGATTTTGTGTTTCAAGTAGCACCACAAAAGAAGCTTCTGTAATATTATACATGTGCCAATAGACATTTCAGAAAAAAATATACTTTTTTCAGGCTTCAAAATGAGATCTGAGGCAATAGACTCCTTTGGGAAAGCATCTACTTTTTATCTGTAACTTTGAAAACCAAAGCATGAATCTGATTTGTCTATAGTGGTTTCCTCTTCTGGTCTCCACAGGTTTTGAGATTAGCTTTTCTCATTTTGTTGATTTTTATTGTTCTGAATAACAGGCCTCACCTTCTAGTGCTCTATCTGGTCATGTTCTGCCATGCAAAACATGAGTGCTGTTCCACAGGAGACTGCAAAAACACTTGAAGTTTTAGTTTAATGAAATTCTTTATTGTTTTGGAAGCAAAAGTAATTGCAGATTACCAATTTCTTTAAGACTGGTCATATACTGCAGTGGGCTATTGATAATTTCTTTTATGACAACTAGATAAGGCAGAGAAGTACAGGACTGAGGTAATGTATCCAGTGCTGCCGAAAAACACACAGAGCAGAGAGTTTCTACCTCAATGTGAAATACCCCAGGAGGAAAACAAAGTCAACTTGATTTTAATTAATTGTTCTATTTGGGTGTCTTGAAATAGTTGTTGGGTAAGGAAGCTCTAGAGGATTTTCATAAGCAAAAATGTCTCAGGCTTGGAAAATTCCGTTCAGGCTCGGAGTTACTGCCTTTGTCTAATTTACCTGCAGGTGCTGCAGGTGTTCCCCCACAGCCACCCGCCTGTCCTTGGGGCAGTGTTTCTCACCCAGGTAGTAGAGACTGGAGTGGAAAGAGCAGAGCTTTCAGCTCTTCAGACTGCAGGGACTGCTGCAGTCCAATCTTCCTTTGAGTAGTACATCCCTGTTTTTCCTTTGGCATTACCCTACTGGTACTAATGTTCATGATTAATTTCTGCAAAGAATGAATGTTTCTCACAGTATTTGTTCCCTTAACCACCTTGCTTCCTGACCATATGGATGAGATTCTGGTGAAAGGGAATGGCAATTTGGAGGGCAGAGCCACCATAGCCAGTAGCTAGATGAACATATGCCATGACTGATTCAGATATTCTGTTGCTTGGTCCATACGCTGGTAAAATACATCTACACTGATTTTAATAGACATTACTACTGCAGTCTGTGATTTGTGCTTCATTTTGCACTTCTTTTATCTGAAAACTTGCAAAAAGGGTGGTAGTGAGCAGGAATACCTGTGTGGCTGCTCTTCAAAGAGCAACCGAGTGAGGACATGTGCTTGTTTCCAGCAAGTGATGCTGTCCAGGTCAGCAGATCTGTCATGTGTTGCAGTGCTACCTGTTGTATACTACAATTATTATTGAAAAGACCTGGCATAGCTGAACCCAGCCCATGCAATATGGGTGGATCATATGGGGCTTTTTGGTAGTTGTCTGATTTCAGACTGTTCCAGCAAATGTGATGAGAGGAGAAAGTGGTCAAACTGGAAAAAAACTTAAATAGTCAAACACCTCTAAAATGTCTGCTGTACACACACATAGCAGGTGAAAACAGTGCCTTCAGTCTAGCATCTAAATATTTGCTGGGGCAGTGAAGTGTGTGAAATGAATACTATGATTATCTCTACATGTGACAGTAGGTGAGCAGAAAACTCACTTGCAAGTCTTTCTTCCTAGAGGAAAGTATACTGTTCAGTGTTAAGTGATATTTCTATTAGTAGGCCCTTCATTGTTCAAAGTAGATCTATTTTTTTTCCCCCAGAATATTGGTTTTGAGTAAAGATAGTCCTTTTTACACAACAGCATGAGTTATTTTGTGACTGTAAGCAAGTAAGACATTCCCCCTCCTCCCTCCAGACATGGCGCTGTCCTGTGTAATGTTATTCATGGAACAAATTTGTGAAAATTGCTTTATAATTTTGTAGTGGTTTTTGTTTGTTTCAGGGGTTTTTTTTGTTTGCTTTGGTTTTGTTTTGCTTTGTTCTGTTTTTTAAATGGTACCATTTTGTTGTGATTATGGTGGAGCCTTTTCAGCTGTCTCATCCTTGTGTTGCACACCACACTCTTACCAGTCCCACCAGCATACATCTGCAGGTCACAAGGGTTTACCAAAGTCAGAAAAGTTGCATTTTTGGGGAGGAGTAGTCAAGTTCTGCTTTATCTCCTAACCACTAATGTTTTGTTCTCAGTGTGTTGCTGTTATAATTAAATGTAATCAGATGACTGTTCTCTGAAGATGGGGAACATGCAGTCTATTTGAGCAGCATGAATGGGAACATGGGGAAGTTCCTTTGGAGGATGTTATAATGGGGGCTTATCAGTATGTGAAGGCAGATGCATACTGCATAAATAATAATAAGTAGGGCAGGCATCTGTCTAATGCAACTTCCCAGAATTATCAAAATGAAACATACTGTCTTATGTCTTCTGTCCCTACAGACAAGTGGCATAGGAAGGATGGAAGTCAGCTAATACTACCTTTTTTCCTGGAAAACATTTTCAACTGTGGTGAGATAACAGGTGGGCTATCAGCAGTAAGCATTGCTGCAACTGCAGGTGGTCTGTGCAAGATCATTTGCTTTTCTGAAAGCAGAAGGTAACTTTGCCATAGATAAAAAAACTTAATTTAGGAATTAAGAACTTAAGAAATTTTAAATTCTTGCTGATGTTGCCTGCCCTCCAGGTGTTTATATCTAAGTACTTTGTAGTCAACTAGTAGGGCTAGTTGGTAAACATGAGGTGTAAAGGGTGTAGGGTTAGTGTTGCCATCAGATCTGTTCCAATAGATAATTGGGAAGTTGCTGTCATCAGGGAGTAGGACTGATAGGTAATTCATTGCCTGAAGCACTGTTTATGTCCCAGCTTGTTTCTAAATGGTTTCAAAGAAGAGCTTTCTGAGGAGTGACCCTAATATGGAACTCATGGAAGTGGGGGCACACGTGGCAAGATGGTCGTCCTGAAAGGAGCAGCACTTTACTGAGAAGTCAAAGAGGACTTTTTGTCTGCTTTCTGAATGAAGAAAGCGTTGTGACTCTATATATGAATTCTACCTCATCAGTTGTTCCTGCTTGAAAGCTGATACATGTGGTAAAAATCAAAACCCAAGTTTCATTTTAATTTGGAATTGCATTTAATTGACAGAGACACTGACATTTGCAACAGCTGGATTCACTGAAGGAAGCACAGGCTCTATGCTTTCCTCACGTTATTAGCACCACAGCCCCAAATGTTAAGTAGTCTCCCTACTCATGCTGTGGATAGAGAGAGCCCTCTGAAATTTTTGCAGGTTTGACAGTGCAAATGTGTGGGTTTGAATATTTCCAATTGCAGCTAAATCAAAAGTGCTCTAAGTGGATTGATTCTGCATGCTTTTGTTTCCCTAATGATTGGTCTTGTGACTAGAAATACAAAAGCCCTGTATGCAGAGGGATACCTAGCAAGTAGGATAAAAGCCACAGCTGTCCTAATACCAGGGACCCCTGGCTTGTTTGATAACACGGTACCTAAATAGCAATTTAAAGTGTGTCTACATAGCTTCAGGTTTTAATGTGTTCCTGGCATAATTCCTCCAGCAGACTGAGAAAGAGCTTGTGGCTGTCACGTGCAATAGTGGAAGGTAAGGTGAGCACCTGGGGTCTGGAAATGGAGCTGTGGGCTCTCTGGACTCTGTTTGGCTGTTGTCCCTGTGTGCATCCTGGTGCAGTCAGTCCCCTGGGCCTGGTTTGTTCATGGCAGCAGTGGTGAGCTGGTTTACCCAAAGGTGGCCAGTGTGAAGACTTCTCTGGAATTTAGGAGCTGACACCTGCCTGTCAGCTTTGCCTCATGAGGCATGAATTGTCCAGAAGTGCTTAAGAATTAGGAAATGTGGCTGTTTTGTTTCCTCTGGTACTTTCTCAGCACAGTATATATAATCTCAGAAATACTGGTCAGGTGCAGTGTCTGAATTATGTCAGTGCAAAGACAGAGATGTCCTAATATTTTTAATATTTGCAGAAAAAGGATTGATCACATTGTGTCTTGAGTAGTCTCTTAGGTGCTGACACACATAGGTGTGTGTGTCAGATGTGGCAAAATGTATGCCAGAAAATGTCATACGTGTATACCTACTAGTTGACTTATGATTGCCAGAGCCAGTGTCTTCCCTTGACACTCCAGTAGAGGATCAGCTTTTGTATTGTCACATTCAAGCCCCTATTAGCATCTGTATCAAAAAAGATGGCACCACAGCTAATTTGGCAGCTACAACAAAGAACCTTAGAGGGTTTTAAAGGATGGCTCTCCAGTTGTTTTTCTAGCACCATGAGGTTCAAACAGTAATTGTAATGAGAAAAGGGAATTTCATAATTCATTAAGCTACCTTCCATCTCAAAAATATTTTTTTTTCCATTTTGGAAAGATACCTCTGATGTAGATCCACAATATATTTTGGTAGTGGTACTTTTTCATTTATTTTACTTTTTCAGCCATTTATGCTGAAGCTCCTGTTGGTATTTTTGCATGTATGTTCTATGGTATCTCTGAAGGTATAGCTCTGCAAGAATGAGGCATTTTTTTTCTGCTTGGACACTTACCTATATTATCTAAAATCTATTCAATTCTGTTTTGATACTTTGAAGCAGTAAGACTGCTTTGAAGAGGGCGCATCTGTAATGCCTCTATGCTAATGCAGTCAGCGTGGAGAATGAAGGAGTTCCAGGAATCTGCATACCTGCAGGGCTGTGCTGTTATTGGTATCATCAGGAGGTTGTGGGATGGATCCCATGACTGGAGCATGGGATGGCTGGGTATAAACTAGTGAGGAAGGGCAAAAGAGAAGGGAGTGTTGCTCTCTACATCAGTATCCAGCTGGAGTCCATTGAGTTCTGCCTGGAGATGGATGAGGAGCTGAGAGAGAACTCAGGATTTAAGGGAAGTGTTACGAGAGTGTTAGGATTTAAGGGAAGTTAAGGCAAGCAATATCATAATGGGGGTCTGCTACAGGCCACTGTATCAGGATGACCAAGTGGATGAGGCTTCTCTTCAGACAGATAAAAGCTGCTTTGCACTTGCAAGCTGTGGTCCTCAAGGGGTCTTTAATCACCCTGACATCTGCTGGAGGGACATCACAGCAAAGCACCAGCATACCAGGAAGTTCCTTGAGTGCATTGGTAACAACTTTCTCCTCCATACATAGAGTACATAGACCTTGTACTCAACCACAGAGACAGCCTGATGTAAAACTTAATGGGAGACCAGGCTGCAGTGACCATGACACTTTAGAATTTGAGTTCCTTAGGGCAGGGAGGAAAGTGTGAAGTAAGCTGATGGCACTTGATTCTAAAAGGGCAGACTTTAGTCTCTTCAAAGATCTACTTGGTAGACAAACCCCTGGATGGGAAGGGAGCCCAGAAAAGCTGAATCATTTCCAAGGATCACTTCCTGCATGCCCAGGACCAATGTGTCCCCATGAGGAGGAAGGCAGGCGGAAATGCCAGGAGGCCTGTGTGGATGAGCAAGGAACTCTGAACACACTTAGGGGTAAAAACAGTTTACAGAGGATGGAAGCAAGGATGGATACCCTGGGAGAAGTACAGAGAAGTAGTCAGAGAAGCAAGAGTTCAGGTTAAGGAAGCAAAATGACAGAATTAGATCTGGCAAGGGGGGTTAAAGGCAACAGGAAAACTTTCTATAGGTATATCAATGATAACTGGAAGACTAGGGAAAATGTGGGCCCACTCCAGAAGGAAATGGGAGAATTGGTCATCCAAAATGTAGAGAAGGCTGAGGTACTCAGTGACTACTTTGCCTGTGTCTTCACCAGCAAGGACTCTGGTCACACCCTCCATGTTACAGAAGCCAAAGGCACTAGGAAAAGGAAGATCTCCTCCATTCTAGATGAAGAGTAGGTTCATCACCTAAATAACCTGAAGGTGAACAAGTCCATGGGACCTGATGGGATTCACCACAGCTGAAAGAATTGGTGGATGAAGTTGTAAAGCCACTGTCCATCATATTTGAAAAGTCATAGCAGTCTGGTGAAGTTCCTGCTGTTTGGAAAAGGGAAATGTAACCCCCATTTTCAAAACTGGAGAAAAAAGCAGACCCAGGGAACTACAGGCCTGTCAGTCTCACCTCTGGGCCTGGCAAGATCATGGAGCAGATCCTCCTGAAGGCTCTATTCAGGCATGTAGATAGCAAAAGGGTGATTGGTGACAGACGACATGCATTCACTTAAAGGAATTCACTAATGGATTCCTGCCTGGCTAATTTTGTGTCCTTTTGTGATGGGGTCACATCCTTGATGGACAAAGGCAGAGCAAAAGACATCATCTACCTGGACCTGTGCAAAGCATTTGACACTGTCCTGCATGACATTCTGATCTCTAATCTGGAATGATATGGATTTGATGGATGGACCACTCATTGGATAAGGAACTGGCTGGCTGGTTGCACCCAAAGAGATGTAATCAGTGGCTCAGTGTCCAAATGGAGATGTGTGACGGGTGGTGTTCCTCAAGGGTTGGTATTTGAACCAGTGCTGTTTAATATCTTTGTTGGTGACGTGGACAGTGGAATCGAATGCTCACTCAGCAGGCTTGCTGACAGCACCAAACTGTGGTGAAGTCAACACTCAAGAGGAAAGGGATGCCATCCAGAGGGACCTTAGCAGGCCCACAAGAAGTAGGCTTGTGCAAACTGCACGGAGTTCAACGAGGCCAAGTTCTGCACCTGGGTCAAGGCAATCCCATACATAAATACAGGTCAGGAGGAGAAAGGATTGTGAACAGCCCTGAGGAGCAGCACTTGGAGGTGGTGGGGGATCAGAAGCTCAGCATGCTCCGTCAATGTGTACTTGCAGCCCAGAAAGTCAGCCATATTCTGGGCTGCATCAAAAGAAGCTTAGAGAGCCAGTCAAGGGAGCTGATTCTCCTTCTCTGCTCTTGTGAGACCCCCCCTGGAGTCCAGTTCTGAAGTCCCCAACATAACAAGGACATAGAGCTCCTGGAACGTGTCCAGAGGAGAGTCACTAAAATGATCAGAGGGATGGAGCATCTCTCCTGTGAAGACAGGCTGAGGAGGAGGCTCTGAGGTGACCTTATAGCAACCTTCCAGTATCTGAAGGGGGCCTACAGGAGAGCTGGGGTAGGGATTTTTACACAGGTGTGCAGCGAAAGGAGAAGGGGAAATGGTTTAAAACTTGAAGAGGGGAGATTTCCACTAGACATAAGATAAAAATTCCTTTTCTGTGAGGGTGGTGAAACACTGGGAAGGGTTCCTCAAGGAAATTGCTGCGTCCTCCCTGGAAGTGGTCAAGGCCAGGTTGGAGGGGCCTTGAGCAACCTGGTCTACTGGTCCTTGACCATGCAGGGGGAGTTGGAACTAGATGGTCTTTTAGATTCCTTCCAACCCAAACCATTCTTTGATTCAGTGATCATTAGAAGACTTTCCCTGCTGAAAAACTGAAAAAACCCCACCACTTCCTGTAATCTGTTGGCTCAAGTCTCTTGAAAACTGCTCTTCCACAGCAGTACTCCTGAACCTGAAAACTATACTGTAGGGATATTCTGCAAATAGCTTTTTAGGTATTTCATTTTGTAAACATCTTACTAAATAAAAAAAATAGTTTATAATCTGTGATGCTATGTTACTGCACTCATATTTTAATTTGAGCACATGACTGAGATGTGGCCATATAAATGGCTGATTCAGCTATTTTTCCTAGTTCTGCTTCTCTGATACTGATCATAAGAAATAAACACATATCTCTACAAAGTGCTTGTCCTGGTTTGAGAGGCCCAGGATAGGAACCCCTCTCCCCCCCCTTCCCATTCCCCCCATCAGTGTGGGGGCTGCTGCTGTGGCAGTGATACAGGGGAGCAGCTGAGCCAATGGGAGGAGAGGTCAGGTGACCCACGTGGACCAATCAGAGTGTTCCTTCCCATGGGGCTCAGGATAAAATGGCTCCAAGGGAGCCCTCTGGGGGCTTCTCTGGCTGGCGTGAAGCCTCTGCCCTTGCTTCTGCTCCTCTTTTCCTCACCAAAGAACACCATTCCCCAGGACAGGTCACCTCTGCCTTCCCAAGGGGGAGCAGCTTGGCTGCTCCTGAGGCTGTTGGGGGCTGTCACTGAGACCTGGGCTTGGGCACTCCCAGCTGCTGCCCAGTCCAGGGTGGGACTTCTCTGCTTGGGCAGTCATTACCAACTGAGAAGGGCAGGCTCTGTATTTACATACATATTTGTAACTTGCTACCTCATTAAACCTACATTTTTTTTTTTTTTTTTACTTCCAAACTTAATGTCTCTCCCTTATTCACTCTTCATCTTCCTCTGGGAGGGTAGTGGGGAATAACAGAGCATCTGTCACCTGGTTACTGTCTAGAACTGTGACAGTGCTTTAGGCTCGAGTCCACTTTGAAAATCTGATAAGGTTTATGGTGTCCCTTTTTCACTGTCACAGAGAGAACTTCGACCACAGGTATTATGAAACTGGTGTTTATTCAGGTATCAGATATTTAGTTCTGAGCAGCGTATAAATTTCTTTCCCATTAAAAAACAAAGAACCTGTAAGACACTGTACCTGGTAGCAGCCAGGCATATGTGTATGAACAGAGTATTCAAAATGAACTTTAAATTTTGCATTGAATTGTTTTCAGGTAAAAATTTACATAAATTTCAGCTTCCCCATCCGTGTTTTTCCAAGCAGAAAGTTTATAGAGAAAATTGTTGATATTTAGCCAAGTTTTGCTAACCTATAGCAGCTTAGTGTAAGCTATTTCACAAGTAACCTGCATGATGGATCTTCTGAGTCACTGCATGAGAATTTTGGATAGAAACGTGCCAGCTGTGTTAGAGTTTGTGAACAAAAATAGAGAACAGACATTTTCAGTTCTTTATTACTAGCATACCAGATGCATTAATTGTTTGTATTTATAACTGTTTTGCTATCCTGTATTAAAAAATGTGAACATAACTTAAATACATCTTTAAAATTCACTTTGGGAAATAGAACTACATGTCTCAGAAAAATAGGAACTGTCTTACCCAGACTCACTGGGGTCACTGACTGCCTCTTTGTATAATTGTGTTTACTCTGTTATGTTCTTTGGAGCTTTTTGCTGTTGATTTTGTCATTGTGGATTTTTTCTCCCGCATCATTTTCCAGTTGGCTTTTTGTAATATGGCCATTTGCTTCCCTGCAGCAAGCTTTTGACCAGCTCTCCTGGTAGTGTAAGCAGAAAGGGGCTGAGTGGTCATGCTTATTGAAATGTCTTTCATGTGGCAACTGAATCCTTTGGAGATGTCACTTCTGGGTCCCTCCTCTTCCAGTTGTTTGTCCACTCGTCTTCTGTAGTTTCAGGTCCTAAAGGCATGTTTGTCTCAGTGTATGTGTGTAGCACTGTGAACTCTTAACTGAGACTGAATGTCTTGACGTGGTTGGGAAAAAAAAAATAAATTAATACTGTTAGGTAGCTGACTTGTTTCGTCCTGCAATAGCAAAGTAGGTTGGTTTTTTTTTCTCTTAAATGGTGGTAAAAAGTAACAGAAACTTAACTGCAGAACCAGAACTACCGTGGATGTGGTAGCTGTAGTGTTCTGTGATCAAATGTGTATTGCACTGGGGAGTAGCTTTGGTGGAGAAGTGGTGTTGGAACCTTACTCGACATCAGAAGGAGGTCTGGTTTTGCTAAATTTGTTTTTAAAAATTGGCTGAAAACCAGTTTTCTATCAAGCTCTTTATCTTATTTTTATTAAAGTGTCTTTATCTTATTTACAATGTGTTCTTTGCCTTGGTTCTTTACATTCAAGCTTTTCAATCCTGCTTTTGTTTGTACATTGCAGTGCAGTCTGTGGTGGGATGGGAGTCCCAGTTGTACCTTGCTACTGAACTTTAACAATTTAATTCTGATGTTTATATATTGGAGTATGGTATGATATTTCAGTACCAGTATTATGCCCTAGTGAACATGATGAAATTATAAATTATATACTTCATAACATATCTCATTGAAATTAATATCCTTTCCCACCCTTATTATAGAGAAACATTTGCATCATAAAGAAATTTTTTTCCATCAATTGTCATGAGAAATTCTTGATGCTGTACCTTTTTCAAATTCATCCTTTGTTGCTCTAGAAAGGGAAGACTTGATGGGCATTTCTTACAGCAGAGTGGCAAAAAGCTAGAAAATTAATTTTTCTGAGCAAGTCTAGAAATATGTTCACTGTTTTTCTCAGCTTCTCAAAACCAGTTGAATGTTGATACTATAGGAATGTGTCAGGGTTTAATGCTGGCCTGGCAGTTAACTGAATGAGAGTTGCTCTCTATTAATCCCCCTCCCTGATAAAGAAAGGAGAGAGAATAAGGGAGAGTTACAGGATGGAAACTAAACTACACAGCTTTAATGAAACGGTAATGATAAAAAAGGAAAATTTATTAAATATATACAAATATACAGAAAAAAATACATACAAATATACAGAAGAAATGATATCATGTTCCTCTCCCCTTCCCCCCCAAAATGCTCACGTCACCACCGAGGCTGCAGGGCAGCCCTGGGAAAGTCCAGGCTGGACTCCTGGAGTCAGCAGCAATCAGGAGCTGCTGGAACAGGAACACACAGACTCAGGCTGGCATGGATCAGGACCACAGGCAGAGGAACGGACAGAATCCTTCCAGGATGCTGAAGTAAACAGGAACAGGCAAAGAGCGGTGAAGGTGAAGGGAAGGGACTTGACCCTTGTGACGTGTATGGGTTGGAATACTGCATTTGGTCAATTTTGGTCACCTGTCTTCTCTGCTCCTCCCTAAAGGAGGGTTGCAGGTGTGACCCATTTCCTCCCTTTCTCTTTCTGGAGCACAAGATGTTCCTCAGAACAGAGCAGTGGCCTTGGTTCTGCACACCAGTCTCTAGCTGTAACTATAAACATCAAGTGTTTTCAGTCCCAGAAGCAGACACTGACTGAGAAACTTGCTGTTAATTTCAGCAAGTACAGCTACTTATGACTTAGCTGAAAGTAAAATTACAAAACAGAAAATTAGCTGTATCCTAGCCCACACCAGGACAGAGAATAAGGAACATACCTTTTCTTGTGACTGTAGAGGAATTCTGGATAAAAGCCCTAGTAAATAAGAATGTTTAGAAAAGTTAGTTACTTTTAATCTGGAAATTTTATCACATTAATCAATGGTGAATAATTATTGACTTAATTTGGAATTTTGGTGCTAATTGCAGTCAGTAAAATTAGTTTATAGGTGTTTGGAGTAAAATAGCTAAAATGGTTGGATATTTTTGGAAATGTTGGTCTTCCCTTTTTTGGGTCTTTTTCTTTGAAGCATTTAATAATGTGCATAACTTTTCTCTGACATTGTTGACTTAAAATGAAAAAATTTGTTCCATATACAAAGCAAAAAATGCTTAGTAGGAGTATGGTCGTAGAAGAATAATATTCATGTATAGAAATGCTAAGACTTTAAGAGTTAATTCTAGAGTGGTATTTGATGCATGCAGGTGAGATTATAATCTCATGTAATTTTTGTTAAGACCAGATAGGTCAGACAGAAAACTTGGTTTGTTGGACTCCTTTACTTAGTGAGTAGCTAATATTAGTTCATTTGGCAAACATCTTAACCCTTAGTCACTTTTAAGACTAAGATTTTATTGTTGGAAGGGGACACTCAAAGTATTTTCTATTTTCTGTCCAAATCTGAAGCAACATAAAGCATACATGTGTTCTGTAGCACTGAAGAGCCTTCTGCTGCAATGCTGCTTGGAGGGGCACCAAGAGGTGCCTGTGAGTGCCAGGTGCTTGGCATTTTGATGTCTTTCAGCTTTCAGACCAGCTTGTGACAGTGACATCCACACATTCATTGTTGTTAGCAAAACCTGATTTGCTCATTTTTCAAGGTCCATCCATCATCTTTAACAGCTTTTGCTATCCATAAGTATGGGATGATCATGTGGTCATAGCTCATACCTTCTTATATGAAGATAGGTTTCATCCTTTGGCCAGACCCAATCTACTTCTCCTTCAATAAACACTCAGAAAATACTTAGCATTAGAATTTTGGAAGTATTTTAACTACAAGTTCAGGATAAAAGATGTCCTGTTGAATGTGTTTTCTTTTAAGAAATGGAGTTTAGAATTTTGGGTGATGTTTAAATATGGGTGCTTACTGGCAGTTTGTGCCTTTTATGCCCCCTAATTTGTAGCTTTTTGTTTCTCTGTCTTGGGCACTTGGTTCTTTTTCCATAGCCTAATTCATCTCCTTAGATAAGAAAATACAGAAAATACAGAAGAGGTTGTAAGAGAAGAGTTCTGTGGTTTTATTGCCTCAGTAAAAAGGGGATGCTTTTCTCCCATAGAAAATGCTGAAAGAACAATGTGTGATTCTTAAAAGTTTGTGTATCAGTTATATATTGATTTTTTTAAAAGGTAAAAGATGTGTCTGTCTCAAGGGCTCTTACAATCAGGAAAGGTTCCATAAATTATAAGAGGCCACTAATGTTTTTCTCATACTGGGGGTCTGTATGTATTTTTTTCATTAGCCAGTCTTTCTATGTCTGAAGGAAACCTGTCTTGTTTTTACACTAGAGCAATAGTTAGGGACTTGAAGGAAGTGTCACCAAAGTTGAGCAACAAAATTCCAGATAATATAATTGCAGCCCTATTCTGCTATGTTTTGATTTAATTTTCCAAAGTAATCTTTCCTGTCCCCTCTGTCCCAGTTTTCTTTCAACATTATCAGCTGGACATTAGCTGTGTACTTTGGCAGTCATTGTAATATGAAAAAACATTGTATATTTTGGTGTCATTGTTTCCTAACTGCCTTTCTTTCATTGAATATTCCTCTTCTATTCAGTTGTTCTCTAAAAATCCCACAGATTTCCTGTCTTTTGCCTCTGAAACGATAATGTACTCCCTTTTGAGAACTCTTTGTATTTTGAACTCTCATTAAGAATAATATCAGCTGCTAGGTGGCCTAGGCATTGTTTGGTGATAATGCTTTGTTGTTTGTTTTTTTTTTTTATACTTAATTTTTGTCTTGTCTGTCACTGCTTCTAAAGGAAGGAAGTACAAGACCTACTGTTTCTGTAGGTTCACTGATACACTACTCTGTACATGGGTTACGGTATCATTCTTCAGGATTCCTGCCATGGAATTATTCAGCTGCTGCTGAATAAGGTAGTGTCAAGGTAGCCTCTTACAATTCTGAAGTTTTCAGGTGAAGAAAAAGTTGACTGTGGTTCCTTCTCCTGCTTCCTCCCTGTTAAGCTATAGTACATCCACCATACAGATTATACATAGGGTATGAACTCTTTCTTTTGCTGGATGGGGAGCTAATACTGCCAATATGTCCAGGCATGTTTGGACTTTCTCTTAATCTTCAGCCATCCTTAAGCATTTCACTTGCTATCCTGTCCATGTTAAGTTAATATCACCAGCTGGGTTCATATGATCATGCACTACTGGGTCACACTTAGCCTTTCAAGAATTTCAGGGCGTTATCTTCAGTAGTAGCAAATCAAGATAGTTCTTCTGAAGCTGATAAAGGTAAGAAAACTCATGGTTTTCTGTTTCCTTTGGAATTTTAGTCTTTTTGGTCCCAGTAATAAGATCTTGTGTTTTATTCAAAGTCCTGTATCCATATGATGGTATACTCTTCCTTTCCTTAACCTTAGATGTAAAAAGGCTCATTTTAAGGACTTTGTACTGTAAATCATAGAATCATAGAATGGCTAGGGTCGGAAGGGACCTTAAGGACTATCTAGTTCCAACCCTTCTGTCACTAGATCAGGTTGTTAAGGTCCTATCCAACCTGACCTTGAACACTTCTAAGCATCCACAACTTCCCTAGGAAACCTGTTCCAGTGTCTCACCATCCTCATAATAAAGAATTTCCTCCTAATACCTAATATAAATCTCCTCTCTTCAAGTTTTAAACCATTGCTCCTTGTCCTCTTGCTACACACTTGTTCAAAAGTCCTACTCCAGCTTTCTTGTAGGCCCCCTCCAGGTACTGAAAATCTGCTGTCAGAGCTCTTCTCCAGGCTGAACAACCGAAACTTCCTCAGCCTGTCTTCACAGTGGAGGTGCTCCAGTCCTGATAATTTTTGTGCCTCTCCTCTGGACATCCTCAAAGAGCTCTGTGTCCTTGTTATGTAGGGGACTCCAGAACTGGATGCCAGGTGGGGTCTCGGAAGAGCAGAGTAGAGGGGGAGTTGCCTGCTTCCATCAACTGCCTGTGCTTCTTTTGATGCAGCCCAGGACATGGTTGGCTTTCTGGGCTGGAAGTGCACAGTGCTAGCTCATGTTGAGCTGCTGGTCCCCCGTTACCCCCAAGTCTCTCTCCCCAGAGCTGCTGGTAACTTTGACTGTGAGTGTTCCCAAAGCCAAAATTTTCTAACTGAATAAAAGATCTCCCAGATGAGGAGTTTTGAAAATTCTGGAGGAGCAGTCTCTCAGAAATGTCTGCTTTTCTGCTTCACTCTTCAAGATCATAAAGCTTTCCCTCTATCGCTTTTATCTTTCTAAGTGATGGAAAAACTCTGTGACTTTATTTTTAGGCAGAAATCTCCTCCTCGTTTTGCAAGTCCACCTAGCCTTCCAGCCATCCTACTCCACAGCTGTCACAACAAACTTTCTTTCAGATGCTATTAAGTGTATCAGACATCACTCTGCAGCATGTGAGTTTGTTACCCTGGGGCTTTTCAGTCTATTCTAATGTTATCAAAACCACTGTGTGATTTCAAGGTTTCCTACATTCCTTGGAGGAAAATCAAATGGTACATGATTAGGAAACTGATAGATAGTATACAGATTTAGCAGATCTCTAGCAAATAAGTGGTTAATATCTTCAATTTATTGTTTTCTTTCCTCATTTCCCATAACCGTGACTCTTGTGAAGTCTCTGTATCCTTTTGTCTGTATTTTCAACTGGGATTTGGGGAAAACTTTGCCACACTGGGGAAGAAGCACTGGTCTAATGCTAAGATAAACTTTGTTTATCTTATTTCTTTCCCTCTGCTCCTCTTTTGGTTATCTGATTGCTGTAGACAGTTTTCCCATCTGAGTTTTTTTAAATCTTCTTTCATTCTTTTCTGTCTGTTAAATTTAAATAATTTACAGTGCAATGATTTTAATGGTGGTAACACCAGTCAGAATCAGAATCACAGAATGGTTTGGGTTGGAAGGGACTTCGAACATCATCTGGATCCAACCCCCCTGCATGGGCAGGGGCACCTCCCACCAGACCAGGTTGCTCAAAGCCCCATGCAGCCTGGTCTTGAACACTTCTGGGGACAGGGTATCCACAGCTTCTCTGGGCAACCTTTTCCAGTGTCTCACCACCTTCACATTAAAAAAATTTTTCCTAATAGCTAAATTTGCCCTCTTTCAGTTTAAAACCTTGTCCTATCACTAAAGGCCCTTGAGAAAACTCCCCCCACAGTTTCCACTACCTTTAGGTACTGGAAGGCTGCTATAAGGTCTCCCTGCAGTTTTGTCTTCTCCAGGCTGAACAACTCCCAAACTCTCTCAGCCTGTCTTCATAGGCTGATCATCTTCCTGGCCTTCCTCTGGATGCACTCCAGTAAGTATCCTTCCTTCTTGTGTTTGTTACCCCAGAACTGGATGTAATACTCTGTGTGGTCTCATGAGAGCAGAGGAGGAGAATCACTTCCCTTGACCTGCTGGCCACACTTCTTTTGATGCAGCCCAGAATACAGTTGATTTTCTGGGCTGCAGGCACTCATTGCTGGCTCATGGTGAGCTTCTCATCAGCCAGCACCCCCAAGTCCTTCTCCTCAGGGCTGCTCTCTGTCCATTCTCTGCCCAGCCTGTATTTGTGCTTGGGTTTGCCTCAACCCGTGTGCGGGACCTTGCACTGGGCCTTACTGAACTTCATGAGCTTGGCATGGTCCCGCCTCTCCTGCCTGTCAAGGTCCCTCTGGATGACATCCCTTCCCTCCAGCGTGTCAGCCACACCACACAGCTTGGTGTCATCAGGGAACTTGCTGAGGGTGCACTGAGCCCACTCTCCATGTTGCTGACAAAGACATTGAGCAGTCCCAATACTGACCCCCAGGAACATCCCTGGTCACTGATCTCCACTTATGGAAGACTTTATGGAAGACAGTGTCAAATGCCATAATAATGTCAAGGCAAACAACATCCACTGCTCATCTCCTACCTACCAAACCAGTAATTTTGTCCTGGAAGGCTATCGGGTTGAATAAGCATCATTTGCCCTTAGTAAATCCATGCAAACTCAATAGTCACCTTCTTCTTCTTCATATGTTTGGAAATAATTTCCAGGAGGATTTTTGCCTGTCACCTTACCAGGGATCAGGGTGAGGCTGACTGGCCTGTAGGTCCCCACATCTTACATCTTGCAATTTAAGACAGGAGTAACATGACCTTTCAAATACAATTGAGAGCTGCCTCACAATGACATCTGGCAGCTGTCTCAGCATTTGTGGTTGCATCCCATCAGGCCCCATGGATTTACATATGCCCAGTTTGTTTAAGTACTCCCTAACCTTGTCTTCCTCCAATGAGTGTGTCTTCCTTGCTTCAAAGTTTCCCTTTGAAATGTTAAGATTTTACAGGAAGAAATCTCTCTCCTGTGAATCACAGAATCCCACAATCATCTGTGTTGGAAAGGATCTCTGAGATCATCAAGTCCAACTCTTGATCCACTGCCACCGTGGTTCCCAGACCATGGCACTGAGTGCCACATCCACTCTCTTTTTAAAAATGTCCAGGGACAGAGAATTCACCACCTCCCTGGGAAGCCCATTCCAATGTCTGTGGACAATATTCAGACCATGTCCTTCCTTCTGTGAAGGAATCAAGGTACTGCCATGGCTGGATGCCCCCTGTCCACTTCACCTGAAGCTAAAAGAGCTGGAACTGTGTTACATCTTTTAGCTTTGTACTCATTTTGAACCACAGAATTCAAAGTGTGGTCTTTCATCCTGGAAGGCTGAGACCCTACATATTCCTTTAAGCTGAATTAAGATGAATAAGCCCTGAGCTCTGATGAAGTTTCTGAAAAGACCAAATTCACCTGGTGTAAACATGCAATGTCTGCTATGTGAAAGGCTTTCAGTTCTGGTCAAAATGGGAAGAGGATCAATGGCAGCTGCCCCTTGGTGTTTAATATAGCAGTATTAGTTTTCCCTTTGAAGAAGTGAAAGGTGGGAGTTGCAGGTTCTTAGATGGTCTAGAGAGCTTCACTTTTTAGAGAATATCCTGAACAAGAGGCTGCAGGTGAAGCTGGAACTGGACCATTTTGTATCCTTTCCAGACATGCAAGATGTATAAGGTCAGAGAAATAAAATCGAGGGACTAAAATATGCTGATGAGCTTTCTTGCCTCCTGGAATGGCAAAGAGAATCCCAGATGCTTAACCTTATTCAGAAAATTATTATTTTGTGCTAAAAAGCCATGGAATTAGATGCATTAATAGGGCTGGGAGAAAGAATTGTACTTCTTGAAAGTGTGTTTTCTTCCTGTCTCATTTGGCTCTAAACTTCTGAAGAAATTCAGTGAATAACTAAATGCATTGAACATTGGTGACAATCATTACTTTTTAAATTTGGCTGATGCTGTGATGTTTGTTTGCTAATTTTACCTAGTAAGATGTGCAAAAATCAGTAGGTTCTTTTCCCAGATAATTTATTGGGGTGATAAACTTGGTGTTGCAGAGACTGGGGACATCAGATGTGCTGTTCTTTCCCTGAACTGGCAGTGGAGTGATTCCTTTATTGCAGTCCAAGTGAGTATGACATTACTTTACCTAGCAGGGAATTATTTCTGACTGCTGCTAGCTTTTTGCTGGGTTGTGCTGAACTATGCAGGGAAAGCACAATAAATTATGTTCCCATTCTTGTGTTCTTGCCCAGGGTTTGAATTTAGTTGTGCTCCTCTTACCATGCAGTGGAGATAGTGAAAAGCTGCATGGTGGCCATGTAAAATCCAGATCCACAAAACTGTAGAGACATGTCTGTTCTCTGTTTAGTGGGAAATTCCTGGAGAAAATGTGGCTCTTAAACGCAGCTCCTCTGGGGCAGCCTTTGGGGAGAGGATACCGCTGGTTTGAATGAGGCCAGGAAGAGCAAAGGGGAGCATTTCTTAGTTAAGAGAAATATGATAACTCTGATTTCATTTCTCCATTGAAAAAAATGCATGAAATTGGTAACTGGCAGCTCTTTGAGATTGCTAATGCTAATTAAACAATCCCCTGTGCTTTCTGTTATCAACTAAACAGATCAGCTTTGTGTGGTGGATTTTGCAAACCCTTAAACAAGCAAAACCCAAAACCTTAAGTTTTTGAAACAAACTCTACAAAGCTGTCTTACTCTACTCAGCAAGTATTTGTCTTATGGCAGAAGTCAGCTTATCTTGCTTACTTCTTTGTGGGTGATGAGCTTTCCAAAAATCAGGAAACACGCCTGGTCATCCTTAGAAAATTACTGATGTCTCTAGCAGAGGATGTCTGTGAGCATGTAATTAACTGGTCCAAAGGGAAGGAATATGAGGAAAGTACTGAGCTGAGCAATAAAAATACACCCATACTCTCTGTATAGTATAACCACAAATAAACACTAACTCAGACTATAAAGGGCTTTTTACAGTTCTCTGACAGTGTCCTGAGATAACCCTGGAGTCTTCTGTTCCTGACTGTGTAAGACCTTTACCCTTTCTGTCTCACAGGGAGGAAATGTCTGTGATAGATTTGTCATTCAAATATGAAATCACAATTTATGTTGTTCTCTTGG
The DNA here is from genome assembly GCF_003957555.1 of Calypte anna. NCBI lineage: Eukaryota > Metazoa > Chordata > Aves > Apodiformes > Trochilidae > Calypte > Calypte anna. The sequence goes on from NC_044245.1 coordinate 128,761,101, forward strand.
GAAAATGACACTTCAGTGGGAAGAATTTGTTACTGCCTTGATCTCAGGTTTGGGGAACATTTGAATAGTTAAGGAGAACAGCTTAATATTCTTAGATTGCTAAAGATAATATTTAACTTGCTGTTTATGAATAGACACAAAAAGACCTATGAAAAGCCTGCCTGCAGTTTGCACTGGTTGTTGTATGAGCTGGGCATGGTGACTGCAAAATTTGTTGTTGGTTGGTTTGGTGGTTTTTTTTGTTTTTTTTTCCTTCTTGTGGTTTATGAATCCTAGAAATGTGGTTTAATTCTTTGTCCCCTTCTGTATTGCATAGCCAGCTTTCCAGGTGACATCTTATGAATGGATACCTGGTATGTGTCCTCCCTGGGAGCTAATCAGACAGGTCTAACAAAAATGTTGTGAGTTCCCTCTTCTGTTTCCATTAATGAATTGATGCTTCTAAGTACCTGCACACTGATATGTACACAACATAGGGAATAAATACGAGGAGTTAGAGATGTATATGTAGTTGCAGGACTATGATCTTGCTGGGATCATGGAGATGTGGTGGGATATCTCACGACTGGAATTCTGCAATGCACAGATGTATGCTCTTCGGGAGGGAAAAGCTGGGAAGAAAGGGAGATGGAGATGGCCTTTATGTGAGAGAGCAGCTGGGGTCCTTGGAGTTCTGTCTCATGAACCAATTGAGAGTTTATGAATAAGGATTAAAAAGCAGACCTGTATGGATGATTTTGTAGAGGGTGGCTGCTATAGGCCAACTGATGAGGAAAAGCAAGTAGGTAAGACCTGTTGTAGACAGCTGGAATTAACCTTACATTCAGAGGCCCTGACAGTCATGGGGGGCTTTTGCCATAACAGCATCTGCTTGAAGATCAGCACAGCAATGTATAAGCAATCCAGGAGGTTCTTAGCATTTATCATAACTTTCTGACATGGGTAAGAGGAGCCAGCAAGAAGAGGTGCTCTGCTGCACCTCGTACTTAGAACAAGGAAAGGCTGGTTGTGCTATGAAGGTCAAAGGCAGCCTTGGCTGCAGTGACCATGACCAAGCTCAGGATCTTGAGACCAAGAAGCAAGACAAAAATCAAGATCACAGCACAGGACTTCAGGAGAGAAAACTTTGATCTCTTAAATATTAAGCTTGATAAGAGTCCTGTGGTATAAGGCCCTGGAAGAGGATTCCAAGAAAGATCATTGATATTCAAATATCACCTCCTCCAAACTCAAGAAAATTCTATTTCAACAAACAGGGTCAAACAGAAATGCCAAGAGGCCTGCATGGATTAACAAGTTGCAAAGAAGTTCCATCTGAACAGCAGGAAACACTTCCTAATAGTGATGGTGACCAAGCTGTAACAGGTTGCCCAGAGAGTTTGTGGAGTCTCCTTCCTTGGACATACTCAGAAACTGTCTGGACAGGGTTCTGGGCAGCCTGCTCTAGGTGGCCCTGCTTGAGCAGATGGATTCGACAAGATGAGCTCGAGATACTCCTTCTAACCCAAGCCATTCTGTGATGGTGTGATCTGCACTTTCCTGACTTTATAGAAGTTACAAGTGCTTTTGTATAGTAACGTTTAGGAAGGGTAAACATTAAAATTACAACTAAGACTTTTTACTAGGGGTGGTAATTCAGCACCTTTTGGCATGATCTGCCACTGTTAAGGTGAAGCTTCTTTGGAAAAATATGGTGAATAAATACTTGAGAAAAAATCAGAACTGACAACTGTACAAACTACCAAACCTACATCTGAATTTGTGAGTTTTCTGTTTATCTCATGTTTCTTTTGCAAGGGCAAATCTAGCTAGTTGTCCCCATAACCTACACTGATATTATAAAGTCACTGAAACTAATAGAGGGCAGGAGAGGAAAAGGAACAACATATATATTAGATGTGATGTCAGAATTCATAATCTGTTACCATAACCTCATTATTCCATAAGCCTATTTTACTTATTTATTTTTAGCAAATACTAGAAAATAGTTCAGAGTGAACATGAATTCATGTGGTTCATTGTAAAAACACAGGTGGTAAAGGTGGTTTCTTAGCTTAGATCATTCAGGATGGAGCTTGGAAAAGCTTGAAATACAATTGTGAGCTCCCACAGGCACAAAAAATTGTGTAATTTCACCTTTAATCTCTCAGGAACTGGCTCAATTGCTGGTTTTACTGTGCACCTTCCGGTGGTGGGAGTTAATTCAGGAATATCTGGCAGTGTTCTGTGGCAGTCAGAGGAGGTAGATGGCCCCTTCAGGTGCTGTGATTTACAATGATATTTGGTTACTGGAAATTTGCACACTCCATGAAATGACTGAAAAGTAATGCCCAATTAAAGCTCCTGTAGTGTGCAATTGTATGAGAATAAAAGAGCATTTTTTTGTATTTTGCATGTGGATACAATATATGCAAATATATGTATTTATATGTACATATGCAGTCATACCTTCCCCCCCACTTTTGTACTGTCTCTATGCACATAACATCATGAACCAAAAAAAAAAGAGGCCTATGTTGTAATGATCCCTCAAGTCACTGATTGTAGAATTGTGAGTGTAACTCTCCAGAAATACTAAAGAAGTTCAAACAGAGAAGAAGAATAACATGGAAATGTTATTAATGGCAGGCGCTTTTAGTGAGACTTCTGCCATGCAGGTCTGATTTATCCATATTTTATCAATATTACCCAGCTAATTCATCCTTCACTATTTGTTGAACAATTGTTTCCAAGAAAAACATGTTTTGTTATGCAGAGATTAACATTGGCACTGGAGAAAGCTGCCCAGGGAGGTTGTGGAGTCCCCTTCTCTGGAGATGCTCTAAGCCTGCCTGGATACAGTCGTGTGTAATGTGATCCAGGGGATCCTGCTTTAGTGGGAGAGTTGAACTAAATGGTCTCTGGAGGTCCCTTCCAGCTTTGACAATTCAGTGATTCTGTGATTTGCCTTTAGTATTACTATTTTTGAGGCAAACTGCATTATTTTCATAAGATATTGGTATTGTCATGAAGGTCCATGAAAGTGGCAGAAGTGCGGAATCAAATATTTTTGGGCTAGTAGTAATTGTCATTTCACTTGTCTGTAATTAATCACTCTTTTAAAGTCTTATAATAGCTGCAGCCTATAGAACTGATTTAAAGGCTTTGTTTCTTACTGCTGATTTTTATCATTCAGATTACAGCCTGATTCAAATTCAAAGGAACAAGAAAATGTTACATTTCCTTTTGTGTATATAATACAAACTTTTTTATTTTCAGTTTGGATAACTGTACTTCCTGTTACAAAAGAGCCTTGCAACTACTCCAACTGATCCCAAAGGGGTTTTTTTGTTAGTTCAATTAATAGTATAGACAAATTGTTGCTTTTATGGGCCTGAAAATTTTTAAGAATTTTCTCTTAAAAATGAGAACTTTTAATGATAAAATGGACAAACTATAAAGTTGTAATGAAGATAACTCTTGAACACAGGATCAGCACTGCTGGTGCTGCACTTTTTTACAGTGCTGCTCAAGCCAGTCCCTAGGAGATTCAACAGTTAATAAGAAATAGTGTTTTTCTGGTGGTCATCGATTTATGCATTGAAGAAATTAATGCTTTCTGCCTGGGGGCACTGAATCTAAATTGCTCTGTCATCTTTCTAGTGCAATAGAAAGTGCTTTCCTGATTCTTGAGATAGAGATTAAGAAGCATTTTTATTCATGAACAGTTTAAGATTTTTTTTTTTTTAATCCAGATGTCTAAAGACACTTTGGCATTTACAGCTAATCCTGCTCCTAACATAAAGGAGATGCAAAGCTGCTTCTGAGTTGGAGCAGCTCTGGGTTTTGATTCAGTGAAGGATGTGATTATTCAAAGAGATGCAGCATTCCAAGGATGTTTCTGAAGACCACAACAAAGACTGTGTCCAGTGGTCTAAGTAACTTTTTCATTTGCTTTCAATAATTGTGTCTCACAATAATAGTGAGTTTACATTCCTGCCAGTTCTGATCAAAGCATTTTCATGATAAACTGATTTCTTTTCATTTTGGTCTGTCTGCCAATCCAAATAACAAAAAGTATTGCTGATAGCTGTATGATTTTATGTATTTTTTTTTTCTTTTTCTCTCTTCAACAGGCCATCTGTGGGAAAGAAAGAGGAGAAAAAATGAAGTACATATTCTTAATACTTTTCATGAATTTATTACCACAGTACTCTGGGAAGTCTTTGAGAAGAGATGATAGTTACCCAAAGAAGTTTGAAGACATTAAAAATGAGATAGCTGGCTACACTGATATTGCTAAAGCTATTATTGATCTTGCTGTTCATGGAAAAGCCCAGAACAGATCCTATGAAAGACTGGCAGTTTTTGCTGATACCATAGGACCTAGAGTCAGTGGTTCGAAAAATCTAGATGCAGCCATCAAGTATATGTTCAGTGCCCTGCACAAAGATGGGCTGGAAAATGTGCACCTGGAACCTGTGAAAGTACCACACTGGGAGAGAGGAGAAGAGTTTGCAACTATGCTGGAACCAAGGAATCACAACATTGCTATTCTGGGACTTGGGAACAGTGTTGCAACACCTCCAGAAGGTAACTCTTTTGGAATTAGAGTATCATTTGCATTTTAACACCAAACTGTATTAGACCCCTTACAATGTCTTCTCTTCATGGGCAAACTGAAGTTTTCTTCCTGCTACAGCAGTCCAGCAAGATAAGATGCTGTTTTTGTGGGACTTGTCTTTTGACATAGTTGTGAATAATGCAGTCTGGTTTAATTCAGTTTGATTGAACCAGCTTGCAAAATCAGAGTTCATGCTTGAACTCTCACTTAAGCCTGTATCTTTTTTTTTTTTTTAAACACTTACGAACCTCATTTGCAAAGATTCTGCTCCTCCTCTGAGATTGGTGGGCAATTTGTTCTTGTGATCTGGGATCTTCCAGCCCTTCTTTTTAGTTTTGGCCAGAGAAAACCTCCATGGGGTATTGAGCTGACATGTGATTTCTGCTATTCTTGCTGTGCCCTGTCCTGCCAAGCTCAGCACTTCACTCTGGCAAAAACAAAACAGCAGGAAGAGGAGGAGAATCTCATGCTGAGCTTGGAAAGTTCCAGCCCCTTGCTAAGCAGGGCAATAGGTATCTCTTTGTCCTTTCTTTTCCCCCCACCTCTTCCCTCTTCTCTCCAGGCATTGTCTCATGCTTACCTTGGAAAAGTCTTTAGCATTTACCTATTACTGAACTCTGTGTTGCCTTTTAGATGATGATGTGTGATACGTTACTTCAGCAACAAGAATGATCTTTAGCTGGACTCAGCAAAATTCAGGTGTTTAGAGCCCCAAAATGTTACCTTCCTTGCAAGTGAACCAACTTACAAGGTTCTGGTTTCATATGTACTGATATGGGGCTTTCTCAAGATTGCTATTTAAAGGCCAGATGACAACCACCTTCTGTGACTGCTCTCCATAAATAACAATAGATTTATTTCTAGACCACTTCAAAAGCATTCTTATTCCTTTATGAGAAAATAAATTTAGTTTAGGAAATCAAAGGTAACGTGATACTCATGTTTTTTTTAAGAATTGTAAATTTTTGTGACAGCGAGCTTTTTATTTGAAATGAAACAAAATATATGTAAAAGCTGGTTTGTTTTGAAAAAATATATAGCCCTTCAAAATACAACAAAGTAAAACTTGGTAATTTAAGATACATTTGGAACAAATCTTACTGGGTTTGGGAAACTACTACTATAACTTTTATCTGAGGTATTTCTGACATATTGAAGTAAACACATTCCTAAAATACAAAAAACCAATAATAGTATCTTTTTATCCCATTATATGTCTAAGGCTTAGTGCTTTAATAGGAGAATATTCACAGCAAAAGTTAAACCTACAGCTTATTTAATGTCCTTTCCAGTCCTATTCCAAGATTCCTAAAAAGAAAGCTAAAATTAAAAAAAATAGTGTTCTTGGTATTAATCAAGTGTTCCTGAACCTGCAGACAGAACCTGCAATTTAATCTTGGCAAAGATCTTCACATCCTGAGAAGTCTGTTTTTCACTACCCTTTTTTAGCTGTGTAGTTATTTGCACTTGACTGGTCTTGTAGCTTTGCCTTTTTTCATTTAGAAAGATACTGAACTTACATGTTTAAAAGTGCTCAGAGGGGCTAATCATGTCCTTCTTTTTCATCTGTAAATATCTTATTATGCTGACAACTGCAGGGCTGAGCTGGTGACTGGTGATGCTTTGGAAGATAAGCTTGTATTATCCAGCATTGGTTTATACTGAACAGTGTGCAAGAGCCTCCACATTATTCTTCCTCACCTTTTTACTTTGTTCTGAGATCTGCCATGTTTCTGAAGAGGTGTGTGTTGGTGCTAGAAGAATGCATGGCAATGAGATCTCTCAAAGAAGAGCAGACAGTTTCTCACGCTTGGCGGAATAATTTTGATTAAATTACTTACCTTCTGATTTAAAACTATCCTACTGTTTGTGGCTGCTATGATTTCTGTTGGTCTCATCTTGCTCTGGGCAAGTTGTGACAGGAGGAGGTTATGTAGGGTAGCTGGTGCCTGGTGAGCTCTTGGCTCTTGCTCTTCTGATTGCTGGACTGGCCTCCTGGCTGACGGAAATGCCTGGTGAGAGCTGCTCGTCACCAGCATCTCTGGGCTAGAGAATGGCAAGGTGTGCTGCTCAGAAGAGTGCCTCTCCCAACATTCACACTCATCCCAAGCACAGAGTAAAAAAAATGTGTGGTTAGACTATTAAAAGCACCACCTCATTGCTGCTGAGAAATTAATTCCCAAATCCACCCCCTCTGTTCCAAGCAGTGATTTTCATCATGCTGTATCCCTGAGAAAAAGGGATAGGCGGCTGCCCTAAATTGCATTGGAAATATTTGAACATTTTCCCTCGGTGAGGGAATATTGACAGTTCTGTTTTGTCTTGTTTTAGCCAAGATGCTGTGGGAATGTGAGTCATCTTGTAATCAAAATAATGTAACAGAATTTGAGCTGCTTAGTGCTGATTCTCCTGGCACTGTGCTGCTGGTGCTGCAAGGGATCAAACCAGGGAGATCTCCCATTGCCATGCCCAGCTTTGCCTGAAGTGTGCATTAAAGGCTGAGGTCTGGCTTTCAGATGAGGAATGGCTTTCAAAGATCTGGCCATTGGCTCCTGGGTTCTGTCCAGGTGCAGGGTTGCCTCTAAAGTGGCCTGTGCAGGTGGTCCTTGAAGATGCTTGGTATTAGCTTGATAGTTACCATGTGCTTTAAATCAGTGTTCCTATCAGGATACGTTTCAGAGCCATTGCTTTACAAACCACTCTCTCTGTAGAGGTCTGACATTACTCATGTCTGCTTAGAGCCCGAGGAGAGCACCCACTGGACATTTGTCTTTCAAGTTTTGGGGAAGGAATTAAGACAAGAGGGGTGTCTCCTCTGTCCCAGCAGGATGTACAGGAGACCATTTCTTCCTTTTTATTCTCTCAGTTATGTCCTGTATTCCTCCCTTCCCATTATGTCACCCAGACTTGCAATGCAATGAGCTAAGAAACAAGGAAGCATTGCCAGAACCTTTACAGGTTGCTTCTCTTTGGGTGTGTTTATTGCTTCATGCTGGACTTGGTGGCCCTGGTACTCTCAGAGCTTCTTCTGGAGTTCAGCTCCCCAAGCTAATGGTCTGAAGGGCTCTTTATTAACATGGCAATAGCCTAGCTGAAGTTAGAAACCTGGCTTTGGCTGTTGGAAATCCAAGATTTATTTTCCCTTGTGTCCATGGAAATTCAAACCAGTGTTTTCTAAGAGTGACCCAAAGGCCAGAGCACAGGCTGAGGCTGCTCACTTTTCGTTTTGGCATAGAGCATGCAAGTGTGTAGAAAAAAGTCCACGATCCTTTAGAGTAGGAACAGGAAACCCTAAATAGTAGTCGTATTTTAGCTGTGGAGCCCAAGCCAATATTGACTCCAGGATGCAAGGACCATATCTTCCTCAAGGTTTTCTTTCTAACCCATGCCTATGGGGTTCAAAACATTACGGAATGTGGACAGAGCTTTGCCCATTTATTGGATTTGCTGGGATTTGCCCACTTTGGGTACAGTGCAAGTTTGGCCCAGAACTCATTGGCTCACTCAAAGTTGCAGCAGTTCTGATCATGTGCTGGAGGCTTTTCTGTACCTTTTGATCTTGTGGATAAAATCCACATTCCAAAATGGCAACATTCCAGGGTGTCATATTTCTAGGTTCAATGTGATTTACACAGCAAAAGGGGCAGCACAGAGAAGATTAGATTTTGGGGGGGGTTTTAAGAGGAAAAAATGTTTTCCCTTTAAGTGTAAATGAAGATTTGAAGGTGCTGGGTCAAAAAGAAAGTTTTCATTTCCTTTGATCTCCTTACAAGGAGGGAGTAACTTATATGCCAGTTTAGTGACAGGGAGAGGAGAAAAATTAAACACAGGGTGACCTGGATTTCCAGAAGTCAGAAGAAACTGAAAATTATCACCACCTCGAAGAAATGGATTCCTAGGTAACAAATAGCATTGAATGTTAGCAAGAGCTCAGTTTAGAGAGCTAAGAAACTGGAGGTTTACCATGTTTAGTCAATGTCCCTCTCTCATTTCCAGTGTTTCAACATTGGCAAAACATACAGATATATATATATATATATAAAGAGACTGTGGTGACTTCTGGTAGTATGATTATATCCCCTGAATTCTGAGTAAAATAGATATAATTGTTGCTTTGAGAATCCCATAGTTGAAGGAAAACAGTAGTTTAGCAGATGTTTGACCAAAAAGTATCAAAGAAATCAGATTTTCTGTATGTGTTTAAAATGCACCTTTTTTTTGTGATTGTTGCCCTTGCTTTTTCATGTTAAATGAATACTAACAAGTAGAACCAACCCCAGAATGAAGTCTGCCCAAAAATTCTCCTTGAAAAAGGAGTGGTCTCTGGTTTCTGTGTACTGTTTGTTGCAGTGAAACTGAAATCACATAAATATTGAGATGATGTACTGGCAGACTTTTCCCTACTTTTTATGTTTGAGTCGTGAATTTTTGCTTGACTGTCAACAACATTTGGTTCAGTTTTGCTCTTTTAGAAGATGGTGGGAGTTTTACCATTTAGATAACATGAAAGTTTTTCCAGCCTGTTGGGGATAATGTGTCTCAAAGCTGTTGAAGGCATGTGCTGTTGCTGTAGGCTCACAAGGCTCACAGCATTTTTAGGCCAGGGATGCTGCAAAAGAAGAGGTCTGGCCACAGTCCTGTCTGATGTATTTTTCCCCAGTGTTAACTGTCCTTTTTTGTTTCTTTGTCATGCAGTGGATTGGATAATTCATCTAGATTAATAGAAGGTGAACAAAAAAAAGTTAATTTTAATGTGTATTGGAGGATTTGCCCTTGAGTCACCAGCACCTTCTCTAACCACTGACCTACTGGGATTGAAGGAGATCTTTCTGGAGGAACTTGAGTTCCACTGTTGATGAGGGGTTTGGTGCTGAGAATGGGTTGAAGAAAGTTGTAGGAGTGAGAACACCGTGCTCAGCAAAGCCCTCCTGTCTTTGTTGGATCTCTCTCCTTCTGCGTGTGAGGAGCTATGGATTCACTTCTTGAGACCTTGAGATTCAGTATCGGGTGTCTGGATTGTTTATTATTACTTAGAGCAGCCATGCTTGTGGTATGATAATTATGTTTTTATTGGAATGTGAAAGATGATATCCATGAAGGACCACAGATTCTGTGATATTCAGTGGCCCAGCATCTGGGCCAAATGTTAGTTCAGTGGCTTTTCAAATAGTCAGAGAATAGGAGTGGCTGTGTGGCTTTGAGGTGGACGTGCTGTCTCAGAAGGGCATGTGTTCCAGTCACCATTTTAATCCATGTTCAAGTGAACTGTATGGATTTGCAACTAAAAAAAATAAAAAGAATTTTGAGGTCTTGGCCTTTTTCAGTGTTGCTGAGTTGAGGGGGGTTACCTCAAGGATGGTAAGCCCAGGCAGAAGGTCCTGCTTCACACTAATAAAGGCAGAATTTGAACATGACTTTCTTCATGCATAGAGAATTCTCCCACAGCTGGATGTCATTGCCACCTTTCCTCCCAGGGGACAGCCTGCAGTGACTGGCCTCTTGACTCACTAAAGAAGAAATATTTGTCCTCTGTGCTTTCTGCCTTGGGCACCTCTGTGCTCAGAAAGTGGCTCTCCTGGATCCCGTTGTGGGATGCCTGATTCTCCCCAGAGGTTGCACAGGAAGTCTGTGTGCCATGCAGGGCTGCGTCTGGGAGAACTGGACGTCTTGTCCTGCTCTTTTGACATCCAAGGGGGTGCTCAGGATCAAGTCCAAACCCTTTGCTGCTAGAATTTACTGCTACACAGTAAGCCACAGATTACTCAAACCAAACAGTTTTAATGAGATTCAGTACTTGCTAGAAATCATGTCATATATATAAAAAAAACCCAGTAACTATTTTATAGTGTTTATTTTTCTCTGTGCTCTTACTAAATGGGGTAATAAGTTTAGTCTTTGTGCTGTGCATCCAAGCTGAATAGCCCCATCCTTTTTGATAACTCTCCTATACAATTTTAGTTTCATGAAGTAATTTTCTTTGCTGTTTCACAGAGTAGGTGAGGTCACTTTTTCCAGAAATACATTTGGATTTTACAAAATCTTTCTTCTTGATAAAAGCCCTCTTAATTTCGTGCTTCCCTAAGATATTTAAGCTTTTCTTCATATTATAATTCTTATATCAGCACATAATGGTGTGTGTTGATAGAGTAAATGTGTTTCTAGGTGTTAAACTCTTTTAAATTTTCAGTACATGCTAATAATTTTTCGTGGGAGGGAAAAAAAATGGCATGATTATAGGAATCTATCATTTGCTTCGGCCTCACTCCAAGCCTTAATTTGATGAGGTCATTGTGGATGCAGAATTTGGGTTTGTTTTTCTGAAAATCTTGTTGAATGATGATGGTGCTGAACTAATTCCTGGAGAGAGATGAAAAAGCAACATGCTGCTAAAAGAGGAAGGCCAGAAGTTGAGGAGAAAAATGTGTTTTGTGCTGATTTTAGAGGATTCTAACCCTAAATAGCGTATAATACCAGGTCCCTGATCTTACTTAGCTTTCAAAAAATGTCTTCTACTATCAAAAACCTTCTTTTCTTTGACCTGTCTCAACAACTACCTTTTTGTTTGTCTCCAGAGGTATGTATATGTGTGTGTGTGCATGTATATATATACATATATATATACACACATATATACACGCACACACACACACATATATATAATTTTTCCCTGTTGCATGCTTCATCTTTTTACATCCTCATGCAGCAGTCTTGAGTCTGGCATGTGCTCTGCCTGTGTGCAGGGGGAATGTGGCATCCAGGGTCTAAGACTGACACTTTTAAGGGAGAAAACCACATTTCAGCTGCTTCATTGTAACTTCCTACCTGCAGCTCTTTCCTGTGACCCAGGCAAAAAAATATCTTTGTAACTGTAAAAAAAAGCTACCTTGCAAATAGTTGTATGTGTATATCTACTTCTTCCAGAAGTGGAGGCATGGCACTTCCATGCTGGAGGGATGGGCAAGTCTGAAGGATAACTGGATTAGCCAAGCTAAAATCAGAAACTTGAGGCATGTGTTTAGGGTTCAGCATGGAATGCAGTATATCTTGATGCAGCAACTTCCTGGCTAAATTAGCTTTGTGGGAGAGCTGAGAGGGAAATGGAGGAATCTGAGAAATGGCAACTGTCCAGTAGACAAGAAACAAGAGAATCAGCATGACCTGGAGTTGCTGGTCGGTGAGGCAGAGCTGCAGTTCCCAGACAGGCTTCATGCACTGCTCTTGTGGTGTATTGCTGCTCCTACTGTTTCTTTACCTTCTTCCTTCTGTCCTGACTTTTTGGTCCTGATGCTTGAATCTGATGAGTGGGGAGGTAGCGCCCTTGTGTCCCTCTCGCTCTCATGACTGCAGGGGCCAAGACATGTTTCAGGTATGCTCTTCCCCAGTTTCAAAATCTCTTCCAGTACCAGAAGAGTTAGTTGTGTTGTTGACTTTTTGTGTTGCTGAGTTTTTGTGTTGCTATTTCAGGAGGTATTTTATGCTTAGAATGCAAAAATTTTAGTATATAGCACACAGTGAAGTTTAGCAGAGGCTCACTTGATGTAGTTTCCAACTTTGTTGTGTTTAGACCTAAAACTACTGTATTTTAGTTGTGTTAAGCAAAAAATGCCTTGCCTATCAGCAAGCCTCAGTGGATGTGAATCAGCATCATTGCTGTTGCATGGTGTGATTTATAAGAGAAATCATAATTCTTAGATTAACGCAGTGTGAAGTAAATGAAGTTTGGAAGGGGTGAATTGTTCACTTGTTGTTACTGAAAAAAGTAATTGTCAAATTAATGATGGCTGCACTTGGTTTTGTAACAAGATCTCCAAGTGACTGTTACTGTTAATTGGATGACAAAAATGAAATGGGGAAAAAAAGAAGGGAGTAAAGACCATAACTGAGTAATCAAGAAATGAATATAAAATAAGATTAAACCGTATGCAAATGACATTTCTTTCTGACTTTGCTGAATTCTTCTTTTAGTGCAGCATTTGATTATAACTAACTAGGTTGTATTGCTGTTTGTGTATGAGCTGAGTGTTTCTGGGGTAGCAATAAATAAAAAACAATAGAGACTGGGTTCTCAAATCTCAGCAATTCCTGGTCATTGACATGGTAAACTCTTGCCATGTCTCGCCTTGTGGCCAAGAACCACAACAATATTCTGTACAAAGTTTTGTTGATGTTTAGCAGAGATTCATCAGATTGTAAAATCTGATCATAGGGTGTATTGCCTTTTTTTTCTTACTCTTCTCTGAAACCTGTTCCTAATGGCTTCAATGTTCACTGCATTTAAACTTACTCTCCCCAGGATAGCTTGTGGGGTGCTAGGAGGTGACTCATGCCAAGAATCAGACTTCTGATGTATGGCAGTGTTGCAGGCAGCTGATTTACAGGTGCTCTTATATATATAATTGGACTTTCTGTAGCTAATAAAGAGTAACTGCAATCAGTCTTTTCTTCATCCTGCCTGTGACTGAGTTCAGACATTGCTAGTGCATTCTGTGCCATTTTTTTCAGCTGGCGGTGTGATCATCAACGTTGTGGCATGCCCAAGAGTTTAGATAGAAAAGTACATTTCTGTGTACAAGGACCTTGTGATCTGTAATTTTGTTCATAGTTGAAAGTTGCCTACTTGTTTCCACCCTTCCTACACCTTAATTCTCAGAAATGACAGGGTACAGTTTACTGTTTATTTTGAGAAATGAGAGGAAAACCATAGTACTACATAGATGCTTCTGCTCACTGGCCCAATGCAACAATATGCATGTTTCACATGAGAAGAAATAAATAGTTTTAACTTCATATAATCAGCAAAGATTATCATGTTTATAATTTTGTTTTCTCTACTTAACGGCCTTTATTTAGTTAATTCCTGAATTAATTTTTTGGACTGTGTGGATTATAATCTTTGTATCTGGCTTAAGGAGGCAATCTGACTTCAAATTTAAAGGGGTTTTCTGAAGCTCAATACCACATAGCCAAGCTCTGGACTAAGAAAGAGAGAGAACAGCTTTTGATATGGGCAGCAGAGACATGAGATATTGAATAGGTAGGAGAAGCTAGGGGTAGAGGTCAGTTAATGTGCTCATAGGCTCAGTAAGGTAAGGCATTTCCCATTTTGAAAAGAATAATTAATTCCCCTTAAACTGATAAACTGTTGGGGGTTTTGTTACATTTCACCATTTGCACAAGCAGTCTTAAGGTGATTTTGTATGTGTATCCACATATTAAGGTAACCATTGCTCTTGCCACTTTGATTGATGAGATTGAAATGATATAAAATGGGGCTGAAGTGGAAATGAGACACTGAATTAGTGACAAGTTACACAAGAGTGAAGTTTTATTTTGTTGCAGTAAGCACTGTGACTGATGCTTTAGGTACACTGTGCTGCCATTTAGTTAAAAGTGCAGATAGAACTTTTGTTTTATCAAAGGATAGCTTTATTTAATTTCTTTTGGAACATGCAAAATTAGAATACTGGGCTGGAGTTTTCAGGTCTGTGTTCTTTCCCTTAGCTTTAATTCCTGCAAAGCTCACTGTACAAACTCCTGATGCCTGTCCTCTAGGGAGGGCCATGAATATACTTCTCCATGATATTTCTCAGTGATTATAGATAGTTTCTAGCTGTCTGTAGCATTCTTTTAAAAACTGACCAGAGTTGGTATTTGTTCATTAATGTAGCAAGGTAATGCTCTTTGCTTCCCTTGACAAACAGGCAAAAATACAGCAAGTGCCTTTCCAGTGTCTGATGCATGATCCAAGTAGAGCACTGGGGAGAACTAATATGAAATACAGATTGCAGTGTCAACCTACTGAGATCATGACTTCTCTAATGGAAAATTAAATTTTGCAGGTACCTGGCTTTATTTCTTGTGGCACAGCTCCATACCCAGAACGGTCCTTTTGCTGGGATGCTCCTTAGGTAGGCAGCTGACTCTGCAGTTCATTAGAAGCAGCCAGAGTCTTTTTGCAAGCTCCCCTACCTGCCAACAACAACCAGTAAAATTTGAAGGCAATTCTCTGGTTTGGCTCCCTGTGCCTCTTTTAATAAAGCCAAGAATCTGAATAGTTGAAAGTTTTACAACTCTTTCAATAGGTTAATTCATTCTGTAGCTAAAATTCACCAGCTTTTGCTGTAGCATTTTGCCCTCTTAATGGTGCACTCTTAAGAAACCAAACTCTTCTGACTGAAACAGTTTCTTTAGGGTTTTGAAGAATACGATGTGTTGATCCTAAAGAAGCCGTGAACCTGGACACACTAGTGCTGGAAGACTGGAAGAAGTGATCCTCCGATTTTCTACCAGTTCTTATGCCACACACACACAAAATCACAGGATAACAGAATGCTTTGGGTTGGAAAGGACCTTTCAAGCCCATCTGGTCCAACACCCTTCAGTGAGTAGGGACATGTACAACTAGATCAGCTTGCTCAGAGCCCTGTCCAACCTGACCTGGAATGCTGCAATGTTTCCAGAGATGAGGCATCTACCACATCTCACCACCCTCAGCCTAAACAACTTCTTGCTTATACTGAATCTCCACTCTTTTAGTTTAAATTCATCACCCCTTGTCCTATCACTACAGGCCCTGCTAAAAAGTCTGTCCCCATCTTTCTTAATTACTTCTTATATGCTGTGAAATACAGTTCCTTAAGTTAATGTTCTAAAAAGTTGAAAGGATTCTCTGGCTTTGGGAAAAACTGTTTATCTATAAAATCATTTGTTTATTCCAAGCAACATAATACAGCAATTTAAAACTATTCCAACTATTAAAAACTAAGAGCTAGGTGGAATCTAGTTTACCATGTGTGAATAATTCTGCAGAAGTACCTGCCTGTCTTCTCTGTATCAGAACTGGGAAAGATGGGGTGCTGAGGAAACTCCCAAAAGGAGATCCAGGCTCCTCCATTAATATGAATGTTTTTTTGTTTGTTTATAAGCATACTGCAAATTTTTTTGAAAGTGCATAGATTTGATTTAATTCATGGATTAAAATATTTTTAAGTGTTTCAGTCTAAAAGTGTGTGCTTCTGATTGTCTTATGTTAAGCTAAGTTGTTTAGCAACATACCAAAACAATTCCTTGAAAAGATTACTATCTTTTTAAATTAATCCCATAGGCAACTTTTGCAAGTGTTTTTGTACTATAAAAGATTGCAGTAAGGTGTTGAAGTACATGCAGAGTACAGAGTTCCCCCTGTGTGTCCTTCTTGCCCTAAAAGTTGTATTTTAATACCAACCTTGACAGCATGGTTTAGGGAACTGTGTGTACTTGGTTCAGGGTGCTATTATAGCTATTTAGTACCAATCCCTGAAGCATTTCCCATCATCTCCCTTTTCCGATAAGAAGTTAAATCTGATTTCTTGTGCTCTACACTGCCCATGTTTTTTTCATGTGTTAAAACTGCCTGTAGGAGATTTATAGGAAAGCAATGTTAAAGCCACTGCAATACTTTCTTTCAGGAATTACAGCAGAAGTCATAGTGGTTTCCTCTTTTGATGAACTGCACAGAAGAGCTCAGGAGGCCAAGGGGAAGATTGTTGTCTACAATGAACCTTTCATCAATTACAGTGAAACTGTGCAGTACAGATCACGGGGAGCAGTGGAAGCTGCTAAAGCTGGAGCAGTGGCATCCCTCATTAGATCCATTGCTTCTTTTTCAATTCATAGGTAAGCATTTTTCTCTTTTTTCCCCGTGACTCACATGTCAGCCTGTAGTTCACATGTCATTTTTGGGCAGGCATTTTTGTTCTCTATGACCTAAACATTGTGAGTTACGAGTGGGTGTTTGGTTATGAAACTATTGGCTGCACAATAGTTCTTTTCCCTTGTGCTTTATCAGTCTTTCAAAATGTTCTCATTTTTGTTACTGATGCAAATGTTGTATATTTGTTTTAAAGAACTTCCTGCATTCTCAAGGCTACCATAAATATTCTGATTTCAACTAAAATCAAGTTGTCTTTGGTGACAACATGTACCATACGATGGTATGAACTAATCATACTGTAATTTGACAAGAATGTAAGTTTACAGTTTTTGTTGTATTTGTCGTTTTCCTATCAGGAGGCTGACTTGTATTAGATGAAGGACTAGTCTACTTTGAACAATATTATTTTGAACACTTGAGCAATAAGGCTTTTAATTCTCACTCTGCTTTTTAAGTCAGGTATGTAGAAATAACGATTTCTTAAAAAATAAGTGGTTTTAGATGAGTTGGTATGTTACTTATTATATATACTTCTGCATTTTTCAAATGAGCGTTTTTAGTTTTCTTGAGGTACTGTATTTTGTAATATCTTTCTTTTAGACAGTTTCTGTTCAGAGCCATATAAGCCATTTGTTCCTCCCTCTAGTTGCCCAATGACTCTACCAGCAGAGGAGTCATCAGTGGTAGCTAACCTGACCTTGAATGTGTGCCACATCATAAACTAGAATCGTGTCCTGTTTGGATACTACCACAGTTTCTGTTTGATCTGTGAACCTTAGTTTTGTTTCTATGGAAGTCCAGGCTGGGAAATCACAGAAATAACAGAAAGTTAGGGGCTGGCAGGGGCCTTGAAAGGTCATCTAGTGAATGCAGAGCAGGGTCACCTACAGCAGGTCACAGAGGAACAGGTGTGTTTTGAATGTCTACAGAGAAGGAGACTCCACAACCTCCCTGGGCAGCCTGTTCCAGTGCTCTGCCACTTTGACAATGAAAAAGGTTTTCCTTATATTTATGTGGAACCTCCTGTGCTCAAGCTTGTACCCATCACCTCTTTTCCTATCATTGGACATAACTGAGAAGAGCCTGGCTCCATCCTCCTGGCACTTGCCCTTTACATATTTATAAACATTAATGAGGTCAGCCCTTATTCTCTTTTCCCAGCTGAAGAGACCCAGCTACCTCAGCCTTTCCTCATAAGTGAGATGTTCCCCTCCCTTCATCATTGTGGCTCTGCACTGGACTCTTTCAAGCAGTTCCCGGTCCTTCTGGAACTGAGGGCCCAGAACTGGACACAATATTCCAGATGAGGCCTGACCAGGGCAGAGTAGTGTGGGAGGAGAACTTCTCTAGACCTATGGACCACCCCCCTTCTAATGCACTCCAGGATGCCATTGGCCTTCTTGGCCACAAGGGCACATAGTTGGCTCATGGTCATCCTTCCATCCACCAGCACCCCCAAGTTCCTTTCCCCTTCACGTCTCTCCAACAGCTCAGTCCCCAACCTATACCCAACCTGGGGTTCTTTTTTCCCAGGTGCAAGATTTAAACTTGCCCTTGTTGTAATTCATTAAATTTTTTCCTGCCCAACTCTGCAGCCTGTCTGGGCCCCTCTGAATGACAGCACAGCCTTCTGGGGTGTCAGCCACTCCTCCCAGCTTTGTGTCATCAGCAAACTTGCTGAGAAGACTCTGTCCCATCATCAAGGTAATTGGTAAAGATGTTGAACAGGACTCGACCCAGCACTGGTCCCTGGGTGGCTCCACCAGTTACAGGTCTCCAGCTGGAATCTGCATCATTGATCACCACTCTTTGGGCTCTATTGTGTACCTAGTTCTTAATCCATCTCACTGTGCATTCTTCTATTCCACATTTCCTGAGCTCACATCAAAAGCCTTGCTAAGGTCAAGGTAGACCACATCCACTGGACTCCCTCCATGTTCCTTTTCAGTTGCAACATCACAGAAGGCTATTAGATTAATCAAGCATGATTTCCCCTTGGAAAATCCTGATAACCTTCTCTTCCATGTGCTTAGTGATGAAATGGGAAGGGGTGCTTTGGTTTTGAGTCTTGTTTGAGGCTAGGACTGGGAAATGGCTAGGACAGGCACTTGGAAGCATGCTTGAGTCCACCATTGCAGTCAAAATAAAATTATTTGCATCTCAGCAGTATGAGAATTCTGCAAGCATCAGCATTTGTGATGCCTCAAAAATTTGGAGAAATGCAGAAATGCCAGCTAACTGTACTATTAGATCATGTGCAGAGGGCAGCTCTGCTGCCAGTGTAGTTGCTTGACAGCATTTTTATATGCTCCATATTACTCTAAAGAAGCCAACACTACCTGTTTAAAATGCTTCTCAAAAGTAAAATACTTTGAATTCAGATAGTATCCAAACTATACTAGTGTATTTCTTGATGCTCAACAAATGCCTATAATTTTAAAATAAATTTAATAATAATGAACAGAGTAGAATATGTTTCAAAACCAGTTTTATGAAAAATAGTATGCTTTCAAAATAGATATATATGGTAACATCAAAGGATATTGCAATCTATAATCTTTTCATTATCTGAAAAATGGAAGCTGATTAGAACAATGATCTATCCAATCGTTAGTTCTGACACCCTGTAGAGGTGTTAATTTTAAAGTGACTCTTGGTATGTTCTGTTTGCCAAACTGTTTATAGAACTGCATTTTAATATGTAGTGGAAAATTTAGAGATGAGGAAAAGAGATGCAGACTTCAGGTAGTAAAGCCTGTTTATTAGGTCTTGATACTGGCACTACAGCTACTTGAGAATTGAATGAAAAGAGGAGAAACAACAACCTAATGGATGTTTGTGTAGAAGAACTGAATCCTTAATCAAGGCTGGCAACTGAGGTGTCATTCCCAAAAGCGATTTCAGAATTAGATGCTGCCAGGAAGCATTTCTTTATGAAATGTACTTTCTGGATTTTGGGGCGTGGGAGAAGGGACTGGTTTATCTATTTTTTCCTGTATTAAAGAAGGTGCTCAGGTGCAGTCTGTCACTTCTGCCACTCTCTGATGCCTAACTCTGGTTTGTTTCTAACAGAAAATAAGTATTGTAGGCAGGGTGGATTTTATCTCCATGTTTTCTGCTGTGTTCTGTCTTCATCATCAGATTGTGTCTCCTTGACTGTCCTACCAGTTTGCAGTGCTGGATGGACTGTGTTCTGAACGTGGTGCTTCTTGTGAGTTAGTGTCTGGGCACTGTTTCTGAAGGCAGTAGCATGTTAGAAGGATGAAAGATTTAAGGTAGAAAGACAAAAAAAGTCTTCTATGTGTTATAAAAGAAAGTCTTGCATTCTGGCAATTTATATACTGCAGTTTTGTTGACTAGAACCTTTACTTCTTGAGTCTGTGTGTTTACAAATGGACCTATACTACCAATAAATGTCACTGGGATAGGAGCATCCTGAAACAACTTGAAAACATCTTAGCAGAAAGTATCCTCCTGGTACTACACTGTCACTTTCCTCAGGTGAATGATGGGTGTAACTCCACAGTTTTCCCTAAATTATATCAGCTTTGCTGTGTCTTTTTTATTTTTAAGATTTAAACCTCTTGAACAGGGGGTTTGCTTTACTCTATTTGTAATTAATTAGACTGGCTGGAACAATGGAAGCCATTTTGTGGTGTGATTTGTAGGTCACCTTGCAATGTGAATAACACTAATAGGTTAAAACTAGGTGCTTTCTGGTAGATTAAAATCTTAGGCTTATAAGGGCTGATTATTAAAGCTTACTGACAGGACAGAATTGGTAAAATCACAACATGAACAAAATCAGTGTTCTCTTGCTTGGTAGTAGTTCCTTGTTCCAGAGATAACAAGTAGCTGCCACATTGTCAAGGGAAGAAAGTTTGAAGGTAACCTTTGTGCAGGTACTATGTGGGCAGCTTATTTTCCTTTAAAGTTTGGGAGGGTAACTGCTTAGGGACTCAAACATCTCTACTCTGAATGAGGGCAAGAAGGGATGAACTTGAATTTACTAAGGAAAACTCAGTGCTGTGTTTATATTAATGGGTTATGGCAATTCATTGGTGACAATGAAGGACTTGTTGAGTTTCAAGGACTGGATTAATTTATTTTGGGCAGAAGTGGTAAGTGACTAGGAAATAAAATTAGCAACAGCATCTTCCTTGGCCTGTGAAGTGATAACAGTAGTTACATGGTTGGTATTACTATTTTTCATGGCACTTGTGTCTCGTGGCATTGTTACCTCGTTGTGTTAGAGTCAAATAATTATCTTGCTATTTTATAGGTATCATGGCAGAGTGGGTTTTGTTGCTCAGGAGAAAGGCACTGTAACAGGTAGTTAATTTTCCCTGCCTGCCCCCCAAACTCTGTGTTTGACAGCTTTTTTCTCAGTAACAATTTCCTGAAGCAATTCTTGAAACAATGATAAAAACATTTAAACATGGATAATTAGCAGTTCAGAGTAACACAACTGTTTTTAATGAACCTTCTCAAATAACAGGTATTATTGTAATCAGTCAACAGTATCAATTAGATTTGGCTTTTTGAAGAAATCAGGATGTTGACTTGGTTTGCTTTGGTAGCTTGACTGTGTTGTGATTAATGGTCCTGTAGAAGTTAGAGTAATACATATGTTTACTCTTACATACAATAAACTGATGAGTATTTCACAGTTTGTAGTGGATGTTTATAAGAGCAAAAATACTCAATTTAAATCTGTAATTTTTAGAACATTTTGTAGATAATAAATATTCTTTAGCTACTGAAATAGTCCAATATTTATCCTGTGGTGCTCCTATGAATCTGAGGCAATAAGTAGATTCTTGTTCCTCAAGAACAACAGACTAGATAAAGTCATAACACCATGTCTTGTAAGAATAACCACTTTAAGGGCTCTAGAATGAAGCAAAATTGAGTGTTTTTCAGGAACTCAAAAATAAAGTTCCCCAGATTCTCTAAGGTAAATGCCAAGAGCTCAGTTATTATTTTTTTTAATGTTGCTGAACAGCTTCTCCATTATATAAGAAATCCAATGGGGGAAATAGTACAAGGCCAAAACAGACCTGGGAAGTCAAATACTTGATCAAGTTTTCCTCTTTTGGGGCTGAATTCAGCATCTTGTACTTATCTGAAGTAAGTAATTTCCTTCACTTCCTCTCCCTTTTTTCAGGTTACAGGTGGCCAAGAAACAATGTCTATTTGTGAAGCTCTAGTGACTCTAATCAAGGGCTGTGTCTGGATGAAAATTGGATTCCTGAGTGGCATGGTGCAACTCAACATTTATGAGAGGCTGTGTGGGTAGCCCAAGTGGATGCACATGACACAATTAAATGCAGGCATGCCAGGGCTGGAATTACATTTCATGTAATGTATGTGAATTTGAACACTATTGCTCCTTTATCTTAATTTTCCCTTTTTGTAACTTCACTTGCTTTATTTTCTTTTACCATGTACAGTAATGTTTATCTTTTCTTATATACATTGTACTATCAGTGTGTTTTCTTTTCCTGTTCTCCCCTTTATTCTTCACTATTTGTAAACAATTCTCTTTTCAATCTTGCTGGCAATGTATTTGAGTTACTGTCATTTTTCAGCTCTCTCAGGTGCTAGCACAGGGATTTCTTATCACATCCCCTCTTCCTAATGCTTGGTCTGCTGCCTTTGGTTCTAGATGTGACACTTGCCTGACAAAGAGAGATTCCTCCTTTCCATGTCTAAGCAAAGTATTCACAGAGTGGTGGAGACACTCAGCTTCTGCTTGTTTTGCCAACTTTTCTGAAATCTGGCATAGTACAGAAGTTTTGGTAGGTGTTTTTTTTGTTTGGTTTTTTTTTTTTTTTTTCTTTTAGTTTTCTATCATAGCAAAGAGATGCATATGACCTTTAAATCTCATGTTTCTGTTTTTGAAATACTGAATTCTCTGGTCATAAGCTCCTTCGCCTCTTGTTCTGCTGCTCCTTGTACAATGAATGCCAATATACATCATTTTTTGTACCATCTCATGAGTCATTCTTCCTCTGACCTCTTCTGCTGTCCATAGAGGGGAAGCAGTGCCGTGTCCATGGCACTGTATTTCAGCTGGTTAAGACTTGTCTGAGTGCAGTTCTCTTTTACTATGGGAATCAACGTGACCTGAGCCCAGTCTGAGCATGAGCTGTAGGTCAGGTCCTTGAGCATCTCTGTCTCTCTGTATGCTACATGGTATAGCCAAGCAGTCCTGTATTGCCTTTCATGTATCATAGCCTGGGAGTGAAGTTGGTGAGAAAGTTTGACCCTAGAAAGCTGTTCTGGTTGCCCATTAAATAGCCTGAACTACCAGCTGTTACTTGCAGCCAAAAAATCTTGACCCATGTCTAAATTTCTAAAACTTAACCTACCTTAAAATAATTTCAGGAGCTCTTCAGCTAACCAGTTAATTTTTTTATTGTGTTCTTTGATTTTCATTATTTCATAAGCAAAGTGATTGCTATGAATAGGCAAGCCTATAGTAGCACAAAATAGAGTTAGGTTTGTCTTCACTTTTTCTTTAGTCACTTGGTCTGTTTTAGTCTGGGACTGGTCATCCAGATTGCTGCTGAACTAAAAAATATTTGCTTTCTTCAGGTATTTGGGTATAAATAAGGTGCCTTTGGCACTTGTTGAAAGGAAAAAATGAGAGTGGCTTATATATACAAAATGAAGTAGGAGTTTTTGTATTACTAGTTTTTATAAGTTTCTGCTTCACTTTCCTCTTTTTGCCCAACACTTGTACACACATTCTTCTGATCTGCCTGTAGCACCCTGGTGGCTGTGTGATTTTCTGGGCTGCTGAAGCCATGCAGCCTCAGTGGCATATCTGGACACGCTAGGGACCAGCCTGGCTGATGCTCACAGGATGCATAGTTAGAGAGAATCCAACACATAACATTTCCAGCCATATCTACAGGCCTAGTCTGCATCAGCTGCTGGTGCCCTTGGTGCATCTGAATTTTGTTCCCCTTCTTCAAGTTCTGCATCCGTTCAGGAATTTGTGGTTACTCCAGCTTTTGGCATGTTAGTGCGTGTGGTATGCAAGTTAATATCCTGCAGTTCTGTTCAGTCCTCTCAATTTTTTCTTTGCTTCTAATTAAGGTAGCCTTGGGCTATCAAGTCTGCAGGGGTGGCATGTATTTCAGTCCATCTGTAAACCTTTTTCCTTTTTTCCTTTTTTTTTTTTTTTTTTGGCTAATGAAATAATCTTGTGTCTTGTTATTTTGGGATTAAGGACAATGTCTTAGTGGTTATCCAAATTTTTTCCTCTTCTGATTGCAAATAATTTTTAGATCTTTCAAAACAAAAGTCCCTGTGTTGCAATTAAGTTTTTTCCGTCTGATGATAAAATAAATACTGCTTTTATATAAAAAAAGCTGCAAACAAAGATTTAGGTGCAACAGCTGATACCCAGCATGTGTTAACTCTTGTGCCCTGCTCAGTGCATCTTCTGTGCCATGCATTAAGTGCATCTTCTGGTTTAGGTTTTTCAGAAAGGAATCTAGCACTGGTGCTCAGAGACTGCTTGGTGATTGGGCAGACAAGGATATTGGGAGGTTCACTTCAAAACCTCATTCTTTATTCAGCTAAATGGCTAATATGGATGTACTATGTGAGACCTTTTAGCAAGTCACATCCCCTATGTAATAATTTAAACTGTTTATGGTGTAATTTCCATTGTAGTGGTCAGAAATTTGCCCTCTGTGATACTACTTCTTTAGTAGTACTTTATACTACTTCAGCACAGGTTGTGGCTTTTCATTATTAAATGGTAATTGCAAGAGAGAGCTCAAGGACAGAGCTGAGGCATTCCGTAAATCAGGTAAGACAAGGGTGTTCATTGCATGTCAGCCAAGTAGGTTTCCTTGATGCTGATGTGTATAGAAAATCAAATGTTACTATTATTGAAAGGTTTTTTTTTTAGAAATGGTGAAACCAGATTGCCTTTTTGTCAAGAAAAACTGCTAAGAAAGATCTCTTTTGGAGGCAGAAAGTTGCTGGGTTAAGCTTCCAGAAATAATGTTTTTCAAAGGATGTCTGGGACACAAGACATTTCTCTGAGTGTGAAAGTAAACTATTTCTATATTCCTTTAGTAAAAAAGTCTACTACTTTTTTTATTAGTCTATTTACCTTTTTTTCCATTTCATGTGACAGTGCCAAGCTGGTCTCTGGAATTCTTACTGATTGAGTGTAACACCATGGTCTTTGTTCCTGGTGCATACTATTGTGAGCAGTGCCACCACTTCTACTTCAAGGAAGCTTGCTCTTGTTGGAAGTAGGAAAATAAAGAGTTTGCCTCTATTATGTGTAGATCTGATGCCTTCATTTATTTACTCAAGAAGCTTCCTTTGCTAATTATCATCTTCCAGTGACAGAGTATCACTTCTTATTGCCTTGTGTTTTTAAAATCCTTTTTTTTTCCTCCCTAGCATGCAAGTTTTGTGCACACAGGGTGAATGTTTGTGTTGAGGAGTTATTTTCTTTCAGTGGGGAGGAGAATGCAGCTGTGGTCAAGGTAGTTTAGACCTGATCTCTGGGGCAACTGGAAAACTGGTGAACCTGATTCTCCCCCTGCTTGATATTGTGCATGCTAACTTTTGATTCACTTTTTAAAAATTATTTTTTGTTATAAAAATATCAGAGAATCATAGAATAATTTGGGTTGGAAGGGACCTCTAAAGGTCATCTATTGCAACCGCCCTGCAGTAAGCAGGGATACCCTCAACTAGATCAGGTTGCTCAGAGCCTTGTCAAGTTTCATCTTGAGTATCTCCTGGAATGAGGCCTCAACAACCACCCTGGACAACCTGTTCCATTTTTCCACTACCCTCATGGGAAAGAACATTTTCCTAACATGCAGTTTTAAATCTACTCTTCTCTAATTTAAAACCATTGTCCCTCATCCTATCACTAGAGGCCCTTGCAAACAGTTCATCTCCAGCCTTCCTGTAAGCCCCCTTCAGATACTGGAAGGTCACTATTAGGTCTCCCTGGAGCCTTCTTTTCTCCAGGCTGGAAACCTCGGATCCCTCAACCTGTCTTCGTAGGAGAGGTGTTCCAGCCCCCCTGATCATTTTTGTGTCCCTCCACTGGATCTCCTCCATCAGGTCCATGTCCTTCCTGTACTGAGGGCTCCAGAGCTGGATGCAGTACACCAAGTGAGTTCTTACCAGAGCAGAGCAAAGTGGCAGAATCACCTCTCCCTGGCCACACTTCTTTTGATGCAGCAAGGATGTGATTTGCCTTCCGGGCTGCAGGCATGCACTGTTGGCTCATACACAGCTTTTTATCTACAAGCAATAGTCTCCTGAATAGGCAGCATCTTCTGTCTGCCTGGGGAGTGCATGAGACATAAAAGCGGGAAGAAACAGGGTAGTAACTGTGGAGATGTAACAGGAATGCTGTAGCATGACTGAAGAGATCAGGAAACACCACCGATGATTCGTGACCACTTTTCTCTTATGGGATTAGTATAGAGTCAGGAATTGGTCTTAGGAGACATTGCAATGAGATGCAGTCCTGAAGCAATATCCTGTGGCAATAGGATACAGAATATTGTCTTCTGTTCTTCAAAGGGACACACAGAATGGGTTTGTGATGTAACAAGAGAAAATAAGAGTAGACCATGTTTTATGAGTCTCTGGTGAGCTCATGATTCTAGTTATGTTTCATAGTGCTGTGTACATTGTCTTTCTGCCCTTAGAGATATGAACTGGTGGTGTGCTGTGGGATTAATTTTCTTGCCCTGCACTTAGGGGCTTTCACCCCAGGATGTCTGTATATGTTGTTAACTGACAATTCATTAATTTTTACTTTGCTTCCTGTGTTCCCTGAAGGCCAACATGCCAGACTGTGTTCTGCAGTGCAGTCTTTGTGCTCACTTTTGGGCAAATCCTAGCTGTCAGCAAGAGAAGAAATGGAACCTGTGCTTTAGGACAGAATATTATTAGACAGTGGGTTCTTGCTATTTGAGCAGTGATTAAGAAGTCAGATTTCAGGTGACTTCATAGTAGTAAGAACTCTGTAGATGATGCTTTTTAAGTCCAAATCTATCTTTAGCCTTTGCCAATTTTTTTGCCTCTTTTTGCTTTGAACTGCATAACTGTTTTTTTTTTTTTCCCCAGTAGACAGGATCTGATGTGACATCTGAAACCTTTGGGTAATTTCATACATTTGGTATATTTGTTTTCTTATAAAGTCAGTAAAATCGTGATGAGACTAACAAGGGCCTTCTCCAAATCTTAATTTTGACTACTCCTGTTCAAGATTACGTTCATGTAATTGGGAGTAGTTTCACCCATGTAGTGTCTAGTAATATAGGCAGTGTCCTGTAACTTTGGTAGAGGTAGCTAAAGGGCCAGTAAAGTCTTTGTCAATAGACTTTGGTAGCCAGAAAGATGCTGTGAGAATAACAGCCCTTTGAAAACCACACTTCCTCACTAATAACTTCCCAAGGCAAACCTTGATCAATGCATTATTAAATTTTTTTATGTTTGCTTCCAGCCCACCCACTCTTCTGATATTACTGACTCATACATTTTGTTGGTGGCTAGATGGCCACTTGTATAATGAATACCATGTGTTAACTCTGGTCTTATTTGGGTACCATGAGCACCCATTGATTAGATTTGGTGATATCCTGGAGTTAATAAGATTTAAAGGAGCAGTTTTATTCTACCTTTGCGTTACTGGTTCATGTATATAAAGATGTTGAGCATATAAAACTGCCAAGTCTTGTGTTTCTTGTACTGATCTTTAAGGAGTTACAGCTGTGCTTGCTGTGGGTTGAGTACTGGGAACTTTAGCAGTTTTCCTTGATTTCCTGTTTTGCCCTAATCAGTTCCGGCTTTCTTCAGTGCTGCCAGCCCCTTCTGAGTCTGTACTGTGCCTACAAAAACATGTTAGTAAGTTCAGAACCATCTGACATGATTGTGATGGCTTGAACCATCAATTGTAGGTTCTGTTTTAATGTTGTTGCAGTATTAATTTTTCTTGATTACTGTCACAAGCATCTCACCTGTACGTGGCAACCATAAATGTAGCAGATTGAAGGGAAATCTGATTATGAAAATGCAGATAAAGATTATAGAGAGGGATCTGAGTAATACAATGCCAATGAATTATTTTCACAAGGAGTTTATTTATTTTCAGCTGCTGATAGGATCTGAGAAGTATGTAGGCTGTCATTTCATTTCTCTGTAGTTTTCCACGCTTTTACTGTGTAAGCATGGCACTGAGGACTTTATCAGGAGTGTTCATCTCCAGAGCACATGAGCACATAGCTCTGAACACCTGGAAAGGATTAAATAGTACCAGAATGGTACAGAATTGATGTTTGAGTATAATTGTAGCCTAATTCTCTTTCATTAAAAAGAAAAAGATAGAGTGAAGGTGTTGTTTCTTGAGGTTTTCTGGGATTAAGTCCATTAAATTCAAGTTACACAGCAACTCACTTTTTTATTTTGGTCCAAACAGAGGGCTATTGTATGGGTTCACCTGTCTATCCAATTTTATTATTTTCATGTCTTATAATTGGCTTGCCAGTTTGTACTTCCCCGAAAGTATTGTTTCTGCTTCCTGTATTACTTAATACACCTTTTTCAAAATTTATTTGATATTGTTCTTAATCTAATTATGTTAAAAAAATAACTACATATTACAGAACAGCTTTAGCATGCTTATATTAAAGTTTTACTTATAAAACATTGTGTCTGCTGTAAAACATCTGAAGTATTCTTTTCAAGAGGTGCTGCTGATTTCCAAAAGTGAACAGGGGGCAAGAAAGTCCCACAAGTATGGACTCTGGCTAGATGTGTGTGCTTCAGAACCTGTCTCTGGCATACAACAAAATGTTTTAATTTGATATGTAACCTTTTACATATTTGATGTAAAACAAACAGCTGGAAAATTATGGGTGCCATTTTTTATATATACTTACTGTGCTACCCAACTGTTAGTAGCCACAATCTCTCTGGTTTATGTTGCAAGCATGCAGAAGATTTGGAAATCCTAATTCCTCATTTTTTTGCCTCGTTTATTTAAACATGTGAGCAAACATTTATGGTTTCCTCCTACATATTACATTTTCTCTTTACAGGAATGCATGCATTATTTTTCCGGGGGTAGGGAGCCTCTCGTTTTTGCTATTTTTTCTACTTCCCACAGTCTTGCTTGTGGCTTGTCCATATGGTAGAGTATTTCTGTGTTATTTCATTAAATGTTGTCTTCACATAGGAAGGCCTTACCCTGCTGTGTTAGCTGTAATATGGTGTATGTCAGGCATTTAAGTGTGATGTGCTAGACTGGTTTGTTTGATGAAATGACTTATTTATGACACACAGATTTTTACTTGTGTTTTCAAGAAGTAGGAGCCAATTATTCCACAGTTGTTTAGAATTGTTTTCTAAATGTAGCCTGATGCTGATGGCCAACAGTAATAATGGGTTCTTCCCTGTAGAAGTAGTCTTGTGTCTTGTAAGTGTAACAATTTCAATTACTTCAATCCTTTTCTCTGGCTTTGTTTTTCCCTTCAAATCCAGTCAGTCACCTGAGCCTCTCTCTTATCATATTCATCTTGTTGCATCAAGTCCTAATTCTTTGGTCTTGCCTGCAGGATAGGGCTAAACGGTAAAAATCCTTCTCCATCTGGTTTATTAAATGAGAGGTGCCAACTCCTGTCTCTGCTCTGCCAGCAATGCCAGCTTTGGTTACTTGCCTGTTGTCCTCTCCTTCAGGCACCTTACTCTTTCTCTCGTTTTGTTTCTGTATTTAGGAGGATGGTGCAAATGTGAAGCCAGAACTTTGTTCTGTTCTGACTTGCCTTTTTAAATAGGACTTCTGGTTTTTTAATTATAGATTGTTCCCATATGTCATTAGCTGGATGGGTGAGTAGGGTCAGTGATCTTTGCTAAACTGTGTGGCTACCTTGCTTTCCTACTCACTCTCTGTCATAGTTCTGTATTGGCTGTCTAGTATGAGTATTGCAAATATTCTGTGAAGCAAAGGGAGGACGTCTTTGATATGTCTGTGTTAATTATTGTTAAGCAAGGTTGAGCATTGACTGCAATTCCTGGATTTTAATCTACTCTGATCACAAAAGAAGATTTATTCTAAGAATAAGAAACAGAAAGGAACCACGTAGTTCCTTATTGACTTATTTCTATTCAGAATTCATCAAATTAGTTTGCTAGTAAGTGTCAAGAATATAAAACATACCTCAAGAAGAGATATTGAAAGTGCTGTACTCTTTAGCTCTGGAAAATTCAGATTAATTCTAGGTGTTTGTGCCCAGGACAATAAAAGATGCTTTTGTCAGATGAGGGAGAATAATCAATGTGAATTAACTAAAACCAGGGATTCTGAAGTTTCATTCATCACTCTGCCTTGTATCCCTATGGAATCTTGAGTAGCTCAAGTTACTATTATCTTCTTCCCTGTTTGCAAACAGCAATAGTATTTTTGAATGTTTACTTATTGTGACATCTGTACATGTCTTTGAAGAAGACAACATTGAATGTTGACTCTTCTGAACTGTGATTAGGTAGTCAATAGTAGATTCTGCAATAATTTGCCTGTACCAGAAGAAAGTAATGGTTGTGTTTCATAACAGTGGGTGGCTACTGCTGATAAACAATTGTATAACCGTGGGCTTTTCTTATGAAATAAAATGTAGTGTGTTTGATTGTTAACTTTGGCTAGATTGAGATTTCAGGTTGACCTGACAGAGATCTGTGGGAAGGCTTTGTCAGGAGGTGAGTGGCAGAGCACACAGATGATTGCCTTGCAATATAGTCCTTAAAAATGTAAATATTTTTTTTTAAATTGGTTGATTGTAGCTCAGAGAATTTGGATTTTCAGTTTAATTCAGTAACAACTCACCATGAGAGAGCAGAAGCCCCTGGAAAGAGCATGAAGTAGATGGCATTTCATAAAAGTATAAGGCTTTTTCTTAATAGCAATATTTTATCATCAGGAACAATATGAATACTAGAAATTAGGTTAGGGGATTCAAATGTGATTTTGCCACTAGGTCTGAGGTTTGGAAAGAGTTAGCTTACAGGTGGGATGTAAAGGGGGATTTTGCTGTTTTCTATAATCTGAGCATTGTTTGCACCTTTTCAGGGAATACATTGTGATCATACCTTAGGGAGGGTCTGTGTCTCCCTGCAGTCTCCAAAGAAGGAAATAACTTTCAGGGCTCCCAGGTTCAGGCTCTGTGAAGGCTGCAGTTAGGAGAGGCAGAAAGAATGCTAAGTGACTAGGCAGATAGGGTACCAAATCTTCAGGGTATGTATCTTCAGGAGGGCATTAGAGGAATCAGAATTTGTGCTTAAGCCCAAAGAGCTTAAGCTGGGAATTCAGCTCTGTCCAGATGCAGCCAGCACCTGAAGTCCATAATCCCAGGCTGCCACATTCACCTGAGAAACCATCCAAGGTTGTAATTCCACAAAACTATGAGGGTTTTTTTATTTTTCCTTTACTTAGTTTATAATGCTGACAGTCTAGGAAAACAAAAATTGTGTGCTGCGGTGTCTGAGAATTCTAACATTTCAGTCTTGCCAGAAATGCTATGTGAACTAAGATACCCATGAGAAAACTTGGAATAATAAGTGCAGCTGCAGTTTCTGATTCTAGAACCGTAACTGTTTTTCAGTGCCTAAAATTAGGTTTCAGTCATGTAAAGCATTATGTGGTACTTCTCAGTGACAATCAGTGATGCATTCCTTTAACTCCTTCCCTTACCGTGGCTGCTTTTTCTCACATATATCAATGATACTTATTGGAATGAATTGGGAGTTAGTGAGAAGATGGCAGAATCTAGGCAAGTGTGAAAAGATGACATGTAATTGGAGAACACCATTGAGAAGCATCAGACTCCCAGGTAGTGCTTGTCTATAGAAATTTCTTGGGGAAGCAAAGGAGAATGCCAATAATTTCTCTGAGGATCTCCCCAGTCTAAATTGAAACTTCTAGTGTAGTTGGTCATAGTTGCAGTAAAAAATTTAGAAAAATAATTAAAAATGTTTAGATCAGTGTCAGCTCATCATGTGATGTGCTTGTTGTGTATGTGTATAAACAAAAGATGTATGGAACAAGAATATTGTTACACCTAAGTCAGTCTAGCAGATTAAAGAAAATGTAAGTGTATATTTTAAAGCACTCAGGTCAGTTTGGGTAACTGCTGAGTATTAGTAAAGTAGCTGTGAGGCTTGAAGGGTTTTTTAGTCCAAGGACATTCATGGGTGAGAAGTTCTTACCACAAATAGACTATTTTGTCTACCTCCACCTGTGTATTTCAGAAAGGCATTATAGGTTTAGCAGGACAGAGTTTGCGACCTGGATGTCTGTTTCAGCAGGATGCTCCTAGACATATCCATCTTCCCCAGATGTTTGAGAAATCAGAAATTTCCAAGCAAGAAGTTGAGTTAGCAGCATTTTTGCAGCCAGGCTACTTGGCAGTTTTTTAGTTGGGGCACCAAGAAGTGATACTCTGTGATGTGCAGTATACCATGGGTCATGTCAACCATCAGCCGTTCATTGCAGGTGAACAGTTCAGTGGTTAAGCTGTGGATCAGGCACTGTCCAGGAGGTTAGTTAATACTGGTTCTAGTCAGTGTGTAGATTACAAAACAAAATTCATCTGCAGGTCAGTGAACCTTTATCTTCCTGTCAATTGAGCAGCCTGCTTTTGTTGTCTAGGTGTACGAAGGCTTTGCAAGCTCTAAGTGATCTTTGGTGATCTTTAAATTTGTTCTTCAGAACAGCTGCTTTAAATTATGAGGTAAATAGTTACTAACTGCACACATCCAGAGTTGTTCTGTAGTGTTCAGTATCTGCCTACAGACAAGCTAGATGTGAAACATGTACCAGTTCCAACAAATAATTTAAGTAACTCCAATGTGCTTACACAGAAATGTAGTACTTCTACAGAGTATTTTATAGAAAGAAATTTATGCTTGATAGCTGCAAGTTAATTCAGCCTGTGTAAATTGTCTTGTAAAGCACAGTTCTGCTTTTAAATGTATACAATATACTTCTAAGTAGTTACAGTTTTTAACAGATTTTCTGTTTATATTATTGATGAAATTATATATGTGGTCTCAGTATTAAAATCAACCATCAACAGTCAGTAAGTTAGTTGTCCTGCGTAATGTTCTTCAGGAGGAAAAAAAATAATTCCTTATTAGCATATGAACACTAGGAAAAGAAATCCTACTTTTTATTCTATTACTGTCTTGCAGTGTTGCCCTAGGTGGGCTTCAGCACGTTTGTATCTTGAGTTCTAAGGCTGTGCAGAGGTCTATGAATGCAGGTGACTTGACGCATGGCATTCCTCATGGAGACTGTCTGAGCAAAAGAGAGAACCACCCAGGACAGATGGATGGTTCCCCAGACAGCTCTGTTGTGCTGGAACTACTGGAGGTGAGCTCAGAGAGCTGCAGCATTCCCATGGCTGTCACTTTTCAGGTAGTTGGAATCTTGTCATGTCCCTAATTCCAGTTCACCTTCTCAAAGCAGCACATTTTATCTGACCTGACTTTGTGCCCTTGGATTAGGTGGAAAAGCATTTCTGTATTTAAATTTATGTGCAGACTATAATAGTCATGATTGTCATTGAACATTCCAGCAAAGGCCTCCAGCCTATCTTTTTTCCAACATTTTCCTATGCAGCACAGATCACCTAATGAAAAGGAAGGAAAATGGTATTGTTCCAGACAGTCTTTCTTCCAGCAGAGAACTCTCCTAGGTACTCTTTATTAGATATTAAAGAAATCCATAACATGTAAGAGAGGGGCTGAGATTAATCTTTTCTCTCCCCTTCAGCAGATGATGAAGAAATCAGTGTATCCCCAGGATTAAACAGGAAGAGCACAAACCTCCAAACAATACACAAAATAATCTGAGTTCATTGTATGCACTGAAGAGAGCAACAAACCTGATAGCTAACATAAAACAGTGAGAAAATGTTACCATTCAACAGCAGTTTTTCTTTTCCTTTTGAAGAAGGAAAATGTCTTGAATTCTCAAGACATAAGTTTTTTCTTGGGAAGCCCCTACATTCATTTCCTAATGGCAGCTGCTGTGCATGGGATGTTCTTCCTGTGTCCTCCCAAAGAAACCGGCAGCAAGAGAACATCCCTAGAACTGATTCAGTCATTCTGTCAACCGTGGTTTGCACAGCAAAGATTGGGGTTTTTTTTTCAGTTTGACACTCTTCATTTCCTAAACACAACACTAATTGCCAGGAAAGGAGCTGTTCTGAGGAAATATGTAGCTATTGGGACATACTATATTTCATCTGATGCAGATTATGAAGCTTTTGGGAGAATCTGCCATAACCAGCAAGTGCAGCTGGGAAAAGAATGCTCATACTTGGCATGACATCTTGCTGTGCTACTCAGTATTTAGTCCTAGTTCACAGGAGTTATTAAAATGTTATAATAATCTTTGTAAATATATTCTGTTGCTAAAAGAAACTTTTCAGTTCACAGTGGCTTTCAAGCGTGAAACTGAAAAATTCAGAGCACCTCTATAACTTTGGAGTGACAGTTGAGACTTACCTGAGTTTTGAAAATAAGAACATAGCATTTTATTGAATTAGTTTATCAAATCAGTGTAATACACTATTAGATAAAGTATTTTTATCACTTAAGCATTTACATTGCATTTTACGTTTCCTGAGTGTTGTATAATATGTCAACTAAATAGTCTAAGATAATGGTCAGGTGATGTTGAAATAGTTCCTTTTAGTAGTGGTACTACTAAAGCCTCTCACTTTTGGAGGGAGAATAAATGTTTATTCCCTTTATATTATTTTTACTAATACACTTTTTAATCTCTTGACCTGAAATTATTTTTTTTACCTCAACTGCAGAAGTGTTGGATTGCTTAATAGAAATAGTTTAATATTCTCTAGTAATTAGATCTGGGAGAGTGAAAGAAGTATTTATGCAGTGAACATCTTTCAGAGTTTCATTTTTCCTCAGAAAATATAGGGGCTCACCCTGACAAGTGTCTTCCACTGATTTTCAGTGGAAACAGGGTCACAAATGGTAGAAAACATTTCTCCATTTCCTCTCTTCTACTTCATTTCTGGGTTCTACTTCTGTGCTGTCTATGGTGGTAATACCCAAGTTATTTCACTGTAGTTTTTTTTTACTTTTAGAAGGTCTCTCCTTTTATCCATCTACATAGTTGTGCCAAGATACTGTGCTTCCTCCTGCTGTCTTCAGAGACCTGTTTCCCTTCTGTCATTCCTATTTCTATCTTGTGGGTTTTTTCTAGACTGTCCTTATATTCCTGTTAATTCTTAAGCTTTAATTTTTCCACTCTAAAAATGTATCTCCATGAGGGTTTGTTTGCATTGCTCCAACCTAGGGAAAAGCTATTGGAGTTTAAGCTAGGTTTGTATTTTAGGTTTTTTGTGGAGGATGGAAGTCCAAAGAGTGTACTACTCCAAATTATGTGTGGTGTGTAGAAGGAAGAAAAGTAGAACAGTTCTATCCAGGCTCACTTCTGTGAGTTTGAAACTTTCCTGGATTCCTTTCAGACCTTGTTCCCCTCTACTTACCTCTGTGATGTGCTGATTACCAGAAAGAAGTTTTATGAGGGGTGAGGCCAGTATCCTGCATCCCTATGCTTTTCATCCATCTCCCTGAGTGAGGTGGCTGCATGTTACCCTATATCATGAGCAATTGTCAGAAGGAGGAGGAACCTTCACATACTGTCCTGTAAAGTATTGTATCCAGTGCCAGAGGAAACTCAAGTTTCTGGTGGGACTTACTGTGTATGCCTGCACATGGGGGAGCTCAGCCTTCCCCACTTACTGTCTGCAGTGAAGCAGAGACTTTGAGGCACCAGATGGTGATTGATCCAACCCTGAAAACTATGGTGCCTCATCACACCTGGTTGTGCCTGATGATTTTAGTGGAAGAATTCATTATCAGTAATAACAAACATCATTAAATGCAGGAGGTCTCAAGGACAGATTCTAGGCAGCAAGCTGCTATTTAGTTTGCTAATGTATTGCTGGCCTGTAGTGCCTTTTTGTCTGATTCTCTGCTTTCCAAGTAAAGAAAATAGGTGGTTTTGTTGATGTTTGGGGTTTCTGTATTTGGAATTATTTATATCCTTCCTGTAGGTATAAAGTATAACATCTGTTTCCAGTGAGATTTTTTTCATTTGGCTTGTGTGCTCACTAGTCTCTGGTGATAGAGGGGTCACAGAAGATATAAATATGGCTTCTGCTCAAGACTGAGAAGCCAGGAGTTGAACAAAAAAATAAAAAGCAACCCCATGAAGCCAGAAGCCTTGCAGCTGCTGGCAATTAAGATTGTCATTGGCTTTCCCTCCAGGAGCCCTCCACTAAGATACCTATGGAAGTGTGGAGCAGGCAGCTGCATTCTCACGAGGCAGAGATGTAAACACAGGAGGAAGGAGCTCACTTGCTCACGTTGAGCAGAAGGAGGCCAGACTTAAGTGGTTCCCTCAAGGTATTGTCAGCTGCTGGAGAGTCATCCTCATGTCTGCAAGATGCAGAAAGTTACTTTTCCAGCTGAAGAGCAGCTGATGCAAGCCTCCATTTCCTACAGACGTTTGGAAAGGACTGTGCAGACCTTTCTATTTTCCCAGCAATCCTGGAATGGAATTCATTTGATTTGCTTCATTTGATCATTTTACCATTCATGGTTGTTTTCTACTTCTTGTTTGACAAACCATATCTAATCTGTGCTATTTTGTAAAAACTTCTGTGGTTATTGGTAGAATTCCCTTGGTGCGTGTGGTACTGAATGTTAGAATAAAATGCAAACATATACATGTTCATTGCACTCTGCAGCCCAGCACATATGTAATTATGTCAAAGCTATTATGTGTGTTTGGTAAAGCCTAATTTTAATGAGTGCCTACCACTGATTAGATGCCGTTTTCTAAATGTTTATTTAAATGGAGTCCATGTGGTAACAAAGTAATGATGTACTCTTTTTCAAAGGGGGTTTTCCTTGGTTTTACTTTCCAGCCTGTAGTTTCTGGAGTCTCTTTTACACTTCATTACACTTAATGCAGAGGCTACATCAATTAAAGATTGGTAAAAAGTAATCTAAAAGAGACTGTATAACTATACTCCTTTGTATCAGGCTGGTGTATCATTTCATTCCATACTTGTGCCACATCATATTTTTGCTCTTTACTTTCATACTTCATAATTCATATTTTATTTCAAATTCATTGGTCTTGCTGTTATTTCATCTTACTGTAAACCTACAAATCAAATCCAACAAAGGCAATATAAGAAGCAAAGAAAGCAAGAGAATCTTGGGACGAATAGTGACAGAAACACAAAATTAGACTGAATTTATTTCTTCTGTGTTTTGCCAAGTGGCTGTAAGTAGGGAATAGTCTTGATTTTATTTGTAAAGGCCTAATACTTCCGAGAAGATTAACAATACTTTTGACATTTTAACTAATTCTTTTACACTTTGGCCTTTATCCAGATAATGGTTAGAATCTTAAAAGAATGTACACAGTCTGAGTGTGTTAAAGGACAAGTTTTGTCTTGCAAGGACTGTGTGGTTCTGGAAAAAGAGTATTTACTCGAATGGAGTTCAGCCTTTCCCATGCTGCTTTTGATGAAGAGAAAAATACGGGAGTGAGGCACTCCTGAGTAGCTCTTCTCCATAGCCTTGAGATCAAGATGTACTGTTTCTCTTTTGTTTTGGAGATTCCATCATTCCTTAAAAGTATAAAGCTTTGTATGTGGAGGTTTGGGAGGGGTTTTTGTGATACATAGAATATATAAGTGAAGCAACAGAATGAAGATATGAGAATGATGTGACCTCATTATCCTGAGTTAAGGCTGTGATCTTGCCATAGGTATAGCTAGTGAATAATACAGTTATGGTTCAATTCAGGAATTATTTCATTTTTTAAGTCAATCATAAAAAACAGCTGACCTGATATGAGTGTTTGGTATCAGTGTGTTTGGTATAGAGAATATGGCATGGGTCTTGTAGAGAACACATCATGTAAGTAATTAGTATGAGTGAGTAAGGATACTTACACAATGTTGTTTTGTATTTCCCAAACCCTGTGAGGGTGGTGTGAAGAACTGTGCATTGGGAGTGTGTGTATACACATTATGACTAAAATAGTCTTCAAAGGATTTTGTATAATCAAGTTTTGTTGTTGTTTTTGTTTTCCTTTAGTCATGTTATAGTTCTTGTCATGTCATACTAACTTCTCCCTTTAATAGATTGCTGTCTTTGCCTGAGGCTTCAACTTGAGATGTATTTTATATCAGAACATCCAGTTTAGCTTGAACCACTGCTTCTTAGATAGTTTACTTGTCCTTGGGCAGTTTGGCTTATCTTAGTGATAAAGATTGTTAGTCCAGGAAAGAAGTAATGAAGCACACAAGGTCATCTACCACAGTAACAAGAACCAGAACTGACCTGACACTAGTAGAATTTCTTTCCACCTATGCCTTTTAATTTCCTCTATTGAATTAATTTACTCAGGAGGCAAACTAATTTACTAGCTACCTTTTGACTTTTTTATGCTTCCTTTATATTTTCCTGTAAGATGTGAGCCACATATGTTTCTTACTAGTCAGTTGATGACCATTTTCAACAATGACCATTTTTAACTGCTTCATTATTCATCTATTGATATTTCTCTTAAATACTTTCTAAGATGTGAAATCTAGGGGTTTATCAAAAGTAAACCCCAACCATTTATTTATCTAAAGCTTGTCTGAATATAAATCTTGAGATTGAATGACTCGAGCACAGATCTTATGAGGAGAGACTGAGGGAGCTGGGGGTGTTCAGCCTGGAGAAGAGGAGGCTCAGGGGAGACCTCATCACTCTCTACAACTCCCTGAAAGGAGGCTGTAGCCGGGTGGGGGTTGGTCTCTTTTTCCAGGCAACTCTCAGCAAGACAAGAGGGCATGGTCTTAAGTTGTGCTGGGGGAGGTTTAGGTTGGATATTAGAAAGAATTTCTTTACCAAGAGGGTGATCAAGCATTGGAATGGGCTGCCCAGGGAAGTAGTGGATTCTCCATCCCTGGAGATATTTAAAAAGAGACTGGATGTGGCACTCAGTGCCATGGTCTAGTAACTGCAGCACTAGTCGATCAAGGGTTGGACTTGATGATCTCTGAGGTCCCTTCCAACCCAGCCAATTCTATGATTTTTTATTGACATTAATAGGTTTATAAAGGCACATCTAGCTAGATGTGCTCAATTTTAAAAGTAGTTTAAGTATGGAGATAATGTGATCCAGTAGGTCTAAAATGTGAATGTTTTTATTAACAAAACAAGCAAACAGTAGAACTTGCACTCCTCTACTATACACCGAAGTATGGTGTAAAGTATTGTAAAGTATGTGTATAAATAAAGTTTTGCAAAATTAATTCAGGCTTTGCCAGGTGGCAACAATTTTTTCAGAGGGAGTTTGGGTTTGAAGCAGTAGCAGCTGATGTGACTCCCAGGTGACACAGCAGGACACACTGGAGTTGCACCTTGGTTGTCTGTAGGTACCCTGATTCTGCATCAGGGTTGCTGTTGCTTTGTGATCTCCCTTGTTGGTTTTGTGATGCTTTTCTTTCTTTTTTTTTTTTTCCCAGGAGCAGGATAAATGCAAATCAGGTATATTTTTTAATTTCTTAAGCAAATTTATTTTTCTTTAGAAAGAATATCCACAAATACTAGTTCAAACACAATGAAAGAAAAATCTTCCTCGCCCACCAGGACCAAAATTCTTTCTGCTGAACCACATCTTCATGTTTTGATCCAAACTCAGGACTACTTCTCTTTGCCTGCTACACACAATTGTCTGAGAGCAATTTCTTTTCCATTTTGTTTGCTTAATTGTTGCTCTGGTCCTGCAATGTGGTCAGCAGCCTTCCAGTGATCTCTGCATAAAAGGGGCTTATTTACTAAGAATTATTTAATGTACTCTTTC
This sequence comes from Calypte anna, assembly GCF_003957555.1. Taxonomy (NCBI): domain Eukaryota; kingdom Metazoa; phylum Chordata; class Aves; order Apodiformes; family Trochilidae; genus Calypte; species Calypte anna. The sequence continues at coordinate 128,800,365 of NC_044245.1, forward strand.
ATACTTATATTGAGTAAATTATTATTTAGATATCCTTGACACATAGCATCTTTTGCATACATATAAACTTTAATCAGTTATATCCCAAGATGCTTAGAATCTTCCACAAATATTTTCTGCTTGAGTTCATCTTGTAGCATTAGGAATACAGAGGACTGTGATACTGCCTTATGACTTTGTATTGATAGTGCTCAGTGTCCATTTCTCTTTTTGTAGCAATCATTTGGACAGTCATCCATTCCCTTCAGGTCCTGGTACCATCTGAACAGTTGCTGGCTCTGCCAAAATGTCCTAATTTGGGTAGTTTGCTTTACCATTAGAATCTCAGTGAAATAGTAGTTCAAGCATAGAAATGGAAAGCCTACTGGATGACTTCAAGGTTTGTTTTTTGTGCTAACTGGGGTAAATGTTGTATTTGCAAACATTTATTTGAAGTTTGTAAGTATGTGTGCATCTCAGTGGGTTGTCAGAACTTTATTCACAGTTGTGGTGGAGTGTCAGGACTGAGCATCTGTAAAATATGTAATTGCTACTTATCTTGGAGAAACAAATACAGTTTTAGGAGTTTCTCTTGTTGAGCACCTGGGAAATAAGGGGAACGAAATCAATACAGGTGGAGATAAAACTTGATTTACTGCATTTCAGTGTACATTGCATGTTAGTACTAAGACATAACCTTGCCAGAAAACACAGGTGAATGAATTAATTTAAAATTAGCAGAAACTGTTTCTTTTTGGTTGTTGAATCTAGAAAGTTTTTGGAACATTAATACATGAAATTGTCAGGTTTGGGTTTTGGGGTTTGTTTTGTTTGGTTGTTTTTTGGTTTTTTTGTTTGTTTCATTTTTTTCATTGTGTTTATTTTGTTTTTGGAAAGTATCTCAGTGCTACCTTTATCCCCAAACACTCCAAGAAATATTAACCATATGCAGCAAATTGTTGTAGTTTAATAGAAGGGGGGGGCAGAAGTCCTGGTTTATTTTCAGGGTCAAAGGGTAAGATCTGAATTTATAAGCCTCCATGAGTTTTTGCCACTTGGGGAGGGTTATGTGGTAGAAGAGATTCTGAGTACCTGGGCTCGTACTCATGGTGGGCTATGGGTCACCCAACCTGCAAAGCTGATGAGGAGAGAGGTCATCAGCCTTTGTGTGAAGTTCAGCCATAAAAACTGGGAGCAATAATTTCCCAAGCTGTTCCCAGCTAGTAAACAGATCTTTCCCATAAGACATCTGTACTGATTTTTAGTATTTAATTTTCAGTATATGTTTATACGTATACATGTAGAACTTTAAAAAAATTGTTTAAGTGTATATACATTTTTAAAAAGTTGTTTAAACGTATAAAAATATGTATCTGCTACACAAAGTAGGCTCATAGGTGAAGTTTTTACCTGTTGACCATGATTCTGGACAGCCAGCTTTAACAGGGAGTTGGACCACATGAGCTCCAGAGGTCCCTGCTAACCTCGACTGTTCTGTGATTCTGTTATTAGTATATTTATGAATGGTGTGAAAATATACCTGTGAATTTATTACATTTATATACCTGTATATAAAAATGCCTGTAATCTGGTTTGAAAGCTTGAATTCTAGCCCTTCTTCATAGGGTAACATGTAGGTAAACATGATTTAGCTTTTGAGAAACATGTAGGTTAAGGATACCATTTAGCTTCAGATAATTCCTTCAGAAAGTGGCATTTTGCTAATTTAGTAGAATTCAGTCAAATTTAGCAATTGAGACACATTGACAAATGGCATATTCATAAGAATACTGAAGAAGCTTCTAGGTAGCTGAATATTTTATGTATGTTTAAAGCACCTCTGGAGTAGCAACTGAAATGTGAGAATTACGAAGGAGACCTGAAATAGAGCATTACACATATATTATTTCAATTTAGAGATTTATTGCAGAGGATGACCTAGAGAAGTACTAGAGAGTTACTTATTCAGTTTTACCCTAATATTTCAATGTGCAGTTCTAAGCTTATTTTAGGACTTAGGACATGTAATTGTATGCCAGTCGATTTCCTATCATTGTTGTATCAGAACATTCATTGAATCTGTCTTCTTGAAACAAAGAGCATTTTTATTCCATTTTTTTTCTGTCTCTGTAATGAGGAGTAATTTTATTTCAATTTTAGAAGTGGGAAATGAAGGCAATGAATGATTTAATATCAGAAGTATGTTTGAATTTGGGCATACATCTAGATCCTGATTTCTCTCTTTTCCCATGTTTTTTCCATCATGTATGGCTTTATATACAACTTCACTTTAAAGGTATTGACTTCAGATGCAGCTGAATTTCTTAATACTTCTGAAAGACACATACAAAGCACTAGAAAATGGCAAGTAGGTAAATAATGGTCAAATGGTAAAAAAAAGCTGAAGGAATTTGTTAAGGAACTTGTCCATTACCTTATAACGATCGTGTGATGTCAGATGTGGAATCATTCCTCCAGTTAGCTCTGCATGCAGCACTGGTACAAGAAGCCTCTGGAGGGAAAATATTGCTTTAAGTGGTCCTGAAACCCTCCACAGCTTTCAGAGAGGAAAGAAGTCATCACTCCATATCACACTGTAAATATCAGAGGAACTTTGTGGTTATTTTTATTGTATTTTGTTCCCCTTTTTTCATCTCCACAAGGCATCACTGTTCCTAAATGGAAGACACCTTACATCTAATAGGGCATATCTTAGTTTTTCTCTGCATAATTTGTGTAAAGTTAATTGTTGGCTTTTTTGTTCGGGGTTTTGTTTTGGTTTGGTTTTAGTCCTCTTTTGTCTACAGGTAGTGGTTGAAATCTTTAATATACTAAAATAAATGAATGTGCTTGCAGATTTTTTTATTAGTTTTTTTACATTCTCATTGTCTTATTTTTCCTGGTGTGTCTCACATTAGTGCTCTTCAAATTTAATTTCCAGTCTGATGTTGGAATGGTTGAAGTAGTGAATTTTAATTTCATTACTAATGACAGGGAAAAGCATGCACTTCTTATGAACTGTTCACTTACTGACTTTTCATTGATTTTGTTCCTGATAAAGTAGTGAATAAAGCATTACTACTGTAATGTCAAAGCATGGCAATGACCAAAATAGAGCTGGCACAGAATAGCTCTCCAGACATGAGGAATAGTATGAAAACACTTTTGATGTGTTTTATCAAAAGGTTTATTTAAAGATAGGGAATATATCCTTTTTGAGAGTCTGCTGGGGATGCTACTGAAAGTATTCTTTTTAAAGTTTTGTAATAATAATAGCTTAGGGAACTAAGTTGTTAACACTGTTTTTATTTTTGTTTTCACAGCCCACATACTGGATGGCAGGATTACCAGCCTAATGTGCCCCGAATTCCCACTGCTTGCATCTCTGTGGAGGATGCTGAAATGATGTCAAGGATGTCTTTCCGGGGGACCAAGATCATTGTGCACCTGAAGATGGGGGCTAAGACCTACCCGGACTCTCCTTCCTTTAACACAGTGGCAGAGATAGTTGGAAGCAAGTACCCAGAGCAGGTAAGTTAGAATATATTAAAAAAACCTTTTTTTAATTTAAAAATACGAAATTACAAACCTCAAAGAAATTACTCTTGTTCACCCACTCTTCTATACATTTCAGGCGTCCCTTGACTTTTCAATCTTTTTCAGGAAGTAGGTTTGAAATCACCAGGCGCAGTTCTAAGGTACTAGGATATATTTTATAAAACTTTAGGAATTACTCTGTTCTAAGAACAGGAAATTCAGCTAAACTGTACACAATTTAACATCCTCCTTTTTTTTTCCCTGGCATTAAGCTCACTTTAAATAGTACCATCTGCATAGGCTTACAAGGAAGCATGTACATAAGCAGAACTGAAATCCTAGCACTGCAATGAATACAGTTATTGCTTTAAATAAGAGGTAATAACTTATAAGTTGCCGTAATGGTTTGTGCCTGGGGTTTGCTTATTATTCTGTAAATAATCTGCAAGTGGTTTCTTGATCAGGTAAGTCATCCAGGTTCTACTGTCCAGAAATAAAATTGTTGGCTTACCTTTTCCTCAACTATGAAAGTAAATGCAGAATGTCAGGTTAGCTTTTTGAAGATATTGTGGTTGTCTTGGGTTTTTTTCAATCAAATCATTGCTGCATTTAGCAGGAGTTGTATGTGTGGTAGTTTAGAGAAATGAATCATCTGCACTAAAAGTATCTGTGGGTTCTGTTTGAGCAGTTAATCCTAAATAGTTCATTTCCTGTTATGACTTTTCTTCTTTCTTTCTCTTATCTTCCAAGTTCTTAGCCAAAAATCATACAAACTAAATTTCTGATGCTGAAGGATTTATGCCAGGTATGAGGTCTTCTCTTTCACCTTAAAACATGGAATGAATTCTCAGGCAGTATGGTTCATTGTGAAAATTTTGATGCTACCTCAATGACAGCAGCACTAGAAATTGCTGCTGGGGTACATCTACTGAGCCACAATTTTTTTTTAAACATTCTAGTTTTCTGCCTTTAATGAAGGTAAGAATAACTACCTATAAACCAGGCTTAGCTCTTAAATGATTGTATCTTTTCTGACATGGTAGTTCTTTACCTCTGGCTTGTGATGTATAGAGATTGTCAGTGTTAGCATCAATCTGCTGTTTCAGAAGTTGATAACTGGGCAGCGAAAATGTAACTACTCTCATGATTGTGTCTGTGAGTCTTCATGAAACACATATTTACCAAGTTAAGGACAGTGCTCCAGCTTTTAAATTAGAGTACATAAAATAGGTACTTTTTGTCATCTGATTTTTTTAGCAATGATTCTAGGCAGTGAGTACTGTATCTTACCTGAACTGTAGTTGGTGGATTTAAAAATTGGACCCTTAAAGTCAGATTATGAAGCATCCAAATGTAAATACCAAAGATGTGTTAAGGTCCTTGCCTGTACTTGCTTTCCTCCTTACTGTTCTGCTGTTTCTTTAAGTACTGAAATGGATTGAGGTCTCTTCACTTGTAGTGAGCAGCTCAGTTTTTTTGAAACTCTGGGTAAAGAGTTATTTACAAACCCCCTGCTGATGTTAATGGGAGTGGTAGTGGACACACTTTGAAAATGTAACCAAGAAACAGAAAAATAAAACAAGTGAATGTTTAGGTTTTTTAGTGCTCGGTTCCTCTTGGAGCCTTAATGAGTCCTTCACCACACTCATTCCACTGCGTTACTCTGGTAAAAAAGGGAACCTTCTAGCTATTTAGGCAATAAAATACACTGCAGACCCAAACTCTCACAGTGCCTTTTATGCCAAAGTGTTTCAGTACAAATCTAGGGGAACAGAAAGGTGCCATTTCCACAGGCCAAAATCTCAATTTAAGATTTGAATTGGAACAAAAGCAAATCTGGATCTCTAAACCCTGGGTGAGAAATCAGCAGCGGGTGGTATTGCTTCTACAAAGGTCTAAAGTAAAAGTTTTAAATTAGTCTGAAGTCTCTGAAACAACCAGTCATGGGCATTGTAGCAAATTATAACTTAAAAACTGGAACTTACTTGAAAACAAGGGTCACCATGGGATAATGAAGAAAAATGGTAAGAAGTGATACAGTTCTAGATGTAATCACATGTTAGGGACATTTGTACTTGTCTATATATATTGACCAGAATTTGATATACTGCTAGATTCATAAATAATTCATTAATTTATCCTGCAAGATTTTAGCATGTTTATTCAATCAAGAACTGAAATTGTATTTGTTTGAAAATAGTCAAATGCAAGCAATGTTGAATATTATTATTAAAATCTGAAGGAGAAAACAATGCTTTTTTTTTTTTTTAATCTGTTTATGGGGTTTTGTTTGGTTTTGTTTGTGTTTTCTATTTTTGACCACTTCTGTCACATATCCAGTTCAGTTCCTTCTTTTTAGGTGACTTTCCCAAGTTTGTTTTTTTGAGGATTCTTTCATACAGCAATGGAGAGCGAAAAAAGTAAAACTAGAAAAATGTTAAGGAAAGAAAAAAAAAAGTAGTTGAAATACTTCTGACCTACTTCTAGGAAAGTTTGCTGTAGCTTAAAGTCTTGTAAGAAATATTTTGTTTTGCTGTTGCAAGAGATGTTTGGTATCATCAAAATCGATACACAGAATTGTCAGGCTTGGAAACCTGTGCTTAACTTCAACACATTTACATTGCTGAATAACTTAAAACAGTAGAAGAAATGTAATTACTGCTTTGTGAAGCTCTCATAGATTCATTCACCTTCAGGAGCAATGATGTGACATGGGTGCAGATGTGCTGTTGCTTTTTGAGGCAGCTCTGCAACCAAGGCATACAGGTTCTTTTGAAAAGTTAACCCACTGATACCTCTGGTTTCTGTTCTGCTTTATTCTTTATCCTTCTGCAGGCAGAAGCAGAAGGCAAATACCTCACCATCAATTGCTTCAGCAAAGAAAAACATGCCTTGAAATCTGCTCTGAGTTGCAGCTTTATGCTACCAAGTTTTCAGGTGGTGCTGTCAGTGAAGTTCAGGGTCTCACCAATGTTTCTGTTCTGTTTGTGTATTATCTTGCTTCTAAGTCAAGGAAGGGCTGCTCTCCCATGGTAATGTCATAGCTGGCATGACCATGCATGTTCTGAGCAGAGAGATCCACCATCCCCTCTGACAGTCCGAAGGCTCCCTTTTAGTGCTTGCTAAGGCCTGAATGCCTGTAGGTGCTTAGAAGAGGTGAGCCTCTGCCTATAAGATAATGAGGTCAAGATCCATCATTTCTTTCTATAAGCAGATAGGAAGCAATGGGACCAAAGAGACTGGACAGATTGGAGAGTTGGGCTGATTCCAGTGGGATGAGGTTCAACACAGCCAAGTGCTGGGTCCTGCACTTTGGCCACAACAACCCCATGGGGAGCTCCAGGCTGGGCACAGAGTGGCTGAGAGCAGCCAGGCAGAAAGGGACCTGGGAGTCTGGATTGACAGGAAGCTGAACATGAACATGAGCCAGCAGTGTGCCCAGGTAGCCAAGAAGGCCAATGGCATCCTGGCCTGTATCAGGAACAGTGTGGCCAGCAGGTCCAGGGAAGGGATTCTGCCCCTGTACTCAGCCCTGGTGAGGCCACACCTCGAGTACTGTGTCCAGTTCTGGGCCCCTCAGTTCAGGAAGGAGAGATTGAGGTGCTGGAGCAGGTCCAGAGAAGAGCAAGGAGGCTGTGAAGGGATCCAGCACAAGTCCTGTGAGGAAGGGCTGAGGGAGCTGGGCGTGTTCAGCCTGGAGAAGAGGAGGCTCAGGGGAGACCTCATCGCTCTCTACAACTCCCTGAAAGGAGGAGCGAGGGGGTTCGGTCTCTTCTCCCAGGCAGCTCTCAGTAAGACAAGAGGGCATGGACTCAAGCTCTGCCAGGGGAGGTTTAGGTTGGATATTAGAAAAAAATTCTTTACAGAGAGGGTGATCAGGCATTGGAATGGGCTACCCATGGAGGTGGTGGCTTCTCTGTCCCTGGAGGTTTTTTAAGAAGAGACTGAGTGTGGCACTCAGTGCCATGGCCTGGTAACCACAGTGGCAGTGGATGAAGGGTTGGATTTGATGATCTCAGAGATCCTTTCCAACCTGGATGATTCTGTGATTCTGTAACATGCCCTGAGTTGATGCCTTGGCAGCCTTTTTGAGTTTGGAATCCCATGCTCATTGTGCTTAGGACAGCAGCGAGAGTGCAAAACCTGTGGATTGTGAGACTTAACATATTTTAGCTTGCATGACTGCTGATAGTTGAATTTGTGAAACAAAAAAGTATGGTAGCAGAGCCTGCTGAGGTCCAGGCTGTTGTGGGTTAGCAGCATTGAGGTCCATTCCTGGCTTCATTTTGGAGAAGGAGTTTTTGAAGTACACTGTCAAACCGGGGACCATGCTGTTAGCATCCTCTGTGAAATGTTTTATTTAAGCTATGTAAGCTGACACTGGAGACTGACTGACTGAGAAATTTACAAGTTAACTAATGTGATTTTCATTTGAAATACAGGCAGAGCTGGCAGTAAAATATGTTTGTCTTCTCATTTTAATACAGATGTAACATGATTGGTCTCAAAGTGCAGAAGCAACTGTTCCCATCTCTGGAGAAATGCTATAAATAGAGGCTGTTTCTTGTTAGTCTGGCTTCAGTGTACCTAATGTGCCAAAGGCTGAACCACAGATAACTTCATTAACTGAAAAAAGTATCAAAGTGGCTAAAGGTATAACTTTTCTATAATGCTGACTTGCAGCATCTTTCCATAGTGTGTATTTCTTGGTGTGCATTGCTGTTCTGTTTATCTTACAGTTACTAGGTGGTGGAAGAACTAAGGTGGTTTCCTAAGTGCCCTACAAAGTATATAAATTTAATGTTTGCTCATTATTTTGTGATCTAGCATACATATCGGAGAGCAGAGACAGAAAAGCTCATAAGTGACTTCTTTGGAATCCTAAAGAGCTGTTCCAGGAATTCACTCTACACAGCTTTTTTGCCTCCTGTTTTTATGGAGTGCCGTATCTACAAAATGTACCATTTGAAAAGTGACTCTGTTTTGAACACCAGAGGCATAAATAACCACTGAAGAATGTGCTGTAGCTCTGGGCCAAGTTTGGACGGCACTTTGAAAGTAGCAGTCCTAAGAATGACCTGAGAAACAGAGTTGCTAAGGTAGCAGATCGTGAAGTTTTTTACCAATCCATGATTTGTGCAACAGAACCTGCTTTACAAAGGAAATAGTAGCTTTTGTTTTTATATTTCTGCCTTTCTCCATTTCAAAAATTAGCACTCTCTCAGAATTTTTGGTACTGGGCAAAGCTTCAGCAGACAAGAGAACATGAAAATTGTATGAAAATTATCCAGACTTCTGAGCCTGTTTGACATTCATGCACATAAAGGAAGAAATAATTTGTAATAAAAAAAACCCAAAATGAAACAACAAAAAAAAAACCAGTCTCATGGAAAAAAATAAAGCCTTCTGAAGACATGTAATACTCAGTACAATGTTGTTTTATGGCCTGGCATCCGTTCTACATATGTTAACAAAATGTCTATCCATTAGCCCTTTGATGTGGCTTCCAGATATCCTTATGCTCAAACTAAATCATGCATACAATAGAGCTTTGAGTAGAAATGTTTTAAGAGCCTGGTGCCATCATGTTATGGCTCCATTATCACATTTTCTCCATGTGGATTGTTTTGCTATTCATTCCAAAATGTTGAAGGGTTTGTAAGCACACTTCTGTGAGCCACTCGCCTGTGACTGTGAGCTGATGCTTGTCACTGTTAGAATTTAAGGGAATTTTAAAGAATTTAAGAGATAATTATGAAGATAATTTGAAAGTGCCAGCCTCTTACTTCACGATAGTGGGCTCATGGGAAAGAAGATGAAGAAAGAGAAATAGTGAAGAGAAAAGAAAAAAAAACCAAACAAAACACTAGAAAGGATAAAGAAGGAACATTGGCATTGTTAGGAAATATTTTATTTTATTTGAAATTTTTGTATCAATATTTGCTGAAAGAAGTAGTGTTGTGTGTGTGTTTCTTTTATTAGTAACAAAACTTCGTACTATTACTTGAGGGGTGTTTTTTATAGTGTGCCTTGTGGGAGTGTCAATATTGCTATCATTTATTCTTAAACAGAGGTCTTGTCATTATGAAAACATTCAAAATAATATGAAACTGGTACGGAGGAACATGTTTCTTTGTAACTTGACCATTTAGGTCTTTTAAACTGCCTGAAAGCCTACCAAATTTTGAGTTTAAAGTGCATGGTAAATTCTGTGGTGTAGAGCTTGGCAAATCTTCTAAAACTTGAATTTCCTATTTAAAACCCAAGAGATGACTGAAAACCTTTAATTCTGCTAGGGAGAACTTGGCAATAGCTTGCTTTCTGACTCTGACTTATGCATCCTAAAGTAGGCATTTTCGGAAACCTCAGTTACTGGTACGAAAAAAAATACATCATATAAGTGGTTTGTACATATGGGGTTGATGTCATTAAGGGGCAACAGTTAAAAAGCATTGTAGTACCTAGAGTATCTGTTTGAAATACTGGTGGAACAAGTTATATGTGTATATGTGGAAGAAAAGCTTAAAACAGCTTACATATTTTTGAAAATTATTGTCCTGATAAAAATCTACTGGAAGGCATCAGGTGAAGTTCACCAATGTAACGTGACCTCTGCATATTCAAATGCTTTAAAAATGACTATACCCTATCAGTAAATGAGCAGCTGAGAGTGGGCGAGGGCCAGGATGGTAGAAGTCTGTGCTGATCATGGAGACACCTGACACTGTTGGGTTTCTCAGCTTGGTGATGCCAGGGCAGAACCAAGGGTTGTGCTCCACTAGGAACAAGCAAACCACCAGGTCCTCCTCTCATCAGCTGAGAGACAGTAGCTATCAGGGCAAATGTGCTATTGCAATACAAAGGAAAACTATTATCTTTAGTTACCATCAACAACTATTGTCCAGAGGGAGCAGGACCTTCTGAGAACATAACTATTCAGCTTTCTGGCACTCAAGTGGTGATGTCCTAGAGTGACAGTGACAAGGACATCTAGGTTCCCTTCCTCTCTAGGGCCAAGTGGAGTTCGGAGGAATTGGGTGCTGTTCTCATCCTGCTATACATATTCCATTCTTTTGATGTAAGCCCAGGCAGTGTGCTTTCTGCCTTTTACCCAAGCCTGGGCATAGATACCAGCATATGGATGTCATCTGGCTGGCCACCCCGGCCTCCTTCTCTTTTGGAATGCAGTCTGGTATCAGCTCAAAGCTATTTGTTAAACCTTTGCTATGTGTACTACTCTTTGGAGCAATTGGTTGGATTTTAACTTCTCTCTGCTTCTTAAACTGTGGCCAAATCAATTGTGAGACCAGACATTAAAAACGAACTGGCCAGCAAAATTATCTGAGCACCCAGTTTTGTAGTCCTTTTGATGATGTGAGTATAAGCAGATACACTGTAATTTATTTTCTTCCCACCCATTCCTTTGTCTCTACTCCCACACAGCAGTTTAAAGAATTACTGTGGGATTTTATTTCAGCAATAATTTACAAATACACACAGGATTTACAGAATAGTTGTGAAAGCTTTTTTTCTCCACATTGAAAAAGTAATATTATAACATTACACTGGATCATTTTTGCATTCTTATATGCAAGAGCATCTAAAGGCTAGTCCTGGGTTTAGCAGATGTGATACTTGCCTGAGGCATGAAGTAAAAAAATATTGAAGGGGAAGAAGGAAAGAAACTATATTGTACATTTCATTATGAGTAAGTAGGTGCTGGAAATGCTAATGCCAAATGTCAAGGATTAGTTTTAAAAGCAACAAACAAACAACTATTCACTGTAGAATTAGTCAAAGAGCTGTAGTCACTGAGTGGTTTGGGTTGGAAGGGACCTTAACCTCTCCTGGATGGTCAGGGCCACCTTCCACTAGACCAGATTGCTCAAGCCCCATTCTGCCTGGCCTTGAACACTTTCAGGGATGGGACATCCACAACTTCTCTAAGCAGCCTGTTCCAGTGTCTCACCACCCTCACCACCCTCACCTCACAGTGACGGATTTCTTGCTAATACCTGATCTAAACCTACCACCTTTCAATGTGAAAACATTCCCCCTTGTCCTGTCACTGCATGCCCCCATGAGAAGTACCCCTCTAGCTTTCCTGCTGGCCCCTTTCAGGTACTGGGAAGCCACTATAGGGTTTCCCTGAGGCCTTCCTTTCTCCAGGCAGAACAAACCCAAATTTCTCAGCCTATCTTCATAGGAGAGGTGCTCCAGCCCACTGATCATCTGTTTGCATTTGTTAAGTGCAGACTGTATGCTTAACCTTGTACAAGAGGAGGATTACCAAGATAGTTCTTGTCTTAGTGAGGCACAAAAGATGAGTGCATAGTGCTAAAAAATACTTTTTTATGCAAGTCTATTGGAAAACTGCATGTCTAAGGGCATGTGGGTTGGATGTTCAACACAGATTCAGAGCTTCCCACATACAGGACCAAGTGTGGAGGAAGATCTGACAGTAAGGTTTTAGATGGTGGACAGAGCTAATGTTGTTAAATGTTGTGTGGAGTTGAGGGGAAATGTTAAAAGCAGTGAAATCTAAATTGGTCAGGTTGGAGCTGAGGTAAAAGGGGGCAAGAACTTGGTCTGCTCAATCACACTGAAATACTGACATAAAGGTGTTAAACTAAAAAATGTGTGATAGCAGCAGCTGAGAGTGATGGTTACACCATAATGTAGCAGAATATCTAGCAGAGTTTGTGGTTTTCAGTGTTCTTGAGAAACACTGAACCAACTGCAGAACTGTGGGCAGACTGGTTAGTGTTTTACACATTGAATTGTTGCTTTGTGAGAAGAAGGTGTAGGGAGAGATGGTGAAAATTATAAGCTGCCCACAGCTGGCATGGTCTTTAAAATAATCAGTCTCAAGAACTTGGTTTGCTTTGTTAATGTGTTCTTCAAAGCACTGAAATAATTAGTTCTTGTTTTTTTTAATACCATTGTTATATAGTTTTTCATACAGTTTCATCAGGCTAGGAATCCCCTTAAAGGCCTTGCACTTTGCCACTGTAGCTTTATTTTAAATTTAGTCACAATGATGATCATAAGTATTTATGATTTGGCAAAACAATATACACTGCCATGTATATTACATCAGTAAAATTCTTCCAAAATGATTGTTAATAAAAGGACAAAAATCTTTGGAGGCTGGCAGACATAAATCTTCAACAAATCAAAGAATGAGTTTTCTTTATAGAGTTTCTCAACTGTTATCAGTATTTATACCAACAATGTATCGTGATGTAATATATAATTTATCTAGAATTTCATTGTGCAGAAATACAATTCTAAGTCATTTAACAGGTAGGTAAGTGGAAATTTTGGACAATTTCCTGATTACATGATTGCCTTTATTCAGCAGTACTTGTCAGAAAGGAAAACTAGTTCATGTGTTTAGGAATGCAGTCTCATTTATTCTTTATCAAAGCTGAAAAAAAAGGGTATGTCAAAGCATCTTTAACACAAAGTGTGTTTTGTATCACAGTTTCTGTAGATTTGCTTCTTTACACATACTGAAAAGTGTGTTCCTCAGAGTCTGCATTTGTTTTTACCACTACTTTTTATTCTGTTGTTTATTCTATATAGGGATTTACAAATTTGAACAAAAATAAACTAAAATGTATATTCTTCTCATAGTTACATAGTTCCTTGACATCTGACTTCTATCACAGTGTTCCAATTTACAGCCATCATTGGGAAATATAAGTCCCAAGAAATGTGTATGATGTCCTGGTATAAATTACTCAGAAAAAAATCCGTGTCCCATTTCAACTAGTCACATATACTTCATCATATATGGGGTGGGGAATGGAATAATATAATGATATAAGATTAAATTGTCTGTAAACCATACTGCTTTAGAAATTGTATCAAATGGGTGCATATAAGCAAAGAGAAGCAGAATTTTCCTTATGTTTCAAGTGTCTATTTCAGCATATCAAGGGTGATTGTTGCCACCTCAGTACTTCACTCAAAATTCTGGGCTTTATTCTTGAATTGTGTGTCTGATCTAATGACCATTGTGCTTAGTTTCTGCTTGCAGTGATGTCAGCTGGATAGACATATTTCTCATCGTCTCCATGTGCCAAATTTCATGTGCTGCTTGTGGGAGAAGGTATTCCATGAAATAATATTCCTTTAACAAAATTTATTGCTGTAAGATATAAATCTATACGATAGTTTTATTACTCCATCTTCCCTTCTTCTGTGGTGTGTTGCATGGCAGAGTGGAGCCTATTCTACCATTCCAAATGGGAAATTTCTGTCATCCAGCTTCTTGCCAGGAGGGTGAATAGTGAGCTCTAAAACGTGATCTCCTCCTCCTCTTTTTTCTTTCAATTAATCAGGAAGAGGACTTGAAATCACATTATTCTTTGTGAAGGAAAGGAAAAATAAGATCAGGAACTGTTGGCAGGTATGTTCCTGTCTTATCTTAGAAGCAGATACTACAGCTCACAACCTGTTCTGCTTGTATGTTTTTGTTTCTTGGCATTGTAGATGTGAAGTTAGGGTTGTCTTCAATTTATATTCTCCATTTCTGCCTGAAGTCCACTGACCTTCATTTATATGCTAAAGTGCTTCAGAGATCTGTTCACTTAGCTGGAATTAATGTTCAGATTATACTTTATTTGACTGTTTCTTAACACATTCTACAAGTTGTTCTGCAAGTCGTTCTGGAAGGCTGCAGCTGTTATACTGTGCATATAAATAGGCTATAGTTAAAAAAATCTATAGCAAGCCCATGTCTGATGGCTATTTTGTCATTCATTACAGTTCCCAAACATCAGATAAGCTTGGCTAAATAATTGAATTGCACCCTTAGCCACTAAATATGGTGCATTTACTGTTTCATGGATTAATTTCATAGTTTAACTTAATTAGACATATTTAAATGGTGAGTTTCAGGAAAGAGATGTGGGTAAGTGTAAGGAAAAATAAAAAGCTGGCTTTGATATATCGGTTAAATTTCAACAGAATTTGTAAGGGGAGTGCTCTAGGTGATATGAAAATATGTAGACTTTATATTCACACACAATTACCTGCTAGACATCAATGTACCAGCCCTCTCTGCCCCTGCAAAATACCCAGCAAGCCCTTCAAGGATGCTTGAGATTATTTGTTGCACAAATTCAGCAAGAGGTGACTCAAATGACTTTCATTTTCATTCATCTGTAGAAGGTTTTTCTGTACATTAAGAAGCCAGGGGATGTTCTCAGTTCCACTTCAGAGTGACCTTCTGAATCTGCTGCTGACTGGACCAGGGTGCAGGTATGGAGAATGTGACTGCAAGTGTTGCCAGGGTCACACAATTAAATACTTAATAGTCTGGAGCAGAGAACAGCAGTTCAGAATGATCGTGGCAAATACATAGGAATCATTGGTACACATCAGGGTGAAATGTGATCTGCTTTGCTTTAGAAGCAGAAATTTCATGTACAGTATGCCTCTGGCAGGGTGGCTTGTATAAGGTCTTTGCTGTATTCTGAGAACAAGTTGTAAGGTTCTTAGGCCTTGGCAGGTGTGATAAAAATTGTGGCATAAAATTAATGAACATAAAATTAATGACATCCAGCTTTTTCTTAGAAAAGCTGTCCTAGCATGCAAGAAAGAATGTTTTAAACAAGTCCAGAAGTTGGGGACTTGCAGGGTCACACTTGAAACGCATGTTCATATAGACAAGTGGAGGCATCTAGTCAATCTTTCCTGAGTCCAAAGAGCTCAGACTCCTGAGAGAAGATCTGATTGTTTGGCAGCTTTAATTGCTGCAGTTTCTTTCAAAATCCTCTGCACTGAGGACATGGCTTTGTTTATCTAATTATGTAGCACATTTAAAGCTTTTAGTGATCTTTCAGGATAGGATTCTGCAATATCATTAGGCATGAGCATTAGCTATTTAAATAAAGATCCACCCAATAATATATAGATGGGAAAATACATAATTTGCATGTCTCTCAAATTAAATCATTTGCTGATAAATTCAGTTTTATTAAAGGCTAAAGGAATTCAAATTTGTGTTGAAAGCATGAAGAAATTTTGGCTTTGTTTTCTAATGGGAGACTTCTCCCTCATTGGGAAAGGCTGTGTATATTTAAAAGAAAACCAATAAAAAAATTCCAGACCAAACCTATTCCTGCTTACCCTGAGAATCACTTAATGTATTACATTAAGATGATCTTTGAAAGCCACTAAGAAGCTGAAGAAAGAGCAGCTAGCCTGCAGTAATTTTAGATGTTTAAATCCAGTGGCACTGAAACTATTTAAATTGCTGTAAATACAGTTTTAGTGGTTTGAAAGAATCTTCTTTGTCTATAATTGCATTTTCATTTAATGTTTATCTCTTAGGAATAGATAAGGTTTCTTCTCTCAGGGTGTTGCAAAAAGATAGTAGCATAATTTTTATAACTTCATTTTGCTGCTTTGAGCACTTAAAACCTCTTGTTGAATATTTGAAGCAGAGAACTGTTTTCTTTTTTCCCCCCTTATCTGAAACCACATATTTAATTGTAATGTGGTTCCTAATTGCTAATACCAATTTAAAACAGGGATGTTGAACCAAGCAGAAACAGAATCACAGGTTATCTTCACTTTGCTGAATAAATACAGTTGCTGTGTGGGTGCAACATTGACCTAGGATTTGAATGCAATCACAAAAGGTAGTGTGGTGTCCTTCCCTCCATTTGACTCAAAAACTCCATCTCTTGTGGTGTAGAATAAGAGACATCTTTGTCCTTCTCTTTCTTGGTGGATCAGATGCAGCTATTAGCACTCTGGATGCTAATCCACAGAAATTATTAATCTGAAATTATTAGCATAATGCTGTGCAATTGCTCTACAGCTGACCTGCTGAATTAGTAATTAGGAAACCTCAGTTTATCTAAGGTTCTCTTGACAGTCCTGTGAAGAACTTCCATTTTCTCAGAGCTCTCTTCCTTTTCTCTGCAGTGTCTCAGGTTTAATTAAACCTTTGCCTCTAGAAGAAAATAAAATGGTTTTCTGGTACAGGCGTAATGAACATTCATCTCTGAAGAGTTTATTATGCAGGTGAAATTGAAATTGGTTGGACATGTATCAGTACATAAGATCAATATTTTAAAAATGATAAATCTAAAATGTTTATCACAATCCTCTTTGAACCTTGGAGGAAGGATATGAAAGTAACTAGCCTCTTTTTCAACTTCTTATACTCTTTGTTTTAATGCTTTTTGAAAAGAATAAAAGGGAAAATAGTAGCATAGATAGATGGCAAAAATGATTCCAACTGAAGGCCGAAGGTATGAAATAATTTCACAGGCATAATAAATGGCACAAAAATACTTATTTGTGATGGATAAACCCACTAGGTTTTGATGAATAAAAACAATAGATTTCCAACCTGTCATAGATTTACAAAAACATTGCTACTATGATATCAGGGTGGCACAATGTGATCTCTATTTCAGTCCTGGACCTAGAGGTGCAGCCTTCATTACTGGAACACCACCCCCACAACAGGTAATCCAGTGCACTGTAGGTCTGCATTGGTAGGGATGCCAAAATTCTATCTCCCTTCCCCTCACTTTATCCTGTCATTGTATAAAGCAGCAGCCTTCCCATAGATGTAACCCCCCCTGTCTGGTTCACCGCAGTCCCTTTTTGAAATGATGTGGATAGTCTTTCCTCCTTCTCCCATTTGGTTGAAATTAAGTGCAGGAAGAATTGTTTAGCTGTGTACTACAGCCAGATTCTTGCACTGTGGCCTGCAGAGCACCAAATGATGGAAACCTTTTTGGTGGTCGACACGCTGAGTCAGCTGGGGGGCTGCAGTGGTGGGAAGAGGAAGGAAGTGCTGTGCAGGTCACGAGACTGTGACCTCTGAGGCTTTTTGGCACAGCCCTGAACAGGCTGTCATTCTGTGGGCCATGGTTTTGAATGAAAAGTTGTATTGAAATACCCATTCTGTTTCTAACTCTTCAGCCTTATTTATTTTTGTGATGCTCTAACTGTACACCAGTTCTATGCTCCCCTTCCAAGTGTCTGCACCCAAGTGTCTGCATGGTGAGTGCCCCTTCCCCAGTGTGGCTGCTTTGGGCTCTGGGGGCTGCTGGCTCTGCAAAGGCAAGTCCTGGGGAAAACTGAAGGCAGTCTGGTTTTGCCACTGCTTGTTTCTAAAGAGATTTTTTTGCTCTGCAGTTTACCACTTGATGCAATCCATGCAGTGCTAGCTGTACGAGGAACTTTTATTTAAATTATAAATTTGAAGTAACTGCTCTCTTGAGTTCAAGGTGACCTACAAAGTTTTGCCTTTCCTACCCAGTGTTGTTCCCTTATTTCTGATTTATGTGTTGGAAAGAAGTGAGAAGGGAAGTATTCATAGAGTAGTTTCTCCTTCAGGTCTGTATGTGTTAAAGTAAGTCCAAAGCAACTGAATGTGGGAGCTGCTGTTCTGTCCTGAACCTCTCCATTCCCAAGCCAAAACCCAGAGGGACTAATCAAAGGCTGCTATAAGCTCATCTGACAGAATTTAGCCTTCTAGGTCAGTGTCCAGGTCAGAAGATGAACCACTTGTGTTGCAATGTCAATAATTAAAAGAGAGACAACATTCATGGTTCGTTTCTACTCCTTTCTGAAGCAGTCCCCATGAGTCCTGAAGAAACCCTGATCATTCCATTCTCTCTTCCTGCTTTTCAACAACTTCAGAGGACTCAACACCAGTAACATGTGGATGAGACTAGTCTACATAATAATCTTTTCCTCACCATGTATTTCTATAGTAATAAGATGAAGATTGTATCAATCTTGTGCTTAGATGAGATCAATTAATGAATGAAGAACTGCTAGATGAAGCTGAATTTGATAGAGATTTCTGGTGGGACAGAAAGACTTTCTGAAAAATTTGCAAACCTTCTACTGCTGTCTTTTACTGAAGAAACATACTTTATACTGATAAATTTTATGTAGTCATATTAAAGGCATTAATCTTCTCTGCTGCTCCTCTATTTTATGGCTTTTGCAATTTAAAAGCACAGCATGAAAACTGTAAATTCTGCAGGTATGCTCCCCTTGCATAATGGGCCACATTCTGACAAAGCTGTTTTAGGAGGTGTTACTTCTCAAAGTTGGTCCAACCCCATAGAATTAAATTCCTGAGGACTAACTTTTACTGATCTGTTCCAAAGAAAGGCAGCTTCCTTTGACCTCACTTTCTCTGCCACAGAAATACAGCACCATGTATATTTTCAAGCCCTGCTCTTCCAGCAACAATTAACAAAACTTTAGAAGACACTCCAAGATGTTTTTCTCCCCTTGGAATAGGTTAAAGGATAGTATGTGACAGGTACTCATGCTACAGGATGATGCACTGCCAGTGAATGTTTAGTGTGTTCTTGTTAGATAGCCAGGGATACTCTGATACTGCAGCTATGCATAAAGATTTTTTTATCTCTCTAATTTTGAAAAAAAACAACAGCTAAGGACAGATCTAGTATTAGATTTTACTCCCTTTTAAAGTGTCTTAAATAGCAGGGAAGGGTGAAGCTTTGAAGTAGGATGTTCCACCTGACTAAGGGGCACGAATCCCATGAAAATCTGAATTTAAAATTTAGGGCCTCCCCCCAGTAGCTAAGCTAGTAGGTGAACTCAAGATAAGAAGCAGGAAAATGCCATCTGGCTGAAGTTTTCTCAGTTTGTATCTGGGCTGCAGAAGTATTTGAGGAGACATTGTCTTTTTCCTGTCAGTAGCACCTGGCCTGATCAGGCACTTGGAAATAGAAATCACTGGGGAGTAGCCTGGCATTTGTGTTTTGCCTTGTAGAGAAATTTATGTTCCTGGTGGTGTACAGCCCTGGGCAGCCATCCCTGTGAGGGTTCATACACTGAACCCATCAAGTAAAAGAAACCCAAGTTCCCAATCCAAGCGTGCAAGTTCTGCTCACAGATGAAGTAACACCTGTGCTGAGGATTCTCATGGAATTTGTAGTTCTTACAAATGCCCAAATATTCATGATGCTTCTAAACACAGCCTTAAACTTACTTTGCCAAAAGATGCAGTAGGCCAGATCCATGAGTCATTATATGTATATTTTTTTTCTTCTTTCTTTTTCTTTCTTCCTTTTGCTGGAAATAAAACAGCTTTTAGAAGATTCAGCAAATACCAAATAGCAGCAGCCTGTGCACTGAGCTCTCATCTCACTCTTCTGCTGACTGCAGTAGTTTTCTGCTGAATGCAGGATCAAGAGCTGACACTAGTATCTTAATTTTAATGCTTTACATGACTCCACTGTCCATTTTTAAATCAATTTAAACTGTCAATTTCTAAATCAAAACCTCTACAGTTAGTTTGTCTGTCTCTGGACAGGCAGGAGACAACTGCCGGGTGAAATTATCACAGAATCACAGAACTGTCATGGCTGGAAAAGAACTGAGAAGATAATGACTCCACCACATCTCTGGGCAGCCCATTCCAGTGCTTGACTACTCCCTTAATAAAGAAATTCTTCCTATTATCTAGTCTAAACTTCCCCTGGTCCAAGTTCAGGCCATTTTCTCTAATCCTGTTGTTATTTACTTGAGACAAGAGGCCAGTACCATGCAGTAGATTCTTCCTAGGAAAAAAGTCAGACTTCATATCCATATATGAGAATTTTAACTCACTTCTGCTTGAATCCTCCTCGTCCCAACCGAGCATGTCACTGAGTGAATAGTTACTTTTTCACTTACTGTGTCAGGAAGAGGGATAGGGGGAAGAGATTTCTATTTTCATGTTCACATGAATGTGCCAGTACATTGATGAGGGGTATCTTAAGTACCAAGGAATATGTATTTTAAATATGTTTTTATTTAAAAAAAACAAACAAACAAACCCGGTGTGTGCTGAATCCTCTGTTTGTTTGAAAGCTTTGTGTTGCACAGCCTGGCTTGTATGCTTTGAGAAAAATCTTTGGCTGGAAATGCATGTTCTGCAGTGAAATAGGAATATTTTTGTTTACTGAAACCTGCTTATTCCAAGAAGAGCTGCAAAACTTTGGGAGAAATTTTTGCTGTGTAAGATGCTTTGTTTCTGGGTGTGACAGCACAGAAACAATATGTATCTGGCATACTTAGGTCTGAAGTTACATTGTTCTTGGCGATCTCATCAGGAAGATATGCAGTGAATGTTATCAGAGCTGGAAATGGAGTGGAGCATGTATTTAAAAAAGAATAACTAAAGATAAACTCACTTTTGCTTGAAATTTTAATTTGGCTGAGTTCCTTAGAGGAGATTTTTATTTAAAGTATACCTAATAACCAAAATTATATCTACAAACTCCATTTTATTAAAGCTAATAACAGCTATGTATTCAAGAAGCTGTGCAGAGGATGAGGTGCACTGAATAAATACAACAGATTAACTTACTGTTTATTGGGACACATTTTTTGTCCCTTACCTCTACCCATGCAGTGTATTTTCTGCATTATTCTATGTTAACTGAACATACTTTCAATATTTAACTGTATAGAGATGTCTTTTGAAACTTGTGGCACTGGTTTTGGTTTACTGTGTCTTATGAGAATGAAAAACACTGCAACTGGAAGTAGATTTCATACTTTTGTTTTACTGTCTGGTTCAAAAGTGCATGTGAAAGAGGTTCCCAGAGATGCTGCACTCAGAAACTATGACTCTTCTTAAGATAAAAGAAATGGTTATAATCCTTTCACTAGCTAATTTCTGCATGCTCTAAATGGATTGCTGTGTATCCACGAGAAAATGCTCATAGGAAAAAGAGTTTTCTGTTTATTGGATTTTGTGCAGCAATTACTAGGCTAGACAGAATGATTAATAAATGACTGGTTTAGTAATTTGGAGCGAATCACTTTTGCTGTAACTGAATTACAAAAAAAACCCCATGCAACAACAATACAAGGTTTTTACTGCAAAATTAAATATTTTAATGGTACTTTCTGTACTTGACAAGATAATGTACCCTTTTTAATAGAAATCATTGTACTGTGGCTTAGGAGAGGACTTGGGCTATCGTACAGAATTTGAATATTGTGGAGCTCTAGATTTATTAAGATGCCAGGAGTGATTGTTGTGAAGAAATGCATCCCCTTCTGCCTTTTTCAATGTGGTTTTAGTACTGAATTCCCCTAATATGTTCTTGCCCAGCCTGTCATGTTGTGACAGCAAGTCTGCAGGATCAGCGCAGTGAAGCTGAACCTGCACCCTGTTAGTCTGACCAGCATGGGGAATGGAGCCAAGTAGAGATGCATCAAGACCCAGTTAGACCAGTTTTGCCCCAGGTATAGTTTATAGAAGTCCACAGCACTGGGAGTGTCCTTGAATTTGGGAGAACCAAGACAGATGTTCAGGAAGCAGCAGTTAGGTGACTGTGACAGAGATGTCCTGACTTCTACTTGGAGCCTAAGACTGCTTTTAAAGGGGTTTGCAATCCTTATTTATTTCCCACCTAAAATAAAGTAGAAAGTTTCTCAGAGGAGGATATAGGTCAAATGTTTCAGGGTTCCTAGGAAGTGCTTAATCAGGAATGGTTCTTCTGCCCATCTTTCCCAGGCAGAACAACCAGAGGCGTTCCTGGGGGTTAATTTCCTGACTTGATTTGTGTCCTTTGTGCTGATCTCGTTTCCTCTAAACTCAGAGCAATCTCGGCTGAAGTTCCTTTGTAAGTACAGAATAGTTAACATTTGTCACACTGAGAGGTTTTCTTTTTAGATCTGTGCTTGTTTGGAGTTTTTTTGAGCACGTTTTTGTCAGCACAAACCAACTTAATCGTGAAGCGTGCTTTTTGTGATACTTTGAGTGAGCAAACAGTGAGCATACAGTTTACTTCTGTATTCAGCAGTTCCGGCAGAGAAACCAAACAGCCGTATCTGTTTAGACTGCCTCCATTCTGCCAAGCCTTTGTAGCCCTGCCAAAGTTCCCCACATCACTGATCCTCCCCGTGAAAATCAGAGACCACTTCACTTTGTTCACGCGGCTGAAAGCTGCTCACAGTGTGGGATTTGGGGGGCAAAATTCTTTCAAGAATGAATTACACTCAACCAGTTAAGAGTCATCAGAGGAGTAAATCAAAGGGACTGTTTGTTTTGACTGGTGTCTGATTTGTTTTTGCCAATATTATGCTCAGTATGAAAATTTTAAAAAGCCCCTTAATTAAGTGTGATATTTTTCCATACAGAAAAACAAACAGAAGAATTTGGTGTAGCGTTCACTGTGTCCTTTGTGCAGGAACTTTATCATCTGAACCATACAGACTTCTTTCTATTATGTCCTATAATGGACAACAGTCAGGCTTTAAAAATTGGGTGAGAGGATTGTGACTTGTGTAACATAGGGCTTAAGGAGTGGGCAAAAGATTGTACTTACATCTAAAAATCTGATCATGGGAACTGCTCTGCTTCTATAAATTGTTTATAAAGAATCAAAAACAAAGTGACAGAAATGCAGATGGGATGATACAAAGTGGCTAAAGCAGAATGATTTTAGGAGGAAAAAAACGTTCCTTTGTTTCTCAGAAACTGTGATAGAATATAATTTTAAACTGCTGAATTGTTAGCAAATATCCTTATGAATAACCCACTGAGGAAATGACTTCTTATCCCAAAACTATTTCCAGCAAGTTGTGCTTGTAAAACTACTTTGGAGACTTAAGGGAAGAGACTAGAAAGAAACAGTTGTTTTCAACATTATTAAAGTATGAATTCTCATAGCTGAGCTACAGAAGTCATTAATTCTATGATTACAAAGGTTCAATTGCATTAGTTAAATAGTCGATATATGGCAAGTGACGTTTATGAGGAACTGCCACTCTGTACCCTTCGGTAAGGAGATTCTAGGAGATAGAACAGGTTAGGTGTCTTTATCATTTTATCATCAATACTACATCAGTTTCACATGTAATTCACTTATAAGTAGAGATATCTAATCAATATTAATGATTAGAATTTTGACAGTATTCAGTTAGAGTGTAATGTTTATAGCTAGAAAGTAATGATACCATGAATCCTGAAGAGTTCAAAATAAGTTTAAACACTTAACGCAGATTTATTATATGGGGTAAAATGTTCTTGAGAAGACATTTGGCAATTTGATATTATTAAGGAGAAGATGGGAGAAATCTGTGACTTTAAAGGTGTGATGGGGGCCACCTCTGAATAGACATAATATGTAACTGTATCTAGGTGAAATTACCATGTTCATTCATTCAAAATTGTCTCTTTCAGAAATCCAGTTGGTTATAAATATTTTTTAGTTTATGCATATTTTTGTCAGAACAGAAAATGTTTTGAATCGGGCTGGTAGATGATGTTTAGATCCACATTATTTGCCTATTTGTTACAATAAATCTTTATAGTGATTGTGACAGTAGTTAATAATAAAAGCTTTGTACCCGATGCTACTTTAAAATAAAACTTAGGGATCAAAATCACTTCGCAGTGAAGGGTGGAATTTTGCAGGCACTGGAAACTCTGGGGTCAGGTATCCAAATCTTGCCAACCAGATACACTTATCCACACACAGTTACCCTCTGTGGAAATATCTGGTACCTGCTGAACTTACAGTCCAATCATAAGAAAAAGAAAACTGAATGATCTTCTCATCTAAATTGCCCTCCTAATTTTGCTGTATTCCAATGTCTGTAGCTGTGTCCATAGTATCTCAGGTTTTCAGAACACTTAAAAAGAATAACAGGGAAGTGAGTCTCCCAAAGATTTTACAGTGGGAACTGGGGATGAGAGAAGAGCTAATCAGATGACACATAGGGAGCAATTAAAACACTGCTTTGTAAAATGTTTGGGAGTATGGATTTTTGAACTAAAAGTTCCAGAAGTTCAGAGCAAGTACAGAAAGATGCTTGATAGAAGTGGGGGAAGCTGAGGGATTAAACTCACTAAGAGGATTTTGAGGCATGGGGAGTGACATGGTTGGGCAATAGAAAGAGAAATCCTTTTACACTGTCATCTTAAATGAGGAATTAGTAATGTCAGAGAAAAGGAGGTTACAAAAGAGAGGTAATGAAAAAGGCTGGAGAGAGGTGTGAATCACGATATGTTCACAGACAATTAAAACAAGAATGATTTCAGAGGACAGTGAGAGAGAGGGGACCCGAGTCTTTTAAATCCTGAGACAGAAAGATAAATGAGAAACAACAGATAATACATTTTAGAGTCTTTTTAACTGTTCAACTCATTGCCAGCATTTCTTGCAGATTCATGTAGGTCCTAGAGATATCCGCCAGCTGGGTTTCTCATGCTTCCACAAACTCTCTGCTTCAGATATTTTGTTCTTGATGGTTGCATCTAGATTTAAGTTATCTGTATTACTACTTTATTTTAAGAACTGGTGATTCCTCTTGATCACTTTTTTCTGTTTTCTGGAATAGGATTTGTTGCAATTTCACAATCTTAGATGGGGCATGGTCTGGAAATCCGTCTTTAGCTTTCAATTTTTAGTCCTGCAAAGGCATAGTATTGCTTACTGTAAAGAAATTCAGTGGAAAAACAAAATAGAAGCACAGGATGGGTAGTGGCATGGGGAAATGATTGTAGAATAATGATGCATTTCTGAAGTGAGGTTGGTGAGGAAGAAGGATAAAATGTGTCTGCATATAGTATGAGTAATTGTTTGAGATAAATTAAGCAG
Organism: Calypte anna; assembly: GCF_003957555.1. Taxonomy (NCBI): domain Eukaryota; kingdom Metazoa; phylum Chordata; class Aves; order Apodiformes; family Trochilidae; genus Calypte; species Calypte anna. The sequence continues at coordinate 128,825,504 of NC_044245.1, forward strand.
GGAATATTTAGATGGAGTATCATGAAAACCTTTCTGAGAGAGATGTTTAGCTGTCTATAGAATGGCTGATCGCTGTGCTCCCTGAGTTTCCTCTGTTCATATTTTGAATGTTTCAAATGCTGCAAAATACTGACAAGGAGAAAAGTTTGCTGTCACATTGCATCTCTACTGGCACTAGTTTTTTAGTCTGTTTTTGTTAGTTCCATTATCTCATTAAACAAACTTCTATTTAGAAAAGAAAACACATTCCAATGTATGAATAAATAACCTTGGCTCATCTGTCTTCTGACTTGAAATATGCCCAGTCCAAAGAGGAGGAAGGGCTACGGGGCTGTGGGCTGTTGTATGCAAATGGTCAGCCTTGCTGTGGGGGGTTACTGCTTGTGCTTAGAACTGAATTTTCTTTTTTTCTTTACCAGTGGTTTTGATTTTCACCCCCCCAGTGGTTTTGGTTTAACTCTAGTCTATGAACATGACAGAAGCATGTCAGAATTACTATGAGAGTTTTTCATTTATTTAATGTGGGATTGTTTCTGTGACCTGGGATGTTTGGGAGAAAAGCACAAAGGAGAAAGAAATGAGTTTCTAAAATATTTGTGTGTGCAGCCTGAAAAATAAGAGATGATTTTCATTTGATAATTACCCATCCATGTAGTAGATAGTGAATGAGTCAAAGGTAGCAGTGACAGAAACTTCACAGCTGTTGAGAGAAGATTCCATTGCAGTTGTCTCTATAAGACACTCCTGAAACTGGCTGAACTTCTGCTGGCCTTGCACTTGCAGCCTTGTACATCTTTGATGCTGCTTTGGTATTCACCATCTGCAGTTAGTATGTCTTCCTCTTGTTCATTCAGTCCTTTGATCTCTCCTGTTTTGATAGAAATTTAAACTCTCCTGGACTCATTTCAGCAGCTTTCTGGAGATGATGTCTTCCACCTTTTGAATGAATCCATCTTCTCCCAAGACACATTTTGGTGATTGGTTACTAGGACTCCTTCAGATGGTTGGTGGTGTAGTAAAACCCAGCTCTAAAGGTGGGGTGTTCTGCATTTTAGGGCAATGTCAATGATGATTTGTCCAAGCTGGATGCATTTTACTGAGTTACGTGAAAGCTACACCAAAATTCTATAAAGGCAGTTTGACCAGCTTGGGGATAAACTGGCATCTAGCTGTCTTTACATCTTAAGTGTCTCATAGAAAAGAAAGATGAATTCACTATCTGCTGTAACAGAAGTGTTACATCATAAGGATGCTGGAAATGTGAGGTCATTTACTGGACATTGATCCTAATTGATGGCCATTTACATAGAAAGTTAATGCGTGGAGCATTTTATATAAACTAAAAGAAATAAAAAATGCTGTAAACATTGTTTGGCTCAGATGGATGCAGCCAGACTAATCAAAACTATATTTAAACTGTGTTAGCTGTGTTTAGACAAGATCCAACAAGTTGTTTCTTGGCTGCTGTAGGGAGGGCTTATATTCAGCTTCAAAGACTTCTACACAGGGTCAGAGTTTCCTTATGCTTCACTTCTATAAAAACCATGAGAAAAAAGCTAAATCCTTCTCTGCTTTCTCACTCTGTTGACATGAATATTATTACTTGTACTGATATCCAGGATACATTGTTCACTAGTTATCTTATGCATCCCTTTTCATAAGAATTAAGGGGCTCCAACCCTCCTCCATGATAGTCCAGAGAAAAATATTTCAGGTTATTGTGCCTCTTTTACTCCATTTTTGAATTTTGTAATCTGTTAGCACTTTCCCCTGCTTCCTTTGGGCTTTTTTTTAATTTATTTTTAAAAATCTGTCTAATTTTACATTTTCTTGTGTTGGTGTGTAATATGTTATTTGTTGTGCCATCTATTACACAATTTGGATATGCAGCTAGTGCTCAATTGCTCAGATACTCCTCAAAGAGGAGAAACTTCAGGCCAAATCACTATGCATACACAATGACTTCTCTGTGCCTGAGGTTGACATCTTCTAACTAATAAACCTAACCAGTACTTTCATTTATAAAGGGTGCCCTGCCAAAGACCTTGACACTGAAAACTAAATTTTTAAAACCATCAGCCTATGTTCCTGCTTCCCACAGAATATTGCTTAGAGTCATTCTTTGTGGACTCATGTTTTTTTGGCAAAACCTGAAGTTGTGGTAGGCAACTTCGTTTTAAGAAATTAAGATATTGCTTGTATATGCAGGGGACAGCTTTCTTGGGAATCAAACTCCATACTGCACCAAATGCACTCATTGTCCCCTGCAGATATAAAGCAGAGTTTTTTCATTGCCTAAAATCAGTGTAGCATAAGCAAATGGTGCTTTTTCATCAACAAGTGATTTCCCACTGTGATAGACAGAGGGGGGGAGTATACAGGGATGCTGACCACATCACTTAACACTATGGAAGTTATTCAGATCCTGTGATGGATGCTGGGCAACTCCATAAAATAAAATAGTCCTTGGTTGTAGGTTCAATGTTAAAAAAAAGTTTTTAAAAAACCCTAACAAACACAGAAAACAGTCCAGACTCCACAGATCATGTGGAAGGGTGAATTGAGAGTAACATATTTTTAGCTCACATGTTATTATTTGAATGTCTTTGACATCATGTGTTGACTGGATTAGAAACACTTGTGCTCAAAAGGTCTCTTTTCTCCTGTATCTAAACAAAACCCAGGTACGTGTTCACTGGCATTTCAACCACTGGTCATATGGTCACAGTTAAATATTCCTAATATGATATTAATATGCTTAGAAATTTTTCACCTGTCAAGAGTCTTGGAAAAGCCATTTTCTTGCTATGGCTGAATAGCACGAAGAAAATGCCTTTAAAGACATATATAATAGTTGTCTGGAGTCAAGAAATATGATTTAATGTCTAGTAAACTGTGGTTTTATGAAAAATTGTGTATAAGGTCCAAGATTTAGGGGCAAGGCAAACACTTTACAAAAAAAAAAATATGCAGAAGCATGGAGGGCAGATTCTTTGTTTTACTTTAACACGTTGTTATTATTGGCCTAAATAATCACACATTGGTATTTCCCATCAAGCATAAGAAAATGTACTTCTCTGTTTCTTGTCTAGTTCTGAGTTCTGCAACATAACTTCAGGAGAGAGATTTGCTACAAATGTCATGCTAAATGAACTTTAATCTTGTAACACTCTATTGTATTTTGTATGTGCACACACTTCCTCATATTGAAAAACATATGTATCTCATTTTATATATAAACTGTTCTTGATTTAAGTCTTTGATGATCTGAGATTAGATTTTGAAAACCAAAAATTTAATAACTTTGGGGATATTTAAGGGTACTTGAAATGTTACATGTTCTGGTTAGAATGCATAGACACATTATATCTAAATATGAATGGCCTGTTGTGAAGTCCTGAAGATGAATGGTGCTTTATGATGTGTTTTCTGGTTTTCTTCTCTGTTTCCTCCATGGTGGTCAAGCTGTCAATAAATAGGCTGTTGGGGCTGAATTAATGGAGAGGAAATTGGGGTTGAATATTGGAGAGGCAAGAGAAAAGACTGAAATAAGATGGTGAAGTATCTTTTGAGGAATGTGATAACATCCCTACATTTGTCATTTTCACTGTCTCTGGTTGGTGAATGGTGGAGCTTGCCCTCTCCCTTCCATCGTTGCAATGAGTATCATTTCCATGTCTTCCAGATAAAGTTAATCTAATCCAGCCTGAGTTGGGCAGTGGGAGAGGAGAGAAATGTCTTGAGGAGAGAAATGCTCACTCTTTTGATTTGCCTGGTAGCCACAGTGGCCCACCATAGGTGGCTGACCTCTCAAACCTCTGGAGGAAATGCTGTTTGGTGTGCTTCAGAGTCAACCCTAAAGTTAGAAAAATGGGAGAGGGTAGGATGGAGAGGGAGATTTTACTTAGAACCTAATTGATACTTAAGCTTTTCTTATGAAAACCACTGTGGATATAGGGCTGTGGCTGCTGATGAGAGGTAGAGCAAGTGAAGCAAGGTCGTCAGATGCTGTTACAGCAGCAATGGCAAAGGGAGTGTGTGGGGATGCCAAGACAACCCTGTGATGGAAAATCTTTGGCAACTTTAATACAACTTTTATTATTAAAAAATGTCTGTTTAGCACCCGTCCTGTGCCAGTGCAGTCCTCCACGATGTACCTTGAACTTTTCTTTTGCTTTGTCCTTTGTCTGGGAAGACCCAGAGGAAACTCAGTTCTCTCATAACTTCTTAAAAGCTTTTCTACAGTGCTTTTACAACCTGGCTTTCAGTCCTGTTTTTGTTTACTTAGTGTTTGCTCGGGGTAATTTGGAGAGATTGTGACTTAGTACAAGAATCAGCTCAGTAGGCAGACGTCACTGTTGAGGCAATCTAACACACTTTTTGGATGTGTCTATGTGTGTTTTCTGAACTTCTGGTACTCAGTTGTGCTTTGGCTGGTGGCATGCTTAGAGCAAAAGGTATGTTATAATCCCACCAGGTAGTACCTGTTCCCAAGCAGCAGTTTGTTATGTATCTTCCCATGGAACCTACGCTGATTTGATGATACTAGCAACAAGACATGGGCAGTTCTGGTGACATACTTGAACTGGAGTCAACACTTTCTATAGAATTTCAGAAACCTTTTATCTGCAGCTTTCTCTTTACCTCATTTGATATCTTTATTGTCTAATAACTTACTCCTTCATGTCTTTTTAAAGAACTGAAACATTAGCTAGTTTCTTTTATTTTTGGAAGACATGTTTACCGGAGAACGTAGAATAACTCTGAGTTAATTGTAGATTAGAAGGTAACAGTAAGTTTGCTTGTTACCTTGCAAAGGTTGCAGGCAAAGTCCTGGAAATATTTCAGCTCTATGTCTTTTTGCCTGATTTGTGGTTTGGATGCAATTGAAATGGTGTGATTTCAGCTGCAGTGTTAGGATCAACTGTCCTGCAGCTGGGGAGAGTAGAAGTTAGTTACCAGAGTGATATCTACCACTACACCCTGGGTTATGTGAATGTAGGTGGTTTTAGAAAAAAGAGTATAGAGCTCACACGTTTCAGGGACTTATTCATTGCAGAGGACTTGTTCTTTAGAGGGCTTTTTTCCAAGAGGATGACTCTGACACCTGTTGTTCAAGAAAGATATCCTGCCAAGCTGAGGGGCTCCAATATGGCAGGATTAGCAATCTACTAGCAGAGTAGTTTTGCCTTTTTTGCTTAGTTCTACAATGACTTATTTTCCATTTAATTTCATATGTTACATGCAAAATCCAGAAAAAAAGCTTTTGGCTCTGTTGTTCAGGAAGGCAAACATAATAAATGTTTGTTTGCTGCTTGCTCTGAGCTTATTTTGCAATCAGCATTTTTCAAAACTATAATTCAAATGTCCTCCAGTGTTACCACCTCGTGGCTCACATTTCCTTTGATCTATCCCTGCCATATGTGGATGAAAAGTCTCTTGAGAAGAACAGAACATGGTGGAGATAAATGCTGGCAAACCTTCAAGCATCTTCTCTTCTTTCAAGAGGAATGAGGCATATGAGAATGGCTTGGAAAGTTAGTAGTAAATTTTATAAGACATCAATGGGAGGAGCAGATTTGAGAGAGAACTACAGATTCCTATCAGTTATTCTGAAATTATTGTGTTTTTAACTGCACTAACATGGAAATAAAAATTGCTAAATGCACTCAAATGCTAAACATATGAACTGGATTTTTTCTGCAGCTATTTCTGATAACAAGGACAGGAGTGAATGCATTAGGAGAATCTTGTTTTCAAGCCTCTAATTCTCTGTGTGTAACCTTCTCAGATCTTCATTTAAAAGCTAGAACAAGTTTCATTTAACATTCAACTATTAAAATATTTAAGCATGCACAGCCCTGATATAATCTTAACTAAACACACCTTTCAAGCTTATTAATCTGGGACATATAATAATTTTCTGTGTACTACTGTGATAACCATTGTGTTTCATTTTGAAAGTTAAAGGCACAAAACCTAATAAAATTAGAATAGAATCCTCTGAGAACAGTGCCCGAAAGGGAAATTAAATTCATTTCAACACAAACAGATATAAAATGAAGTACAAACAGAACTGCAGTAATAATTTCAGTGTGACACAAGGTTTCATTAAAAAAAAATCACAACATCATTATTGCATTCAGTGTCAGGTTTGTGGAGACTGGGTGGATGTAGGGTCTTTAAAATGCATTTTTTAGAGTTGATGGAAGCCTGATGTCTAACAGCAGCCAGTTATGCCTGCCAGCTGGTTAGCCAGTGCTATATAGTTGTCAGAATTTCTGTGAGCCTGCATTCCTCTGTCATGTGTGAAATTTGGGGGTGCAGGGATAGTTAAGTAAATGTTAAGTTGCAGCCATAAGTGGAAAAACTAGAAGGAGGTGGCATTGGCAATGAGACACACAGTCTTTCAGATGAAGATTAGGCATTCAAATTTCAGATAAAAAGGAGCAGTTAGCACTTTTGAGTTGCCTTGGGAGATACATTTGATGTTAAGTCCAAGAAGGCAGAAATCCACATCACACAAACCTATCTGTATAACCTGGACCTAGGTGGTGTTTCTGACATTTGTCTTTCCACTCTGTAGCTGAATGCAGAGGAAAAAAAATCCACTGTGAACATTTTCACAAGTGCAAAAAGTTTCCCACACCCTGATGGACATGCAGAATTTTTTGCCTGTGAGAATGCCAAAGGTTATACCAAGGTGCAGCCTTTCCCTGGGCACTTGATAGCAGGAGATACAATAGTATATAAACAAAGAAATAAGGGACAGATAAAGGGTGAAGGGTGAGCTCTCACTTTGTATCAAAACTCTGGGTTTTTGAGAAACACTAATAGAAACCGAGTAGGAAAATCTGTCAGTGTTACTTGCAAGTACTTCATTGTGTCTCTGCAAATATGAACCCTCAGTTTCTGAGTGGCTGTGGACAGGTACTAGAAATTGTGGTCTGAGTTTTCATTAGTGTAAGAAGATGCATCTCCATTAATTTCAATGTAAGACAAGGGCTTTGAGTCTTCACTTCTTAGTATTTTCTGTGAAAGCTGTCATAAATACAGGAATAAATACTAATCTTCACTGTATCCCTACGTAATAAATGGTTGTTTAGTCCCATTTTACTGATAAAATAGAACTAGGCATTATTTTAGTTGCAATTAATTTTGATATCTGGTAAAGGAAATTTTGAAAGTAAAATATTGAGAATGTTGCTAGATCTCTAGTAATGTAATCTCTAGTAATCATCATAGCAGTTACAACCTCATCTTTATGCAAAGGTAAGTGATATTTCAGTGATAACTGGTTTTGTTTGCAGGTGGTTATTGTTATGATTTTTCCTCTCAAAAACTCTAGTGGCGTGCTGAAATACATACATTAAAATCCTTATTTTTTAAATACAGTATTATGAAGAGTAGTATTCTGAAAAGTTGCAGTTCAGGAAATAGGAAACAAAGGATTCTAGAAAACTTAAATATGGAAATGCTAAATCTTAAATTCCAACACTTAATAAGAAAATGGTAGTAACTGCAGTACTTGGTTATCTTTTGTATGCTCATATAGCTTCTATGTCTCATTACGTTTACTGTGATGACTTTATCAGTAATAATTTTTTTTCAAACTAATTCTCTCCTTCACTGTCCTGTATGTCATAAATGAGGTTAGCCCATGCTATGTAACCACTCAGAGGTTTTGAGATTCACTTTATACAGGGAGATTTGGTTACAATATTTTCTGAGAATACTTTATTTTCAGTCAGTTTTACAAAGGAGAGATTGTGCTTTGAAGAGTGTACTGTATATTGTGACACAGAGGCTCTTTGAAGGTTAATCAGCTTTTTAGCAGTAATAGGGATGGATTCTTGTGTGACTAATTGGGTCACTTCTATTTCATGTGCAGATCTATCATTTAATCAGAAGCCTGGAAGTTGAGACTTACTACACTGCATATTAAGTAGAAAAGACAGTTTTTGTTTCAATAATTTTTTCTTTCTGAACTTTACTGTGTCTTTAGGACTGTAAATTAGTTGAGACAGCTAGACTGATTATTTGAGAACCATTCCTAATGTGCATGAAATCTAATAAAAGGAGCTGTACAGTGAAGTCATATTTGGACACTAATGCTAAAAGCTAATTTGAAGAAATATTCTTATATATACAAAATAAAATCCACTAAGTGTAGTAATGTTCCTGATCTACATTTAGGACATGATTTAATTCAATTGCAGTTTAATTGGAGGCAGTTAGTGTTTTCTTAAAGGCAAGTGCAGAAACTCACATATCTTTTTTTTCACGTATTTGTATCCCAAAACAAATACTTGGGAAGTGGTCAGGGTGGAATTTTTACCAAGTATGTCATTAGGTTTTTTTTACAACTGAGTATCTCTAATATAGATCCATGCTTGAATTAAACTGTTAAAGTTCATGGAATTACACACAATGGAGTAGAGCCACATTTAAGTGTAACTGGACAAAGTGGTTTTTTTTCTGGTAGGAATGAGTATTTTAAACTACAGGAGAGTCTATATTGAAATATATATATTATATATATTATATATTTACGTATCTAAACTTGCATCTAAGTCTAATTCTGATCCCATGCCATATAGTAGTACTGTGCTGCTGGTGGGCACTCAACATTGTTAGTCTTATATAGCCCAAAAGTTGAGATGCTGAGATTGAACTAATGGTATAGATATTAAATGTAGGGTCCCTGCAAGAACTGTTGAAAAGGTTATCTTTGTTATGCAGTCCTTGAGAAGTTTTCTTTGAGTCTGTCTTGCTGTTGGAAGAACTGGGTTGAGTTCCAGAAAGGAAGATGATGTGTGATGCATTTGCTGCAGTTTGTGTGCTGCTACAGCACATAAGGTTACAAGTTCTGGTTGTTTAGATTTCAGTAGGCCTTTGATGGGGATGCCAAGAGGCTGATTTACAGAATCTTACTGCATGACACAAATAAATAACTACTGTAAATATTTTAAAACTTTAGGAATGTTGGATTGTTTACAGTAATGTAGTTCTGCCTGGACATGAGTTATCAAGAAGGAAGATTTGATAGCTCTTAAATTGTTATTTATTTTGCCATGTGATTTGAAACAAGAAATGTTTGAGGTGGATTATAAAGAGAGTGGGTCAGGGCAAAAAAACCAAACTACATACCAATGTTTTATTCCATTAAGATGATAGCACTGTTTCCTGAAAATGAGAAAGAGAATACAGCCCGCAGACTAAGAATTACTTTAAAAGAAGGTTGCTGTGAACACTAGTGTCAACTGTGCTTTGTGGATATTGCTTGGTGTTGCCATTTTCCAGAATGTATTTCCAAGCAGTACTGTGGAGGATGCTAATACATCCCAAAACTGCCATGCCAGATTTACTAGTCTTAATTTGCAAATCTGTGTACTTGAAGACATCATTTAATCATAGTTTTGAAGGCAAATTAAGCATGATGGGTTTAAATTTAGTCCTGCCAGCTGTTTTATTTGCCCAGTACTTAGTTACATGATGTGCTGCTTCTTTAGATCCTTATAAACTGAAACCATCTGGCAATTCTTAGTTGTCATGATACCTAAATGGGGAGATTAATCAAAAAGGTACTCGCTGTGCTTAGGAGCATAGGCCTGCATTTGGTGCTGGATTCCTCTGGAGAGCTGATTCTTCTGAGAACTCAGTTTTTCAGTCATGCTTTAGTTGGTTGGGACTGGGGAAAACAGAAAATTGTGAAGTTAGAGAATGTTTATGTGAGTAAAAAGAACAATGGCACAGCCTGTAAATTGTCTGTGCCAATTTATAGGCACTTTTCTGGTTTGACTGAATAGGGAATCCTAATTCTTGTCTGACTGCTGTTTTTCTGTAAGTTTGAAATCAACTGTATGTTCATAAATGTAAGTTAACTATTGTACAATATCCCATGCCCTGCAAGGGGCTTTCTGAAGAAAAAGTATCTAGTGAAATAATGTAAGACGTTATTGTTGTGCCCAGAACTTTAGATGGACCTATTTAGAAGCAAACTGGAGGAAAAAAGAACCACAAAAATTTAAATAGCAGTGCTTTTCATGAGTTGCCAGGTAGTTGGGAACTGGCTGGAACACCACAGACCTGTGCTGCCTGTGCAGACATCCAGCTTGTGGCAGTGTTTGGCTCAACTGATTTGAGAACTCAATTTACAATCAGTGTTCTAGCTTGAAGTTTTGGCATACAGACACTTGAAGTTTGAGTGCATCTAATGTGAGTAAAGATGCTTGATCTGGCCCTAATACCCTTTTTAGTTCTTGATCATCCCATTCTCTGTGTATGTGATCCTGTTCAAGTTTTCTCTCCTCTCCATGCAAGTTAAGGTTTTCCTTATGTTCCCTGTATGCTGGAGGGAAGCATGTCAGGAAATATGCTTTTCAGAGGTTTGGCTAATGGAAGTGATTACTAAGTTTTTGTAATACAATTTCATAGTCAGAGTCCATCAATAAATGTCCTACTTTGTGGACCCTAACCTCCATTTGTGAAGTCTTCTTCATCCATGAAGTGTAAAGATGAATGGTGATTTCATTACTTTTCCATTACCATCTACCTCAGCTAACATAAATTACTGCATGCTGTTTTTCACAATTTGCTATAAATGTTATTTTAGTTTAAATTCTGTGATTGAAAATGCAACTTATAGTTCTTTCTTAATATTTATTATTCATGATCTCTAGTGTTTCATAGAAAGAAGACTTTGCCTTGTACCCCTACAGGATCAAGTGAGATTGTGGAGGCTAAAAGTGAAGTAGACTGTCCTTAAAATTCTCTCTAACCAAGCAGAAGGTAGTTCATTTACATTCCATGAGGTTATTATGTGTATGGTGTACTAGGCATGTGTGACTACCTATGGAATGGAAAATTATTTTCTAGTGGCAAAAACATCCTGCTTAGAGAAGGATAACTCCATGACCTATGCAAATGATCCTCTTCCTAATTTTCTTGTTTTAAAAATATAAAGCATAAAATTTTATAGCTATATAAAATAAAATATAAATTTATAAATATTTCAACATACTTGATTGATATGATGGGCATGACTTAAGGGCATCCAGTAGAGGCCATAATGCTGGTGCAGAAGGAAATGGAATAACTCATCTTCTATTTAAAATGCTTCCTGCAGTTTCACTTCCGTTCCATTGCCTTGGGACCGTGTCTAGAGTAGCATTTCTTAGCTGGGTCACTGCAGGAAAGCCAAATCTTAAATTGTGATGTTTCATGCAAGCTGCTTTATCCTAAATTCATTTCTAGTCGATGTGGCAAATGTGTATTGCTATGTTTTTACTATCCTCTATAGGTGCTTGTGGTTTCTATGTATATTTAAAAGAAATACTTCTAGTTACATATACTTACTTGCATTGCTTTCCAGTGCTTATGTTCTGTTGGCATGTGCCAATGTTTCTACCAGGACGTTTTGTGCAAATGTAAGTGATCAGTCTATGTGTAAATTTGGAGGTGACTGTGTCCCATTTTAAGAATGTCTGTGGCTGGTTATCAGCAGGATCACTAAAACTTTTATTTCAGCAGCTCTACTAAAACATGACAGTTTTAAAAACCAGCTGTCCAGAAACTTCTTCACATAGAAGTACATTGGTTGTATTTATTTAATTGTTCTTGGCATCAGTTTAAGTAAATCTAAGTGAAAGTTCATCCATAAAATTATCTGACTTTCTCAATCCACTTGAACCTTGATCTGTTTTGGTGTAATGTTCTGCAGTTGGTAAGAATGCTTTGTGATTGAAGTCTGTAACCCCAAATGGGATTACATCACATTCTTCTGATTCAGAATTTCCTGCTGGTACAATACATGTTGTTACAAAGAAATGAGAAGTAATTCCCTCTCATATGCTCATGTTGAGGTTGCTGCCAGGGAACAGCATTAGTGAGGTGCATCTTCTCAGTGCTAAAGACAAGGTGTAGCTTCTGGTGTGAACTTGGTTCTCTCTCAGCAAGTTTACAGACTTGTTCTAAATAACACCAGCTTGGAGCTGTTTCCTGGGAGAATGAATAGTCATCTTCTTATTCTTACACCAATTTTGCTCTAAGAGCAAACAAACCACATGGAGATTTTGAAGTTGTGGAATAGGTCTCCTTTATACCACAGGCAGGTGTGCTTTCACTCAGAGCCTTTTCTGTTCTTGTTTAAAAATTATTATTGTTTAAAATTCCTTATTGAGTGGACAGTAATGAGTTTGCAGCAGTCAGCTGCACAGCCTTGTGGTGATGTTTGAGCTCTGTCCCCACAGATGGGGATTGCAGTGGGGCTGTGCAAACCTCCCAAGCTCTCAAAGCAGAGTTTGTTCATGCATCACCCTCACAACGAGCAAACAAATATGTGTGTGTGTGTGCATAGTTCTCCCTCAGAGTAAAACAAAAAGAGCAAGGGGTACCACAGGGAGTACTTTTTTTCTGCTCTCATTTTAGAAGGGTTTCTACCTCCAAAGCTGGCATGGCTGGTCTTAGATTATCTGTGTTCAAGTGATGTTGCTACTGGACCAGGGGCCTGCCACACGTTAAATATTTCTACTGCAGGGCAGCATCCCTGGCAAATGAATAAATGTGAGGCTTTTCTAGAGGGACCTGCCATTCAAATCAAAGTGCTTCTGGGGGAGAGGAAGTTTTGGAATAAAGGCTACAGCATGGCTGTCTCCTACCAAGAAAATCAATCTGTGCTGGAAAGCAAGCACATATTTAGTTAAGACTGGTCAAGCAGAAAAGTTGAAGCATCCTCCTCCAAATTGTAGAGGAACCAACCAGAAAAGGAGCTTTGCTGGAACTTGTTCTCACTACTATATTCAGGCTCCTGAGCAATGTAAAACTCAATGGGAGACCAGGCTGCAGTGACCATGACACTGTAGAATTCAAGATCCTTAGGGCAGTGAGAAAAGTGCAAAGTAAGCTGACAGGAATTGATTTTAAAAGGTCAGACTTTGGTCTATTCAAAGATCTGCTTGGTAGGGTAGACTGGTACAAAGTCCTAGATAGGAAGGGAGCCCAGGATAGCTGATGTCTATTCAAGGATCCTGCATGCCCAGGAGCAATATGTCTCAGTGAGGAGGAAGGCAGGCAGCAATGCCAGGAGGCCAGTGTGGATGAGCGAGGAACTCCTGGACACATTTAGGGGTAAAACAAAGATTATAAAGGATGGAAGCAAGGATGGATACCCTGGGGGAAGTACAGAGAAGAAGTCAGGGAAGCAAGAGCTCAGGTTAGGAAAGCAAAATGACAGGATTTGATCTGGCAAGGGAGGTTAAGGGCAACAGGAAAACTTTCTATAGGTGTGTCAATGATAATTGGAAGACTAGGGAAAATCGGGCTCACTCCAGAAGGAAATGGGAGAATTGGTCATCCAAAATGTAGAGAAAGCCAAGGTACTCAGTGACTACTTTGCCTGTGTCTTCACCAGCAATGACTCTGGTCACACCCTCCATGTTACAGAAGCCAAAGGCACTAGGAAAAGGAAGATCTCCTCCACTCTAGATGAAGAGCGGGTTCACCACCTAAATAACCTGAAGGTGAACAAGTCCATGGAACCTGATGGGATTCACCCTTGGCTCCTGAAAGAACTGGTGGATGAAGTTGTAAAGCCACTGTCCATCATATTTGAAAAGTCATGGCAGTCTGGTGAAGTTCTTACTGACTGGAAAATGGGAAATCCAGAAGGACCTTGACAGGCTGAAGAAGTGGGCTTGTGAAAATTGCATGAAGTTCAACAAGGCTAATGCAAGGCTCTACACCTGAGTTGAAGCAATCCCATGTACAAATAGGGGTTGTGAAGAGAAAGAACTATGGGCAGCCCTATGGAGAAGGACTTGGTGGTGATGGTGGACCAGAAGCTTAATAACATCATTTTGCAGACCAGAAAGCCACCCATGTCCTGGCCTGCATCACAAGAAGCTTGAGAGAGCCAGTCAAGTCTCTACTCTTGTGAGATCCCCCCTGGAGTACAGTTCTGGAGTCCCCAACATAACAAGAACTTAGAGCTCCTGGAACGTGTCCCAGAGGAGAGCCTCAAAAACTATCAGAGGGATCGAACACATCCCCTAGGAAGACAGGCTGAAGAAATTGGGGTTGTTAAGCCTAGAGAAAAGGAGGCTGCAAAGTGACCTTATAGCATCTTTCCAGTGCCTGAAGGGGGCCTACAAGAAAGCTGAGGAGGGCACTTTACATGGGTAAAAGATGTAGAGAAGGCCTATAGAAGGGACAAAGGGCAATGGTTTAAAAACTGAAGAGGGGAGACACTGGGAGGCTAGACACTGGGAAAAAATTCTTTCCTTTGAGGGTGATGAAATGCTGGGACAGGTTGCCCAGGGAAGCTGTGGATGCCCCCTCTCTGGAAGTGTTCAAGGCCAGGTTGGATGGGGCCTTGAGTGACCTGGTCTAGCAGAAGGTGTCCCTGCCCTTGCAAGGGGGTTAGAACTAGATCTTTAACTTCCCTGCCAACTTGAGCCATTCTGTGATTCTGAGATGGAAAGAATAAACTGATCTTCAAATTTTCATCACAAGCTTTTCCATTGTCTAAAGCATGACACTTCTGTTTTTTATAATACATACATTTATAAATATTTCATAATGTATTTTCTAAATTTAAGGAGTTCTGACACATTCTGATAGGACACATGGCAACACAGTTAATATGACTAGTAAATTGTCATGGCCCTTGTTTAATGCAAAGAGTCTTTTTAGCTGTGCTACCTGAATTTGCAGTGTTTGCTGCACTCCACTGTGTGGTTTGTTTGGGTTTTTTTTTTAAGCTGTGAAAACTTACTAAGATTTATCTTATGTGATAGGAAAATAAAGTTTTATGTGATAGGACCCCACGAGGTTAGCTCTATGCAATTTTGTCTGCACACATAGACTCACCCTCTGGGGCTGATTATAGGACAGACTCATTATGTTCCTATTATCAGTGCTAGAGTAGTTGTCCTGTGATATATGAAAGATGAGATGATATTGTCAGGAGATCCTTATCTGTTAGGGAGAAGAAGGTGACAAGAGGAATAAGTATTTTTTGTCTTCTAGAGCCCACAATTCTCAGAGCTCATTGACATCAGTGGACCAGGCACTTGGAAGCATCTTTTCATATATGGCCAATTCTCAGCAGAACAGAGACAGATGCTCCAGGGGCTCCTTCAGTTTTTCCTCAGTGTTGAGTTGTTGTAGGTTGGGTGCTTCCACTTCCACCCTACCCAAGGTCACTTTCCTGGTATCAGTTCCTCAAAGTCTCCTGGGGCACTGCAGCAGCACCCAGCTCTTATTTTTATCCTATTGCATCATTTTACCACACTGCCTACTCAGCTCAGAGTTCTCATCATTCCTTGACCTTTCTCTTGCATTCATAGATCCATCAGCCCTTCAGCTTCAGGTCCAGATAAGAAAATCTCACTTCTGGTGTTGATCTGATGCTGCTTGTTGGCATTTGAATTGTTTAGAGCTGAAAGTGGGTGTTTCTGGAGATAAAAATACTACTGTACTCTACTGTAGCCAACTTTCTTTGTAGAAAACCCATCTGGGACTTGCTACCTTGTATTTTTTAATTTTAAATATCCTTATGACTAATGTAACTATAAAAATACCTTGTCATTGTTGTAGCACATAGGATATCCAGTAATAAATTAGGAGTCCTTAGTGACAAGTACCATAGACATATAATAAAGCAACAGCCTCTGTCTGGGAACACTTCAGTCTAAATTCATATTTCTTCTTTATGCACCCAAAACCAGGGTTAATCAAATTTCCTGCCTAGGGGCCCAAGCAGCTGGAATATGAAATATATTTTCACCATTCTGCAGTGTAGTAGTCCTGTATCTCAGGAAAGTATGTGCTTTGTACTTAATGTGAAAAGAAACCCTTTCATTTAAACATTTCTCACAGCATAGTTTGATTTAGGCAGTGGTTTGAAGCAGTAGGATGCGTTTGGTCATCCTAGAATTATATTCAGTGACTACAGAACAATATTTTAGTTTTCTTTGAAATGTTTTCTTCCTCCTTTCCTAAACTAAAAAACCAATTTTATGTCAAAATCATGGAAATGCTTAACTGCTAAATTGACTTTTCTGAATCAGTGTTTTCATGTAGATAAGTTTTTTCATAATTGCTTTTCCAGATTGTATTGGTCAGTGGACATCTGGACAGCTGGGACGTTGGGCAGGGAGCTATGGATGATGGTGGTGGAGCATTTATATCATGGGAGGCATTATCACTCATTAAGGATCTGGGTAAATATTTAATTTTAAAACACTGTTAATGCATTACTTTTCTAGGACATGTTGTATGTTGTCTAAACTGGATTTTCTATTTTATCTATTTCTCTGAGCACAAATATCCATGCTTAGTATAAGTATTTTTCAAGTTTGTCTGTTAAAATCCTTTAATCATAGGGGTCACTGGAAAGCAAGACATGGATCGATGATCCAGAAAGTGCTTGGAACCTGCTTTGAACCTATGGTGATGGTCACCATCATCACAGACTGAAAGCTCAGTGTAAGATTTAGATCTATTCACCTTAGAAGAAAGTAACTTCTTTTCATTTTGTCCTAATGAGTCTTTCCCTATTAATGAAGATGAAGCTTCTCAAGGTCACAGCTGGTCTTCTGATATTCATGGAACCATAGAATGGTTTGGGTTAGCAGGAACCTTTAGTGGTACCTAGTCCAACTGCTCCTGAAGTGAACAGGGACATCTTTAACTAGTTCAGCTTGGTCCAATTGGCCCTGTCCAATTGTCTGTTCTAGTGATGCTATGGATAAAATACCAGTGTGGACTTGCTCAGCCTACTGTATCCTGGTTTGCACAGCTCCTCTGTGTGAGATCTGGAAAGCAAATTTCTACTGTTCATGGGCTTCATCTGACTTGTGAGTAGAAGTGGTCTACAGACAGTCTGTCATTGTACCAGGGCATGGTCTCTGCATGTCTGCATAGGGTGTGTTTGGTGGAAGAGGTGGTCCATAAAGTAAGACGAGATAGGGCCAGTGTATGTGCAGGAGGAAGCTATGGCCATTTACCTGTGTTCTCCAGACACTCAACCTCTAAAGATTTGGTCTGGTGTCCTGCTGTTTCCAGTCTGATTTCTGGTCTCCAAATTGTAAATACTGGGTTTACTGCTTGAGCAGTTTTTGAGCTAGGTTTTTTTTCTTTAGTTCCACAGCCTCACTCAAAAACTCTCAAAATAGACTTCTTAGGTTGTCAAGCTGCTATCCAAGGATGCTTTTCTCCTTTTGTCAGATGGAATCTATTTTTCCTCATCATTCCCATTTTCCAGAAGTGTAACCTGTGGTCAAGAGGAGTGCACCATGTATTCATTAAAAATTAAAATCAGGTGTTGTTCATGCTTTTAGTTCTGGCAGGGTTTAAATAAAAAATTAGCCTTTCCTGCTTCTGATCATAAGGATTTGTGCCCTTGAACAATCTCAGTGTTCCCTGAATGCTCTTTGTAGAAAATCTGTTATGTGATCAGTCACTCTCATACTGCAGTCATCATACATCAGACATCCCTGTGAATTCTTTTTCTATTTTGCATTATTTAAACCTCTTATCTCTCATTTTCCCCAGCCTTGGAATGATTGGAATATCAGTCTGTGACTTGAAAACAAAGTGCATCTAGTTTAATTTTTTTTCTTTTAAAAATAAACTAAAGAGGATTCTTTTACAGAAGTCTTACTCCTTTTTTTAGTATGTGTTTTTTTTTTTAAATCTTCCTTTTATGATTCTTGGAAAATTGTCTATGCCCCCTTCACTGTCAAGAAAGAAAAATATAATTACGCTTCTGTGTTTTCTGACTCTATTCCATTCAGAATAAACATTTTTTTTTGTCCTCCTAAGGGCATGTTCATGGTGGGACTGTATAATTCTTATTCCCTGGATTTCCCTTTATGCATGGCTGAAATGCATCACTCTCTGCTTGTTCAAATATTTGATTTCCTCTGATAGTAGCCTGTGTGTTTGCTGTACGACCTGTAGTGAAACACTATTTTCTCAGCTGGGAAATGCCAGAGTCTCTGCTGTTGCCCTGTGTTCTGGCCAGCTGTTGTGTTCAGCTCTTCTTGTTGTACCAGTGTTCTGCATGAACAAAAGTCTGGGGAAGAATGTTTGTGTCATCACATCTAACCTGTAGATAACCATGGGAGATAGGGCCTTTTGTAAACTGTCTTATTTTAATAATAATAATAATAATAATAATAATAATAATAATAATAATAATAATGTCTAATTTACATAAGACAGCATATTGATATCACAGCATATTGATTAATGCAAATTTTATATCTTAGGATGCCCATAAAATCTGACAAAAAAGGAGAGTAGTAAAAGATGTGCAGATTGTGTGAGAAATGAAGTAAGGAGTAACATTTCAAATCAATTCCCATAGACTGTGTTTTGAGCAAGCACTATATTTTGAACTGTTGAGATTTGGTTTAATATCCTTTCAGACCCTGCTAAATTTAGTCTTAGAACAAGCCACCAAATACCTTATGGCTTAAGGATAAGCCAACTCAGCTGTAGGCCACATGTAGGCATTTTTTTACTCTGTACTGGGAACCTTAAAGCCATGGTGAATTTCATAGCCATAGAAACCATGTCTGTATTTACTAGAGCATAACTTATCTTACAGCTCTGGTGATACAATCTTAAAGCTGAAGTGAACATTCTGATATATGAATTACAGACTATGAAGCTGCTATCATGTAGTGAGAAATATTCTGCCATGGTCCATTGCTTCCATGAAAACAAGATATTACTACTCTGTTTAAGCAATTTTCTTCCATGATTATCAAATTGCACTTCATCATGATATCCCTGTGACCCTTGAATGTGGCTGGTGGACACAATTTAGGCCTCCTAATTAGTGTTTTGATACTTTCATTTAGTACTTGAGGAATTACTATGGTTTAAATACCATTCCACACTTTCAACATAACCTCCTCCCTAAGCTTTTGGCTTAGGATCAAATACATTAAATTAATTGAAAAATCATAGTTTAATATGGGTATATTTTATTTTAAGTAGTACAGTTTGTTTTCTTGTTTAAAGTAAAATTTTTAACAGTTTTGCTTTAATTTCTGAGTAAATCGGATACTTACCATCCTAGCCTTTATATTTCCTTAATCTTCAGTATTTGCTTTTATTTCTTTTAATTGAGCTGGCAGTTTCTGCATAATATTGTTCATTTTGTTTTGTTTTTAATTTCTGGTGGTTTTGTAGAGTTCCAGGTACTGCAATAGTTGTGTGTTCCCTATAAGGACACATAGCAGTAGCATAGTCTGAAGTAGTTTTATGGTCTTTGAGTCTTCAAACTCCAGATAGATTTTTTTTCCCATTTCACTTCTTGATTTTGCATGAGTTTTATGCTTTTTTGAAATAAAAGGAGCCACAGGAAGGCCAGAATTAGCTGAAGTAATTTTAGAATACATTACCAGAGAGTAGAATAAAAAGATTCAATTCGTGTAAAATTTCTTGTATACATTTTAAAAGAATAGTACCTGAAAATGTAGGACCAGATTGTGAACTACTGTAGTTTTTTAATACTGTTTAGAGCTGTAAAAATTCAGTTGGACCTGGAAAATCTGCCTGTAGAGCTAAAGAGTGGAAAGTTTCAAGTTTGTCTGAATACTTGGCTTCTAATAGCTGCAGTCTCTCTGCCCACCTTCCACACTGGTGTGAGAGGAAGGGGGCACCTGCTGATGTTGTTGTTCCCTCTTCTTCTTCTTCAGGGTGGAAGCACAGACAGTAAATGCAGAGCAATCACTATTGGATGGCTACATTCCAGCAAAAGGGATCTTGCTTCACATGTTTTTTCCAGAGCTACCCCATGGAGAAAACTGAACTCCACCTGTTCTGTGTGGCTTCAGTTTCACTTTTGAAACATCCCCTTCAGCATCTTTCAGTGAAAAGACAGCACTGGCTTGTGCACATGTTGGTACCAGCAGTGGTCAGAAATAGCTCTGGACCTGAGTGAACAGAAGTGTTTTCCTTAGTGCAGCTTAGGAAATCCATACCATCTTGTCCATATCAACTCTTCTCTTCCAATTGTTTGCTTTTCCAGTAGGTCATTTCAGAAAAATTCATGAACTATTAGCCATATTGATGGATGTTATACATAGGAGTCTTTCCTCCTGATTAATGTTGAAGTTTATTGAAGCACAAAGGAAAGAAAAACAATATTTTTTTCCCTGGAACTTTTGAAGCTTATATATGCTGCTGATTGACAAGATCTCTGGCAAGCTCATGTGCTTAAAAAATGAAGAACTGGAAGTTTTTCCATAGAAGTTGCTAATGTGAAGTAAGATGAAAGTTTCATCTGGTTATTGCTCTTTATTCCTTTGTCTGGGAATAAAGATGTCTTTAGAGGCACTGAGGCAGTTAGTGAGCTGGTCAGAACTGGTTAACTCTAATTTCAGTGGAGCTGGGGCTGTTGTGATTAGCTGAGGATTTCTGATGCTTAAGAAATTCCCCTTCATAACTGGGGACGGGGGTGTCTGAGGCAGTAAACTTCTGCAATGTGCAGTTTGCCTGCAGCTGTGTCTGGCAGCTGCTGCCTTCCCCTCCACAGTTTTTAACCTTTTGATCAATTTTAACCAAGTTTGCGTGAAATAGAAATATTTAGAATATGAAGTTTTGATGTGCTCTTAGCAAGTGAGTGATTGAGGAGACGGGTGAGTGCATTTATGCCCTAACTGAGGGAGAAGCAGGAAGAAACTCTTCTTTTATCCTTTCCCTGTGATGACAGATGCCTGGTCAATCAGCACATGTGTAGCTTTGGTGTAAGCACCAGAGCCTCTTTCTTTATAATTTGTCTGCAAACTCTGCATGATAGGTAACAAATATTGCTACTATGGTAGTGAGTGTTAATTGGGGTAATTTAGAGCTGATTGCAAGGCACTGGGGGTGTTCTAGCAAGGACAAGCTGAGGCATTCCCATCTTGAAGCCGAGGGAATCCTTAGGGTGTTGCATGAGCTGTGATGTGGTGTGAGGGCATTTGGAAGCTGTAGGAGAGACAGCTCTTGGGCAGGTTGGGGGTTTTGTAGTTTTGAAGAACAACAGCTGTGTTGCTAATTACGGTCTACAAACCTCCAACCCAACTCATTTTCAGGTTGCATTTATAATTCTACAATTCTACATTTGTTACTTTGTGTGCAAGAAAACCCCCTGGTGTCTCTGGAGATAGCCAATGCCATTTGTCTCAGCATTTTCATGTTGGTCTGGTTAATGCTCTGGTGTCATTTGAAACAGAGGTTCTCTTGTCCCCGTGTTCCATGAGATTTACAAAAGAAGCTGCCTTTCCAGGTGAGGTAAAATAGCTAGTTAAACAGCTACTCATAAAAAAGCATCATAAAATTACCCCAATTTTTTTTTTTAATTTTATTTTGGGTTTTTTTTTGGTGCTATGTTTTCCTTTAGTTGACTATACAGGTGAGTAGACAGCCTGTGGGGCTCGATCCTGTTCCAGATGTTGGTTGCCAGTTTCTGTGAAGGAGGTATTAGTGCTTCTCTTATGCCATTTCAAGCCTCCTGATACCACTGTGCTTGTCTCATTCAGGACTTACACTCGTGTACATTGTATTTGAGCAAGAAGCAGATATTATGTGTCCAGTGCTTTTGGATGTGTTCCTGCATTGTTTAGCTGAGAGGCATTTCCTAGCTGAGGCCACAGGCCCTCTGCTCTGCTCCCACCCTGAGGAGCACCCTGACAAAATCACCTTGTGCTCCAGCACTAGAATCGAGGGACTTCTGTCCTTAAAGGGAGTTTGAGGGAATGACAGTACCAGAGAGAAGGCTTTAGAAGGCTGATGTATGGCAGTGTCATCTTCCCAAGCATACTATTTTATGCCTCCTCACTGCAGTAGAGAGCATGAGTTAAAAAGGCAGTTGATTTTTAATGGATGGATTTCTCTGCTTTCTTCTGAAAAACTTCAAACATAAAAACTGTTGTGTCTCTTTTTAATTAAAATGTCTGGAGACAATTTTTTTCCTGTTGAGGAGAGAAGCTGGAGGGTTCTGCTACTTGACACTACTATCTAGTTTATTTTCACTCTCACGTCTGCTAGCACAGGAGGAATCAAATAGTCAACAGGTCCTTTGTTTACATCCCAGGTTTCTTTCTGTAGTATTTGCCCCCAGGCTACCTCTCCTTGTTCAGAAATGTGTTTTCTACTCTTCCCTGGCTGTTTTATGGTCTCACTTGCTCCATGAGTAGCCAGCTCTGGGTGTCCTGTCAAGCCCAGAGGTGCACATATGCCCACCAGTTACTGCCCAGTCTGTATGTTAACGAGTGCATGTTTGCAAGGAGCCCAGTGGCTGTGTGGTGAATTTGCCAGATCACAGAGTTACCCTCCTTACCTTTAGCTGCCTGAACTGGAGCCATGTAAGGTGATCCCAGCTACTGCTACCTCAGCTCCTGCCTTTGTTGAAGTAGACAGTACAGACTTCAGGAGAGGCTGCACTCCAAAGACCAGTGCCATGGTGGATTGAGGTAGAGAGTAAACATGTCCTGGGCTTTGGTGTTGTCTTGTGCACTGAGCTCATGTTCAGTCATGTTTGCATGCCACAGGAGACCAGGAAATCTCCTGCTCTGACTGTGCCTTCAGTTACTTCTGGGAGTCCTGGTTCTACTGTGTAAAAAAATATTTGCTGTGGGGACCTGCCAGAGCAAAGTAGATGAGCAGGGCACATTTCCCTCTTCTGCACCCAAGGCAGGATGCCTGATGCCATCACTATTAGAGCAGCCTGATGAGAGAGGGATGATTGCTGGCAAAATCTAACCCCAGCCATCACACCTCTTACATGGCTTTCCTACATTCCTAGACGATGATCTATATGCACATGAGGAAGGGAGGATTGTGTGGTGATAGGTGCTATTCAGAGTTCCCCTCTTCTTTCTTTGCCAGTGTTAAAGAGAAATAGAGTTTCATAAGTTAATTTTTGTATAGATGTAGACACAGATTTGCACAACTGAAGTTCGGTTACATAGCACAGAGAACTGCAGAAAGGTTTTTAAAACAATGTACATAAGTATTTCAAGACACTACTTGAATTGCATTTAATGTAACTCATAAGGAGTTGATTAGACTGATTTTTTTTTTCTTTAAAACTTATTTAAAATTAAAATTGTAACTTTCATCTGAATTGTACCTGTGACTAATGTGCCTAGAAAACCGTAAGACAGACTTCTATGCAGTTCACGTCAGTCTTTGTGCAAAGTTGCCTTTCTTGAGTCCAAATGACCTAGCTAATATATAAGAACTAAAGATATGTTTTATTAAAAAATTATCACTCTAGTAATTCCTTTCCTGCTAATTTAAATTGAGGTCATGTGACTGCAATTTTTACCTACTTACTAAAAATTTTATTAAATGTTCTTCTGAATTTCCTATAGCCATGGTGTTGTAGTTGCTTGCTGTATAGGAGATACATTATGAAACATGATTAAATGACTGTTTTTACAGTAGGGTTGGGGTTTTTTTAAATTAAATATGCCTGATATTAACTCCTTGTTCTTACATTCTTTCCACTTCCCCAAAGCTGCATATTTTATTCTGACCTTCACCTTTCGCAAATCCATTAAATCTACTTGGTATGAAATAACTTTGTGTGCTGTTGCACTACAACTGCATTTTTTCCTTCATTTCAACATTTGCTTGAATGCATATTTAGCAAATGCTTAAGTCTTCAATTTCCATACAGCGTTGGTGTAGCAGAGGGGTAGCAGACATGCAGAGCTGTTAATCCAGCAGGAAATTTAGACATAGGAGTCCCCATATCTGTGTCATCCATTCTCCTATGAACAGCTACTTGCCCAGGAAGTTCAAGGTAAAATGTATGCTTTGCTCATCTATAAAAATCTTCAAAACCTACTGACAGAGGCTACTGTGATTGTTTTTCACATCTGTAACATGGTGAAAGGCTGAAATCCTTTCCAGATGAAGTCAGGCGCATCTTACCCGTACTGGCAGTTGTTTTAAGTTATGTATTTTGACTATGGAAAGACAAATGTGGCTTTTCAGACTCATCAGCTCAGAGGACTGTGACAGATTTGGCCTTTGCCCCATCCAAAGAGCAGAGAAGCAGAGGCAGAAGGCAAAGCCACCATTCAGTAAGGTCAAACCATGTTTGATGCTTTGAATCCCAGAGAGGGAAGGAGCAGGGTCTTCCATTGCCTTTTTTGCTCCAGTTTGATACACCTTTAAGGAAGGAGGTTTCCCTAAGGATAAGTAAGATGCATTTAAGACAGCATCTTCTTGCTTTTGTGGGTCTTGGAAAACATGGCAATGGGATTAGAGCAGGGCAGGGTGTGGAGGAGTGCTCTGCTGACCACAGTGCTTTGCTGCTTTATACATAAACAGGCAAGTAGTGTGTTTTTGTTTTTTTCCTTTACTTCATGACACTATGCTAACTGGTTCTTTGTTTAAAATTCCATGTGCAAAAGGGCACTTTGTCAGCACTTCTCATCCGAGCTGCCCCTGAGCTGTTCTGCTGGGTATGACAAGGAAGAGAAAGAAACTTTTGGTCTGGCAGCATTACTGCCTGACTTGGTTGCAGCCCATCACACCAGGCTCTGGACTGTGCCTCCCTCCTCTCCCTGCAGCTCCCCAGTCAAAATGTTTAATCCACGTTATTTTTAGTTACTAGACTTACAAATTATTCACAGCTTTTCCCTCCACTCTTGTATATCCAGCTCTTTCCTTGACATTTCCCTTCGGATATTCCATCACTTTCTTAAAATAAATCTACCTAAAACATCTCATGCTTCACACCTCCACTCTTCTGTAAGTCTGCCCTTCCTGTTCTGTCGTAAACTCATCAGCTTCTCTAGAAACAGAAAAATAAAATAAATTACTGCTGTGGCCAGCTTGACTCCTGCCTTCCCTTTATTTCTCACTCCTCAGCCCCTGTTTTGCCGACTTTTTGTCTTCTTCCTGTGATCCTATGGCTCTTCACCAGGAGACCTCATTCTCTTTACTCCACACCTTCAAGACTCAGAGGTTTATTCACTTCCCAGTGCTATCCTGTGCAAGGAACTCATCCTTGGTGCTGCAAGCAGAACCTGTATCAACAAAGAAAAATCAATCAGATTGTATTACATTAGACTGTTTTAAGACAACAAAGGCAATTTCCTATACAAAAAGCTGTTTCTGTCTTGTCATTTGAGCTTCAATAGAGAATTACAAATATAGCATAGTCAGGGTTTCGATAATACTAAAAGTGTATTTTTTTTAAACACTTTGCTTTGCCTTACTTTTTGAAATTTATGACTTTAATAGCATTTGATTTTCTCTGTTAAACCATTATTTTTCACTCCAATAAAACCCATTTTTGGACAGACATTTTTCTGCTCAAATTGTGAGATTAATTGTCAGAATCATACAAAATTCTATTTCTAATAACAGGATGAAAGACAAAATCCTGATTGTTTAGAATGGAGAAAATGTCTTCATTTTCAGAGGAAAAACTCTGGACATCCTTGATTAATTGCATTATTACTGTCACCCTATAAATTGCAGTTTATTGCCATAGGTGTGTATTATTTGCAATTAGCCATCAAAGCAGGGTGCTAAGGGGAAGAACTATTTCTCTAAAACAGCTTTTCTGTGCCACAGAATGCAGAAATAAGGTAATAATCTCTAATATACTTCAGAAGATTGAAATTTTCCTGTCTTCTATTTCAAAAGCTATCAGAACCCTGCCATAAAAGCAGTATAATTGTGTAGCAAATATTGAGAATTTACACATCCTCACTTCACTGAGACCTTAAATTTATTCCAGAGTAAGTGTGGGCTCTAACTCTGGGAATATTATGGAGGACTGCAACACCAGAACTCCGTACAGTCTATTACAAATTTTTAAAAAGGGCTAAAAAACTTATTGTGACCTGGTGAAAGTGACCTTATTTCATATTTCACTTGAGGTCTAGACCAGAATAGGAAATATTATAACTAAAATTATCAGTGATATGAAAAAAATCGTGTGATGAGAATGCAATGAGAGCTAAAATACGTAATTTTCTGTGAAATCCAGCACTTCAGTTGAACCAGGAAATAAAGTGCTTGTTGAGATTCTGGAAATTTCAGAAAATCTCCTGTTTCCTAGTCTGTTAGTAAGTCAAAGAGTTTCCACTTCAGCAGATCAGTTCTAAAAGAAAATGAAAAAAAGCCATCTGCATATTTGGTCAGATTAAAAAAATATTAACAGAGCATCACTAGTTTGGAGGAGATTTTAATGATGCATAAAAGGACTGCCAGTGCCTTGTTTGCAAAACAGTGCAGTTAAGAATAACTGTTGATACTGCTAATTTGACCCTAGAATATGCACCAGAAATTGCTTTTCTTTTTGCAGAAGGCTGCTAATAAAGTCAGAAGACTTGGGAAATTTCCATGACCACTGTGCCACAAAAAGACACAGCAGAAGAGAGGATGGGGAAAAGAGAAGGCATAGCACAAAGGAAACTCAAAGACTGAGACACAGTTTCTTATGATACTGTTTTCAGACAAATCCAGTTGGTACCACAATAAATTTAAAAGGATGAGGGCAAGCTAATAATAAAGAAATGTGTAAGTACCTCATTAAAAAGGACAGTAGTCATGAGTTTGTCAACGTATTCCAACTTCAAAGTCTACACCTGCAGTTTGTCATCAAAGGCAGCCCTGAAAGTCAGAACGCCATCACATGAATCAGCCTTGGGTAACTGGTGTATTAGGTCTGTATCAGGGACCTCTGCAAGTTGTTCATGGAGTAATTTCAATGACAAATTTGTGACATGGAGTATCAAATAAGAGTGTCAATGTTTTGTAGTTTGCCTGGGAGAAAGTAAATGGTGTGCAGCCACGACGTTCAGCTCCAAAAAGCAATGGAGTGGATGGGGTGTGGACAATAATCTGCTGCAACTAGAAGAGAGTGTGTGCTTGGCAAGATCACTATCTTTCTTGAGTAATTTCAGCTGATAAAAAGCACATTACTCAAGTTGAATTTCCATATTGTCATATAGCTGAAGTGTTCCACATTATTGATATAACATCAGGGGCTTAGCAGAGATCTTAAATATACCATTTCATTCTTGTTTACAGAAAACCAGGCTGGTAATTGAAGTGGAAGCAGACTATACCACTGTTTGATGGTGAATTCTTCTTTAGCAAAATATGGATTACTGGTTTTATTTTTATTTTATGCTGTGGTAGAGGTCTTAGAAATACCAGGCATTTTGTGAGAAGTGCTTGCATGATAGATATATCCCAACTAATGTCGCCCAGAAAATCCCCTATGTCTAATCAGCTGTAAACCTGAAAAAGGTAGGGAGTGCATTAGGAATTTAATGGTTGCCAGCATTGTCAGCACATATCTTACTACTTCTTGAATAATCCTTTAAAGAAATTCTAGGCCACAGGGTATTAATGCAGAAAAATGAATCACTCATGATGGTAAATAGAGCAGTGGACAGGACTTGAGGATGGTGTATCTGTATTTACCTCTCCCTAGTAGTTGCTGAAGCAAATACATCAGTGGCTTAGGCATTATTAGCAAGAAAGGGATCTGGTAGTGCAGTTTGTTCTACTTTGATGCTCAGTTCAAGGCTTTTCTGGACACTTGTGCAGGGCCTTGGGAGGATGAAGCTGTCAAAGCTTTAAGAAACCTCATGGTCTTTGCAGCTTCAGAGCACTTAGTGAAAGGCTACAGTGATTTTCCTTCTTACTGGATACAGATGAGCTTCAGGCCTATCTTTGTACTAAGGACTTTCTCCTTTCTTCAGCTAATGCAACTTCTTATGAATATTCTTAAAAGTCAGGAGAGGTGGGAAATAAATGCAGCTTTCAGACTGAAGTAATAGAAAAGTACTTTATAAACTAAACCCAAGAAGATAGTATTTCCAGCTGAACCCACTATAAGTTAGAACAGTGTACCTGTTAGTGTACTCACATCAGTTTGCTTATGTGCCTCATATGAGCTGAGCAGCTCTTTGTTTTGCTTATGGATGATTCCAATGCTTCACTTTCAGAGGAAAAAAACCTTTTTCATAACTTTTCTATATTTTTGATAGCTTATAGCAATATGATGACTTTATTGAAGAAGTCTGATTAGCTACTATACAAGGTATTCTTAGAAAATACTTTATTTAATCATAGAATTGTTCTGTTTGGAAAAGACCCTTAAGATCATTGAGTCCAACCATAACCTAACTCTACTACCACTACTGATCTGCTGAGTCCAGTGCTAAACCATGTTTCTAAGCACCGAATCTAAATGTCTTCTAAACACCTCCAGGGATGGTGATTCAGCCACCTCCCTGGGCAGCCTATTCTAGTGTTTAACAAAGCTTTAAGTGAAGAAGTTTCATTTAGTATCTAATCTAAACCTCCTCTGGTGCAACTGGAGTTTCACCTTCTGAGTTATCCTCTTGTGAACCCCTATTATTCTCTTTACTGGGATGCTGCAGTAAGATGAAAATCATGGGATTTCAGTGGTTTTGAGAAGTGCTGAGCTCTGCAACCTACAATTGAGTTACATAAGCTTGGATCCAAGTGACTCAGGGAGCCATGGTAGGATCCCCACACTGATCATCAATTAATGTAATTATAGCTTGCTACAGTTCCCAGAATGGTCGATTTAAATGTTTCGGTTTTGTTTTCTTCTGATGTCCTTTTTGTTGGACTATGTAACATGTCATTCACATAGACAAAGTTAATAGAGTCACTATTGCAATTGTTAAAGTTTTCCTTCATTGTAATATTTGCTATCTGCCTCTCTACACAGTGCACCCATCACAGATCATAGTTCTATATAGTCCAAGAGCTATTTTATCATGCTTTTTCCACACATACTTGAGTTATGATCTGCATGACCTCTGATTTTGTGGAGATGGTACCTTGATTAGGAACTGATAGCTTTTAAGAAGCAAACAAAAATAATTAAGTACCATTAAAGCAAATATTGTAACTTAAGTACAATATATCATATCTTATATAGCAAAATATCATATCTTTATATCCTAAAAAAAAAAAAAAAAAGCGTTTTGAGAAAAATGTAACAATTTTATTTGTGAATATTGGATTTTGTTGATGTTCTTTGGTCAGAATAGCTGTGATTTTAATAACAGGTAGATAAATGTATGTGTCCTGTGCTGCATCAAGAGATACACAGACAGCCAATTGAGGGAGGTGATTCTTCTCCTCCCCTCTGGTCTTATGTGACCCCACCTGGAGTACTGTATCCAGTTCTTCAGTCCCCACCATAAGGAGTCAGAGCTCCTTGAATGTGTCCAGAGGAGAGTAAATAAAATGATCAGAGGGCTGGAGCACCTCCCCTATGAAGACAGGCTGAGGCAGTTTGGGTTCAGCCTGGAGAAAAGGAGACTCTGAGGTGACCTTATAATAACCTTCAAATATCTGAAGGAGACCTAGAATAAAGCTGGGGTAGGGATTTTTACACAGGTGTGCAGTGAGAGAACAAGGGGCGATGGTTTAAAACTTGACAAGGGGAAATGTAGGTTAGACATAAGGAAAAAAGTCTTTACTGTGAGGGTGGTGAAATGTTGCCCAGGGAAGTTGCCATAAAGGGGAACAAGTACTATCTGTTCAGTTCTGCCATACAAGAGGCAGTTTCAAGATTTATCTGGGGCCATACCTTTCTTACTGAGCTACCAGAGCAAAATAGAAAATGGCCTTGTTTTAGCCTGGTTTAGAAAGCTGTGCATACATGCAGCAGCTGATTGAATTTCAGATTCCAAAGTACAGATTGTTGCTTTTCATTTCTCTGATAAGAAGCACAATAATATTGCAGAGCCCCTCAGTTCTTGAAATGGGTAAACATTTCTCATAAAAATCCAACAGCTCATCTTCAATTAATTGTAGTAAATTAACCATGACAAAGCAATGGCAATTCTCATGAAATATTGATATGGATTTGCTGAAAGCAGATGTGTATTACTTACTGCAGACCACCCCAATGACAGCAACATGTGTCTCACAAGATAGCTATTTTAATGGTTGCACTTGATGATCTTTAAAGTCTTTTCCAGTCAAAATGATTCTATGGTTTTATGTTACGGTTTTCAGGCACCTACAGGATGTGTCTAAAAGGTGCTTCTCTTGTGCTACTATAACTGTTCATAGCACCACAACAGCCCACTCTTTCCTCTCATGAACTCTTTCCATGTGCCCCAGTCCTTCCCCCCAAACAAGAAAAAAAGTGATGGTGGCAAAAAACCCCATACTTGAAATAGGTTGTTTGGTGAATGTAGAGATGATTGAATTGGAATGCAGACTTTCCATCCATTGGAAGGTGTAGATCAGTTAAAAAAATGCTCACATATATGGATATTTAGAACTAAAAATAGTATTTAAAATTATATTTTAGGACTTCGCCCAAAAAGGACTCTACGCTTGGTACTATGGACAGGAGAAGAGCAAGGAGGAATAGGTGCCAAGCAATACTACCAGCTGCACAAGGTAAATGCTGTCTTCAGATGATTTGTTAGACAGAACTTTTTTCCCTGGTCTTGTGACTTGGATATTATTTTTCTCAAAATGTTCATATTAATATCTAATCAAAAGTAGTGATTCCAGTTGTGCCTGAAAGTGCATATTCTGGTTTTAATCATAAATGTAAACTTCATTTTACAGTGATGTGACCACACATACACATGTTCCGCTTGACCTAAGATTGTGTCACAAAACTGCTCTGAAATAGGTACTTCATTATGATATCTGTCACAGCTTTCAAACATAGCTAACTTTCTGAGAATACTTGATGAATGGTCCACATATGTTGGCAATATAAATAACTTTGTCTGCCTTAAATATTTCTTCTTCGTTGCATTTTCCCATAATATTTTACTGTGTAAAATGTAAAATACTGCAAATAAAAGATCGTTGTTATCTTATCATAGTAGTGTGTAACCTAAAATACTCTGTCAATTATTAATTTTGTGGGATCTGGAACATTTTAAGTGCTTGATTTCCAGTGATGCAAGGAACACACAAACTCCATGACTTTTTATCAGGATAAAAATATTGTGTGTCTCTCCTGCATACAGCTGGCTTTCCGAAGTTGGAGGGCAGTGGCGTAAAAACGTTTTGGAGATGTTTTAGAATATGTGTGTGGGGTTTTTTCCCAGAAAAAAAAAAATGCTATACCTGTATATTTAAGCTAAAATTGTTATCTTTTATTCTTTTCCCTAATTTAATAGTATTGCTCTCCATAATGCTTAATATATCCAACCAAAAGACATAATGAATGCAGATGTGTTTAGGAAGTCACGTGCTCTACAATAGTACAAAAGTAGACTTGAAAGTGATTTCCAGAAGTATTTTTAATGGTAAGCAACCTATTGGAACAAATAAGTAGAATTTTCACTTCAGATCATATTCTTTGTGATGAACAAAACTAAATCAATTTGCATGTGCAATAGAGTTGTCAGTTGTTATTGTTCTCTGGCTAATTGATGAACAGTCAATTATTTCTCATTAACTTGTTTAACATTGCTAAGTGTATTAGTTCTTCCTTGTATCTCCAAACTACAAGGAAAGCTCAGCTCTGTCATTTGAAAGTGGTACCTTAGGGCTTGCTAACTCAGCTTAAGGAAGGTGACAAGTTGGAGTTTATTTTGTATTAAGGACTGGATTCACCACTGATGTGTTCAGCAGGATTAAACTAGAATGAAATGTTCTCAAGTGTGTAGCACAGGAATGAGATGCTTCTGGTGTATGAAAGGGCATTTTGGAGGAGCTGGAGGGTTGCTTGTGCACATCAGTCATGAGAAATGTATCATCACCTCTGTAGATTTCCATGTCAGAAAATGAGCTCCATCCTATGGTGGTGTTTTCAGCAACACATGAAATTCTCTCGTGCACGTCTCATCTTTTGCCAACAAGTCTGCATTTCACTTTTGTCTCTACGATTTATGTTCAGATTTAATATCAAAAAGCAGGCTTGAGGATCAAATAAGGAAATATAAAACAGGCTGTGAGCTGTTTGGAAGGTGTTTGGTTACTTTGCTTTTAAAAAAATCGAGACAAAGATGTGTCTCAATTTTTGCTCTTCTGATGCAATTCCATCTGGATGTTTTACTCTGTGAAGAAAGCCCAGTCTATCTTCACAAGAATTTGTAATTCACATGGAGAATTTAAGCAGAAGTGACATCCGTCTGTTGTTTGTTACTCTTATTCCCCCCCTGCCATGGGATCTGGCATAATTATAGATTGATACAACTATAGAACATCACATTACTCATAATAAATAAATAAAGCAGATTAATGCTGCACATTATATTTAGCATGAAAAATAACCTTTTAATGATTTACTTGTGCAAATTTCTGGCAATTAGGATGGTGTGGCACAAACATTGCTTGATGATGATAATGAGTAAAAGTTAACTAAGAGGGGTATTTAAAGATGCCTTGTTAAATGAAAGATGGCCTGTATGAGTCATCTCCATAGCTGGGCTTATTATGGCTTTAGTTCACTACAAACAAGTAGAAATATGAATGCAATAATTCAGCACAGACAGACATGGATTTCCTTGGCATTGTAAATTACCTCCTGTCAGTGGGAGTGTGGCAAGGGAGAAGAAATGAAGACAATATAGTACTGGACAAGTACAAATACTCTTACTTTTGTAGATTATTTATTATTTCTTTCTATTTAATTTCAGGTCTTTCTTTCTCATCCATCACTCCAGGTTGCCATTGCTGGAAAGTGGATGAGTTACTGCAGAAATAACTGAGATAGCAGCAGTGGAGTGGTTTTAATATGGTGTCAATAACTAATTCATATCCCTGCATAATAACATTATTTATATAGAATCATAGAACACCTTCCACTAGACAAGGTTGCTCAAAGCCCCATCCAACCTGGCCTTGAACACTTCCAGGGATGGGCAAGTGCCCACAATTTCCCTGGGCAACCTGTCTCACCACCCTCACAGTGAAGAATTTTTTCCTAATAGCTGATCTAAGTTTCCCCTCTTTCAGATTAAAACCTTTTCCCCCTCATCCTTTCACTACATGCCCCTGTAAAAAAATCCTTCTCCAGCTCAAGTAAATCACTCAAGTATTTCTGTAGAGCCTCACATTACAGTTTCTGGTTAGTAAAACTAATGCTAAGGTATATTGGCTGTTCACAGCTTCATGAGAATGTAAGACCTGCCATATTGGGTTGACCAAAAGCTCAGTCTAGTGCTGTCTCAATTTTCTACTAGCATTCAGTAAGGAAATACTTAGGAAATTCATATTTGTCCAGCTGCAGCCAGAATAAGCTCAGACACACAGATTGCTAGTGCAACCATGCTTTCATTTTATAAAACATTTTTCTGGAGAACACCTCCTGGTCTTCCTCACTTGTTTCTTTTTTATGGTTTTTCTAAGACATTTTGAAGAGTTAAAAGCCAAGTATTGTTCATTTAATTTCAGTGCCTCAGTGAGTGCAGGGCTGTCACTCACTTGCAGAGCACTTACACTGTTTTGACAGTGAGGTAGAAGTGTCCCAGGGGAATCACCAGCACATTTGCTCCCAGAGGAGATACCTGCTGAAGTGCTCACTGCTTTTAACTGTTACCCAATATTTAGATTTAATCCCAGACTGAAAAAAGGCTTGATTTTCTGTGATGGTAATGACACCATATCCTGATGAAAGGTACAGAAATTGAAGGATCTAGTTATAAACCTGGCTCCAGATCCTGGGGTTCAATGCTGCATCTGAAGTCTTTGCCCAGTGCTCCCTGTTCTGTAACCCAGTTGCTGAGTAGGGCTCATATGTACAGACAATACAGTAAATAACTTCAAAAACATGAAACATTGCAACTGCTGCTTTCCTTTCCAAGTTAAATGGAAGAAGCAGGAGGAACATGGTTTAGTAATTCTGGAGGATCTTATGTTGCCACTGTTCAGTACGAATTCTGCTACAACCTTTAACAATGATAGCTGAGTGCCCTCCAGTAGGTTTTTAAAGTTTTTTAAAATTTACTCTTATGCTGTGTTAATGAGAGGAGAAAGAAGTACATGTAATGAAATGTCTGGACTCGGTGTCATTGCTTCAGACTAATTTCTGTGAAAGATCTGTGTACTGTGATGACAAGGTTACAGTTGTTTGCCCAGCTGAATTAAGGGACTATGAATGGCTGATAATATTTATTTTGGAATAAAAGTATGGCATACAATTTCCTGGAAAGGCAAATATATTTTGTAATTAGAAGATTAACAGATCCTAGGCTACATTCAAATTACTTTAGTAACTGTGTTGTGCTCATTAGAGGCATTAATGAGTTATGAATTTATTTCAAACTGCATTAGAGAAAACGTTTTTAAAATATTTCTGCTTGCTTTCATTCCTATCTTAAGGATGCTTTCTGGTACAAATGCCATACACAGTCCTAACTATTTAGAAAATATTTAACTTTATGAAAAATATCAACCACTGGTGTATACTATGGTTTCCTCTTTTTGTGTTTATTGCCAATAAGATTTGGTATTTTTCCCAAATTGAGTCTGCATTAAAACAGGACTTTCTGAAATGCTGGTATCTCACTGTTGCTAATATAAGTACTCTGTTGATGCTCACAAGAGGTTTCTACTGTGATTTGCTAATGAGTTGCTTTCTCTTGGAAGCAAACATTAAAAAAAAAATTGTCACTGTGAAATTTTCCTTCTCCGGAAAATATTGGCTCCTCAAAACCAGAGTTTTAAGAAAACTCATGTTTCATCGTCTTGTCTATTTCCCAAGGTATCAAGTACTCTGGTGAATAGTTAGGCATGGATTTGTGTCTTATTTGAACCATCATGGACTTGAATGTGGGTCCTTTTTTCCCCAGCAGAATATGTTGACCATTTGTCCATTGGCTTTTCTCAGGAAACATTCTCTGTTATTAAAACTTCTGTAAAATTTCTGCTGGTTGTTTTGACCACTGGTGTCCTGCTGATCCCTTTCACTGAGAAATGAAAGAAATGCATAAGGATGGAAACATTCCATTACAAAACTGCAAAAAGAAAATAACTGCACTGTATTCCCCCGAATCACAGTTAAGAACCAGCAGCATCAATAGTTGTGTTAAGCACAGTAAAGCTATCATCATTAAATATACAATTACATTTTACACCGGTTCTAGGTCAGTTAAAATTCATAATTCTTAATATTGAAGTGTCACATTCCTAGTGCAGAGAAACACATTCCTAGCTTTAGAAGAAGACAAATTTTGCTAAAATACTAGAAAGGGCTCATTCTTTACCCTGCCTGAAGCAGAGAAGACCCAGAATCCATCACAGTGTGGCTCCTGGCAGTCTTCATTCCTTGGGGGTAAATTGGATACATGTTTAGTGTTAGGAGAACTTTCGTCTTTGCATCTTTCCTCCCATTTCCCTCATGCTAGTAGCAAACCTGCTGTCTGAAACATGTGAAGTGATGGAAACATCTTCTGAGAATAGCTGCTCTGCTTTTATTCTCCTGGCTGATGTACCCAACCACAGGGATTTGGTGCTTTGGGATGTTCTGCTGTGAGGAAGATGGGTTCCTTCTATCCAGATTCACTGCATTTGTGCAAGACACAGAAAATTGTCACCTCTTGTTGACTCACAATGATGAATTTTCTTCTCATTGACTTCTTTTCATTTTAACATTTCAGCTCTTACCCATATGAGAACCTAAAAGTGTTCTGCATAAAACCAGAAAATATTAACAATTAATGTTAATAATTTATATTTATTATTATTATGTAACAAAAGTACTCATTTGCTTACTGAAAGAGTAAAAATCACCTTTGTCTGAATTATGTAAACTACAAATTTTTATTTTGGTAGTGTTTCCTATTTTCAGATTAAAACCTAGGACCATTCAAAAAAGGACAGTGATGGGACAGTCATTCAGAGTAATAGTCAGTGTTTTGGTATCCTTGTATTTAAGCAGTGAGAGGTCTTAAGTTATGGAACGTTTTCCAGGAAGAACACTTCTCTTTGCTATACCTCTTTCTCAAAGAAAAAAGCCTCCCAAGGCAGGGCTGCAGGTCATCTGATGCATACCTTACGTAGCCTGCTGCTGTCTTCAGAGCTGTCTGCTTTTTCCTGTCTGTCATCCCTGAGAACTTACAATACTGAATGGTCATCTCTGTGAGTGCTGGCAAGTCACTGCAGAGGAAACAGTAGCAGTATTGTACAAGGCAAAACTTGCTAGGAGTATGTCTTTACTGGGTGAAACAGTAATGAGTACATGACCAAATACTGCTCCAGGGTTGTGTAAATTACTGAGATGTTTGTCGTTGTCTCTTTGAAAATCAGAACTCCATAACTCTGATAGTGAATGAGCCATAAATCCTGTGGACTTTTTTAAAGACTGCTTTCCCACAAAGTGTGACACAAAAAATATTTCATCCTATAGCATAACTTATTCATGCCTTATCACCTATCAAAAATTGTGTTAGTCTTCAGTTTTACAGCAGCTTTCTCCACAGAATCAACCACAGAACCATCCAGGTTGGAAAGGACCTCTGAGATCATCAACTCCAACCCTTGATCCACTCTCCCCTGGATGCCAGCCCATGGCACAGAGTGCCACATTCAGTCCCCATGCCCAGCCGAGGCCCAGCCTGCAGCAGTTTATAAAAATTTATAAATCACAGTGTTCCTTATTTTCCCTCTCTTTATTCAAAAAGAATGTGAGTGGTTTGATCACACTCACGGCTACTGGTGACTATACCTCGATGCTGGCTGATCTCTGCTTCCTGACAGCTGGTCTGGTGGGTTTTTCTCTAGTTGGATTTATGCTGTTTTGCTTCATTAAATAACGTTGATCCTAAACAGCTGCTCAAAATCACACTGCACCATTTTTATATATTAGCAAACACTTAGAGGGTATTATTTTTTTTTCTTTTCCAGATGTCACACTTTGATATTTCAAGTATTTTCTCTTGTCTTTCCTGTAGTCTTAGTTGCCAGCCTGACAAAGAGTTTTGATTTAAACACACTCTTAGTGCTGCAATGACCATCATTTAGCTGTAAGTTCTGCAACACCATTGTCACTGCACTATACTTGGATCCCAATTGCTCTGAGTCAAATACTGGAATACAAAAATATAAGTGTTGGTGTTTCCTGAAGTTAAGTGTAAATCAATAATAGAAAGCTGAAAATGCACTGTCACATTAACTGATGTCCCTTATTACTGGAACAAATTAACCATTAGTCAAGGACAGTGCTTTGCTATTACAGACTCCAGTGTTTTCCTTGTGAAGTGGTGATTTTTCTCAGTGAAATGAAAAAGAAAACCCATAAGTGTGCTATTGGACAAGTAATAACACTCTGTTTTTAAATAGCCCCAAATTACTAAAGGCTTTTGAGACAGCTGTTCCCTCCCTTGTCCTTTCAGATACTTTAGCTGGGTAAGAGGAATTGCTGTCAGTGACTGAGGAGATAAATGATGAGATGTTGGAGTATAGTTTAACACTTGGTAGAGAATTAATAATTGGGATTTTGACTGAATAAGTAGCTACATGTAGGGCATACCTGCTTGAGATTGCCACTGTTTGTGCCAGATGGGACTTGTTTCCTACAAACAGAAGTACCAGTCACTTATGTGGCAAGGGTTTGTTTTCTTAACTGGAAAGATTTGACTGTAATTATATGTTTTCAAGTGTTTGCCTTAGAGATGAGAAGCACTTGTATTTTTAGTTTTGCTTATCAGACATAGATGTAGATTGTATATAGAATAAAGAAAAAAAAAAGGAAATAAAAGAAATAAAGAAATTAAAAATAGAAGTATTGGTAAGGATGGTGCCTCTTTGCATACTGAATGAAAATAGAAATAGATATTTATGGAAAGTAATTTTTCCCATGCAGTATTAATAGTGATGTTTCATTTAAAAATTCAGTCAAAGAGCTAAATATGATAATCGAAAGAGATGTGACCTCTTCTGTGACCAAGTCATAGGAAGATAAAGGATAAAAGTCTATTTTAATGTTCAGAGAATTAGGCAGCAGGTTTCATCAGTGTGATTTAATTTTCCAGTATGTGCTAAGAGAAGTAGCACAGTATCAAGATGCAGAAACTGGGATTATTTTCTAAAAAAAAAAAACAACAAACCAACAAAAAAAAAAGAGTACTGAGTTTAAAATGCTTATTTAAATGATACATTCACTTTGAGGAAAAATGAAGGAGACAGCTGAGCCTGCAGTTATTTTCTAAAATCTTACTGGTTTGTTGGGCTTTTTCCTTGAATTAATCAAGGGAGTACCATACAGTCTCACCCCACTTTGCTATGTGGCAATTACCCCTGTACCATAGAGAGCAGAGAACAATAGAGCATCTTCCCTATAGCATATTCCATATTTCCCAGTGCATATTTCTTTCTATATAAGTAGAATATGTGTGTACAAAATGTTAATATAGTGAAAC
Organism: Calypte anna; assembly: GCF_003957555.1. Taxonomy (NCBI): domain Eukaryota; kingdom Metazoa; phylum Chordata; class Aves; order Apodiformes; family Trochilidae; genus Calypte; species Calypte anna. Next base: position 128,863,867 of record NC_044245.1, read on the forward strand.
CGACCTAACCCCGCTCCTCCCCCTTTTTTTTTTTAGGTAGCAACTGAAAAACTCATCAGTGAATAGTTTTATAATTAATCCTATCTTTTAGTGGACAAAATAAGGAAAAAGCTTTCTCGAGCACACATGGCACTTCAAGTAATTGTGACCTGTTTCTTTTTTGTCCCCCTGTGAGTAGTTTCTCTCCCCAGGGTGTCCTATTTTCATGCCAATCCGGCACGTTCTAAGAATGGAACCGCTTTATTACAGAGCAAGAGTATGGAGTAATGTATTGTGGGTGGTTTGTTTTCTCACTCTCATATTAGAAACACATGTGAAGATTTATAAGAGAAAACACAACTGAAGACTGCAGCAATGCTGCTCTACTAGCAGCTTATGAAGTTTTGTAACTTAGGAATTCTGGTCTTTGGAGTGGTAGGTGAGATTTCATCTCAGTATCCGTGCTGTTCCCACACTCACACTTTTCCTCACCTTACTGGCCTGAATATTCCCTTGATTCTCTTTATTGTTCCCACTCTTTGCAGCTTCTCCAGAACTGAGCAGAAGTCCTGCTGCAAAGACTCAGCCTCAGAGGCCATTTCTGAATGACTTCTATCATGGTATTTGTGCAGGACTCACTATAATGAACTTAGCTTTACACAAGCACATTGAGATGTGTGTTGTCTTCCCTAAGCCTTGCTCCTTGGGCTTTTGATATAAAGATTTACATTTTAAATCCCTTGTTATGTTGGTTCGTTATAACACTCAGTGGGCTTTCCTTGGTCTTCTCTCCTACCATGTTCAGAGGGTCTGTGGATCATAATAATTTTATACTTACACTCAGAACTTGGAGTACTGCATTTGATGATGGTACTGGACAGCATGTGTAATTCTTTACACTCTGTCTTTTAAGAACTAAAGAATTTTTTTAATTGTATAAAAATATTGTTTGCCAGTTTGGTGACATCATTGGTTATTTCCACTTTGATTTCCAGTAGCTGGATGAGTGGATGGGTAGATTGGTTATTTTAAGGTACTGTGGCATTTACAGTTACTTCATCATATACAAAGATCTGGATTGAATTTTGTAACTACTGAATATATTTCTAAGGTAGAAGTGGATACCTCTGCTATGTGAGAACTTGTTTCATATAACAGAAAATGTGTTGGGAAAATAGAGTGTAAAACAGTTCTTGGTAAATTCTATAAAGAACTTCTGAAAACTTATGTGAATATCACATTCACAGCCATATGAACTACAAATACGTAGTTCATATTTGGTTTTAAATCCACAAAAATGTGAAAGAATTTTTTATGAATTGTAGGCTTATGTGAGCTGTTAATGGTATGAATCCATTACCCACTGCTATCACATATCTCATGTACCGTTTTATTTTGTCTTTGTAATTAACTATGACAACTATAAAGTTCTGGAATGAGATCTGGGCATAGTAATAAAACCTACTGTAAATTCTTTACTGACATTCAAGATAGCTCTTTTCTGCCTGACCTGGCCATAAACTCCTTTTTTTTTTAAAAAAAAAAAATATTACTTGCCCCTCAAAAAGAGTGAGAACTTCCCTCATGTAAAGTCCCTAAGTACTTTATTCAAATTAAATCTTTGAGATGAAGTGTTATGAGTGTATGGGAAGCAAATAAATATCTCTGGGTGCTGGTTTTCAATCTTTTACCTATTTATACACAAAACCTCGATATTTAATGTTTCCTATACGGAGTTACCTGGGAAGAACAAACTTCCTTTAAAACAGACATTTGCCCTTCAGGTCAGTTGGACCCTTGGAATTTTTGTTCTTCAACTGGAATAAGAGTTGACTCCAATGGTACATTGAACAGAATGCATTTCTGAAGAGGCAGCAGCTGTTTGGCTTTTTTATAGGGGATGTCCTTTACAGTCTAAGCAAGGTTTGAATGCATCTAGTTTTAAAGCCAAGCAGACTGCATACCCTTCCCTCCTGCAACAGAATCTCTGAGTTTCAGGTCTGAGAAGAAAGTGAGAGCTGCATGTGAAAACTGAAATATGGGAGTAATTAATAGCTTATCTTTCTAGGTAGCACTTCAGAAGTCCTACAGCAAGTGTTTGGCCAGGCATATTGTGATTCCTACAAAGTATTGGTGCCTCAGAGCTGAACTTGAACTATTTCAGCTTTTTCATATGGAAATATTAAGTCCTTTCAGTTATGCTTATATAGACACAATCACAGGAAGCATTTATTTTCTTCTTAAATGAAGTTGTTATGGTGTGCTCACAGTGGCATACAGAATCTGGTATGTGGTTCCAGTTAAAATAGCAATAACAAAACAGTCCCTTCTTTCCTCACGTATTTAGGAAAATATCTCCAACTTTGATATCGTCATGGAGTCTGATGAGGGCACCTTCAAGCCATCTGGACTGGGTTTTACTGGCACTGCTAAAGCTCGGGACATTGTGAAAGAGATCATGACCCTGCTGCAGCCCATCAATGTCACGGATGTTTATGACACCGCAGACGGAACGGACATCAGGGACTGGATGAGAGATGGGGTGCCCGGTGAGTGTGCTTACAGGTGACACCACTCATCCTGTGCAGTAGCAGCTTGGGTGGGTGGTCTGGTGCTTTGAGAATAGGAAAAAATGGTTTCTTTTGAGTAGGAAAATGTACCATTTTACCTGGTAAAATGCAGGAGTATTAAAAGGTGACCAACAGAAATAGAACATGGAGTTCATCTGAGCTGCAGTTTAATGATGGTACAGATTATGCATAGCATAACATGCCTGAAATCTTCTTTTTAGCTTTAGGGATTTATAATAATTAATCCCAGACTGGCGGTTTATAAATAGTAAACTAAGGCAGAGGGGAATTCTTCTAAACAGAACAAATAATTTTTTTAATTATTATTGTTTTATTTATTGTTAATTATTTATTGTTTATTATTTAATTATTATTGTTTTGACTTCAAAATACAGGGCTATTCCTTCCATTTTATATGCTGAAGAAACAATGATTTTGAGAGATGACTTTTTAAAGGTTATGGGCATTAAGGTATGCTAAGGAGGTAAATGCTGCGAAGTTTGAAGTGGTTTAGGAGTTTATTTGGAGTATTTTATCTGGCTCTCAGTGAAGAACAGCTTGTAGTGAAAGAGGCTTGCAAGCTGTGAGAGAAATCCAGCCCTGGCAGCCCCCATGTGCTGCCCCATGTGTGTGGAGACCCCACAGTAGCACAGGGGTTTGCAGAGCACAAGAGTTCCAATTAGAGGCCAGCCTGGTTGAAGCCTTAGTGAATTTCCATGGTAGGTTCCTCACTTGAATAGTATTAGAAAGAAAAAAGTTTTATAACACAGTTATTAAAAAAGTTATGATCAGTTTTAAAATTTTAAGGTTCGTTTTCTTCAGTGTTTTATGACTGAAGTAGACTGATACATTTCTTATGCTGGTTTTAATAGTAGCTAATATATGCTTGGAATCTCTTTAACTTTTGATTTACTGGTTTGGTTTTCACATGGTATTTTGTGAAAGATGCAGTGGGTCATTGAATATATGCTTCTTCTTTATGGACAGAATTCTTTGCTTTTTACTCACATGGGATACAAAGATACCATAAAGTTGACTGCCTCAATAAATGTATGGATGCATAATTTGTAAAGAAAAATATTTGTGCTGGGTAAGAAGTATGGATGAATGGATAGCTTTAAACAGCTAGGGATACATCTTCAGCTGGTGTGCACTTGGGTTCCTAGGCTCTGTGGGTGCATCTTACCTGAGTATTAGGATCATGCTGAGTTGAGAGAACATTAGCACTGCTGAGAGGCTGCAGCCATGCACGTGTCCTCCACAGCCTGGAATCACCTATGCAAAGATGTCTGATCCAGAATTTCAGACCAACATGTCTCTGTTGTTGATGGAATATGAGAACTCACCCCTCTGGCTGGGTTTAGAAAATGCAAGTGAATCAGAATTATTTCCTAGGAGCATTACAGGTTGTCCTTAGGGACTTCATTGTGCTTTTACATCTGAGTGGGAAAGATTCCTGAAGAAAAGAGAGAACTTTAAATGCCTTGTTTTCAGCTGATAATGTGAGTGTTGCTTGTGATGGAGTGTCTATTGAACTCTTGTACACCATTTTTCAGCAGCTGATGTGCATGCCGGTTGCCAGAGTCCTCTTGACTAGTCACCTGGGCTACACGTGTAGTGTACACTCAGCAGGAGCAGGGAAGAAACTGGAGCCATCTTCGATAGTTATTCATATAACTCAGCATAAAATAAGAAAAATACCACAAACTATAAGCTTAGCCTTGGGAAAATATAAATACAACAGAACTGAGACCTCAGTTTTTAAAGAAGTCATTCTTGCTTTTCTATTAAAAATTTGTCACATTAATTGATGTTGGGGTTTTTTGCTGTCTGAAGCTTTAATTCATTTAAATTCATTGCTTAACTTCCCATTAAGAAAACAACAAAGTATTCTTGCAGCATAAAGAAGCAGTGATTTTGTTTTTCCCCGTCAAGCTCCAGTGGGAAGGAACTATCTCTACTTAAAGACTTTTGGCTGCATTAGGTTGTATTTCATACTGTACCAGGGCAAAGCCTAAGGCATCTTGTAATCTTCATGCCTTGTCTGCAGTATTCTCACTGCTCAAATGAGCCCTTATGGTATATAATAACATGGGAACAAATTGAACACACTATAACAGCTTTTGTAATTTTATCCAATTTAAACAAGCAATCAAGTGTTGACACTTCATCAATTGTATTTAAATATTTTCTTGAAATGCACTTGGTGGCTTTGTTTCTGTAACAGTGAGAAAAAAAAGATGGTGGACTTCATGAACAGTAAGAATGGTTTCTGACATCATTTCTCTAGAAATTTTCTCCTTTTTGGCATTAAATGGATTTTGGGATCTGCCATTTTAGATGCAATTAAGATTCTGCTCCTTTTGTTCCTTTTGTGAAAGATCCACAGAGGGCAACAGAAGTTGATGGTTTCCAGAGCTGTTCATAACTGCTCCTGAGACTGGTGAAGTGACGCCGATTGCAGTTTTCAGTATGTTTATTTTTATGGGGCATGCAGTGAAATGTTATTTGTAACATTACTTAAACATATTTACTAAGAAAACATCAGTGACTATTCTGGGATTTTACGATGAGAGAGGCCAGGAGGGTTCAGAGGGCTCTGCAAACCATAGGCTGAAGTTTAACTAATACCTTTAAAGCACAAGCAAGGTGATGTGCACCAAACACAGCTGCTAATGCTGTGTAACTGCAGATTATTAGAAATATTTCTGTCAGTGGCCTTTATGTTGGATTATTTTGAGAACAGTTCAGCCCAGCAATGAGGAATGTCTGTAACTGTGTTTTTCTAGTGATAGGGTTTTCGGCTACTGAAAATATTTGTATAACATTTGTTTTGCTTCTTCATGAATCATAAATCAAATGAAATGGGGTTTTTGTGGTGTCGTATTTTTTCGCTGTGGTTTTACAGTTTGTGTTGACCATTGGTCCTCAGACTGCTCCTTTATTAATTATGCAATTAGCTTTTTCAGCTCTCTTTTTAATGATTCAATTACTTACTTGTTTTTAGTTGGGGATACATCTAAATGTGTCACATGAAGCTTGCTCCCTTCCAATGCCAATTCCTAATGAAGTTTGGCCAGAATTTACAAATATAGCTGGGGAAATGGATTGGTTTGGTTTATTTGTTTGGTTTCTTCGCAAGCTTTTTCACAACAGGCTTCTTCAGTGTCTGAAATGGTTAAAAAACATTAAGCAAGGCCTGACAGATGAACTCTCAGGTATCTGATGATCACAAGGATGCCTCAAACATGATTAGACCAGTTCCTAAGATAGCACTGGGGCTGAGTCAGCCTTCCCTTCAAACCTTCAGAAACTATGGAGGAGGAATGAAGTGGTTTTATTTGTATTACGGTATTCAGTGAACATGAGTGAAGCTTTAGGTGTCATGGGACAGAAAAATGAGTGCTCTCCTATTTTTGCAGTGGGAAAGCTTTTGTGACACAGTATTTCCAAGAGATCTGGTTCAAGGATGCTCCTTTTGGGAGGTTATCTGTTGTTGCAGTGCTTATGATGGGAACACTTGTCTATTTGGAACTGAGCTCTATTTGAGATCGAGCTGACCCAGGACATCAAACAACTCTCAAAAGGCATGTGGCAACTCTTTTTAAAATTCAACCAATTTCAACTAAAAGTGAATCTCCTTTTTACAATGTCACTCTAAACCCTGGTGGTTGCTCATGTCTCTATCTCCACAGTGACAGTGTCTTCTTTTCTTCTTACATTGCACAAGAGAAGGAATTACTTTTCCAGAAACCAGTAAACCAGCAAACCAGTAGTTCATGTAACTGTAATATTTCTTCAGAAATCAAAAATTCATTGCTAACACAATCTATTAGTCATTTAGTCAGAGGTGGCAAACAAATACTATCAATTGTTTTCCTTTGTTTTTATATTTTCATAGTGCTTCTTTATTACTTTTATCTAAAATAAGATGCATTTTAGCCCTTAGACATCAAAACTGACATACATGGTTTCCTTTCTTATTATGCAAGAGGTCAAACCTTTCAGTCTCTTCTCTTCTCTGGACCATGCTGCCAGCTCATGCCCCCATCCCCATCATCCCAAGAAGCACCAAACAAACTCCAGAGCAAGACTGCCAGAGTCCTTGAGCCAAGCCTGCTCCTCTGCTCAGTGTCAGCCAGAGGTATTTGAGAAAGTGGTGGAAAAATGGGACAACTAAGGGGCTTATTGTCAGCATCTGTATCTTAGCTGAATCTTCATTTTAGGGCTTATGGTCAACATCTATATCTTGTCTGAATCTTCATTGTAATGAGTCTGAGATATATCACTGTTGTGTGATAATTAGCAACATTGTATTGCTTTTTTCCAGATAATTTGTTTCCATTTAAGTATCATATTTTATCACTGATAGGAAATATGGTGAGTGAGTGTGTCCCACTGCAGAAGTCACATTTTCTGCAACTAAGGAGGTATTAAATTAAACCAGTATGCTAAGAGAGCAGTTATAATTGCTTGGCACTTAAAGAACCTCCTGTAAGAGCTACAGCTATTAGAACCATTTAAAATCTTGATTGCAGAAAGAACTGTGTGTATTAATCTGTAAAACAATTCATCTAGGCTCTAATTTATCATTGTTCCATAAAAATGGGGTTTTGAAATTGGAAATTACTCTAGAGTAATTAAATAAATTTAATATGTTGCAATGTGTTACAAGGGTGAATACCTTAAAAGGCTCATAGTTTAACATAATATCTCAGTTATATTAGCCTTTCATCTGACCGTTCCTGCTTTTAGTAAAGTTAATAAAGTATTTGAGACTAATAAGGTAATGAAATAATTTTTCTGTAAATTATGGTATGTTTTCTTATTAGTTGTGCTACTTGACTACCAGACAAACTTGGCCATAATTTGTATTCAGTTCTTTCCACCTTTGTTCTGCTTGGGCTAGAGTCTTGTTTTAGCATCTAGGAATAGGCAACTATGTATAATAATTAACAAGAAGAATCAGAATTGCAAGTTTGTTTGTTCAATGTAGACTAGGCACAGACCATGCAAATTCTCAGCTGGGATTGTACTGTTGGATAGAGGGATGGAGCTCAATGATAGGCACAGTGCCTGAATGCATATTTTGCTGGTAGTTTTAAGAGGGCTTCTGAGATACATTTCTCATTAATGCAATTACATTACTAATGTAAGTGCAGAGGAAAGTCCTGTCAAGTCCTCATAGAATCATAGGATCATAGAATGGCTTAGAATCATAGAATCAGCCAGGTTGGAAAGGATCTCTGAGGTCATCAAGTCCAACCCTTGATCCACTACTGCCATGGTTCCCAGACCATGGCACTGAGTGCCACATTCAGTCTCTTCTTACAAACCTCCAGGGATGGAAAATCCACCACTTCCCTGGGCAGCCCATTGTTAGATTGGATCTTAGAGATCATATACTTCAACCTCCCTGCCATGGGCAGGAACACCTCTCATCTAGACAAGGTTGCTCAAAGCCTCATCCAGGCTGGCTTTGAACACCTCCAGGGAGAGGGCATCCATAACTTCTGTGGACAATCTGTTCCAGAGTCTCACCACACTTGTGCTTACAAACTTCTTCCTAAACTCCAGACTAAAACTGCTCTCTTTCAATTTAAAACCATTTCCTGTTGTCCTGTTGCTGGACACATGTATGAAAAGTCTCTCTCCAGTCTCCTTGTAGGTTCTCTTCAGATATTGGAAGGCAGCTATAAGGTCCCCCTGAAGACTTCTTCAGGGTGAACAATCCCAGCTCCCTCAGCACCTCATAGCAGAGGTGTTTCAGCCCCTGGAGCATCTTTGTGGCCCTCCTCTGGACACATTCCAGCAGATCTGTGTCCTACTTCTGTGGAGACACCAGAACAGGATGCAGTATTTGAAGTGGGGTCTCACAAGATAAGAGTAGAGGGGCAGAATCACATCTCTTGATCTGGTAGCCATGGTCCTCTTGATGCATCCTAGGATACAGATGGCTTTCTGAGCTGCACAAGAGCACTGTGGGCTCATGTGGAATTTCTTGTCAATCAAGACCCCCCAAGTCCTTCTCTTCAGGGATACTCTCAACCCACTCTGCACCCATCTTGTAACTGTACCTGGGACTGCTCCAACCCTGATGCAGGACCTTCCACTTGGACTTGTTGAACTTCATGCAGTTTGCACTGGACCATTTCTCAAGCCTCTTAAGGTAAAAAATAATGTGTCATCTTTAGGGTAAAACAATTAATCATTGTAGAAAATAATTGAAGACTGCTCATTCACGCTTACTTTTAATTAAAAAATTAAGACTGCTTCTGAATGAACTTGCTAAAGTCTACTTTAACTATGAACTCCGCCTGTTCAGTAATGTTTTAAAAGTAATTATGAGAGATTAATAAAAATACTATGAAGAGAGAGCTTGACATAGTCAAGAGTGAATGCTGCAATTAGTAGCAGGTATTACTAAGTGGTTTTACTTCACTAAGTATTATTGTATTAGTATTCAGTCCTTCTGACTCTAAACAAATTCAGCTTCAAATTGGAAGAAAGCAGACACCTTCTTCCAATGAGGTCAGTGAGCCAGAGAAGAACCTTGCAGACTTGGTGAATTTTCTGTCATTTTGAAAGTGTGAAAGAAGACTTGGGTGTCCTTCAAAAAGTATAGGGTAAAGCAGGAGGGATGGGCTTGGTATAGTAGTTACAAGGTGAAGTTCTTCACTGTGTGTTGTGATTAGATGGGAATGGGTGTGGCTGGTCTTTTTAAAAAAAATAAAACCTGTGAATCTGGCAGTAAATCTTACAAGCATTGTTCCGTAATGAAATGCCACTTTTCACAGTTAAGTTTACCCATTTCAAACAGACTAGCTTTGAATATCAAAATCTCTTGTGTTCGATTTGCACAGTGTTTAGATAATGCTAATTACAATTTTAAAAATGGAATTACTGTTAACATACAATCCCAGCGGAAATCCAAAATGTGAAACCAAAAATATTTCCAAAAACTCTATTATGCATTTCGCAACAGCTTGAATTTCTCAATTCATTTTTATTTATTTTATTTTCTTCAGCATCTGTGATACAGTTTATGTGACAAAGTTTTCTTGGTGGTCACAAGCTATGAAATAGACCACATGGGTTAAGCAGATGATATTACATAGTACTTATATTTATCTTTAAAAAAGCCAAGGCAATGCAGCTTTAAAATAATCATATGTTAATACTACAATAAATCAGTTTAAAACACTGACATTCTGATTGTCTTTTAGAATCCTAGAAGAAATAAAATTGTTCCAATGTATCCAACACTGTATAAATACTAAATAAGCCTATTAATCTAGTAATGAAAATTAAGGCATTTCAAATACAGTTGTAAATCCTAGTGGATCTTGCACTTTTTGATTAGTGGAATTCTTTCACTTATAGGTATTTTGTCACCATTCCTTCTGTCAATATCAGTAAGGTTGAATTTTTTCCTTAATTTTAGATCACAGATTCAAAGGATCATTCTGACCTTTAAGATCATCTCGTCCAACACAGTATTTGAAGTGAGGCCTCACCAGTGCAGAGTACAAAGGGGCACAATCTATTCCCTGGTCCTGCTGGCCACACTTTTTCTGATACAGGCCAGGATGTTCTTTGCCTTCTTGGTCACCTGGGCACATTGCTGGGTCATTTTCACCCAGATGTCAGTCAGCACCCCCAGGTCCTTTTCAGTTTGGCAGCTTTCCAACCATTCTTCCCCAAGACTGTAGCATCGCCTGGGGTAGTTGTGGCCCAAGGGCAGGACTCAGCACTTGGTCTTGTTAAATCTCATACAATTGGACTCAGCCCATTGATCAAGCCTGTCCAGGTCACTCTGTCAGAGCTTTCCTACCCTCAGGCAGATCAAAACACCCTCCCAACTTAGTGTCATCTGCAAACTTACTGAGGATACACTCAGTCCCCTCATCCGTATCATTGGTAAAGATATTAAATAGACCTGGCCCCAACACTGAGGAACAATGATGTTCCCTCTGGGGAACACTGCTGGTCATCAGTTCCCAGCTGAATTTAACTCCATTCACCACAACTCTTTGGACCCAGCCATCCAGAGTTGTTGTTTTTTACTTAGTGAAGTGTACACCTCTCTAGGCCAAATGTAGCCAGTTTCTCCAGGAGAATGCTGTGGAAAACAATATCAAAGACTTTACTAAGGTCCAGTTGAATACATCCACAGCCTTTCCCTCATCCAGTACATGGGTCACTTTGTCACAGGGGGAGATGAGGTTCATTAAGCAGGACCTCCCTTTCATGAACCTGTGCTGACTGAGCCTGGTCACCTGCTTGTCCTGCACATGCTGCATAATGGCACTTAAGATGATTTTATCCACAACCTTCCTGAGGTCAGACTGACAGGCCTGTAGTTCTCAGGATCCTCCTTCTGGCCCTTCTTGTAGATGGGGGTCATGCTTGCTAACCTGCAGACTACTGGCACCTCTCTGGTTAGCCAGGACTGCTGGTAAATGGTGGAAAGTGGCTTGGTAAGCAGTCCTGGGCCCCTCAGTTCAGGAAGGAGATTGAGGTGCTGGAGCAGGTCCAGAGAAGAGCAAGGAGGCTGTGAAGGGATCCAGCACAAGTCCTGTGAGGAAGGGCTGAGGGAGCTGTGGGTGTTCAGTCTGAAGAAGAGGAGGCTCAGGGGAGACCTCATCACTCTCTACAACTCCCTGAAAGGAGGGTGTAGCCAGGGGGGGGTCGGTCTCTTCTCCCAGGCAGCTCTCAGTAAGACAAGAGGGTATGGACTTGAGCTCTGCCAGGGGAGGTTTAGGTTGGATATTAGGAAGAAATTGTTTACAGAGAAGGTGATCAGACACTGGAATGAGCTACCCAGGGAGGTGGTGGATTCTCCATCCCTGGAGGTTTTTAAGAAGAGACTGAATATGGCACTCAGTGCCATGGTCTGGGAAGCACGGCAGTAGTCAATCAAGGTTTGGATGTGATGATCTCAGAGGTCCTTTCCAACCTGGCTGATTCTATGATTCTGCTAGCCCCCTCAATACCATCTGTCCCTATAGGTTTTTGCATCTCTAAGTGGTGCAACAGGTCACTAACCATCTCCTCTTGGATTATGGGGGCTTCAAGCTGCTCCCCACCTCTATCTTCCAGTTCAGTGGACTGGGTACCCAAAAAATGCAAAAGGTATTTAAAAACATTATGTGAGTTAGATTTGTGTAGGAGACCCTATTATCAAATAAGTTCCTTCTGTAAGCACGCAGAATTCCTAAACATTCCAGAAATTGTCAATAAATTTACTACTTCCACTCGCCTTGTTAGCAGGAGAACATGCTCTGTCTCAGAAAGGAAACCCTGAAAATATCTAACTGAGAATCTCATTTGGATTTGGGGTGTGGTTGTTTTTATTCTGGTTGTGCCTTTGAGAGGCATATTAATTCTCTATTGTTTGTCATGTAGGAAAGCTGAATTCTGTTTCTGTGGGTGGGAATATTCTTTTCATATGGAAGCATTTGCCATTTGTTGATCCTAAAAAAAAAAAAAACAAGTGTCCTACATTAACACACAGACCTCAGTGTTAACATGTTAAATATGCAGTTTGGAAGTACAAGTGAGCTAAGCCTTATTCCTAGAACTCTGCCTGACTTCACTGAGGCTCATGTGAGTAATGAAATAAATAGGAAAAAAGAGGGTTTAATTTGTGTTCCATAAGGAAGTTAGAAGTGGAAAATGCTTGCCAATGGGAAAGTGTGGAACTTAAATGTGAGTTGCTCCAATTTTTAAAAAAAATTTTAATTAACTTTTCTGGAATTTATATGAAAAATAAAATACATTTGTAATGTGGAAATGCTGGGAAATTTCCCACCAGATGTGCAACGGTCCAGAGTGGCTTATAGGAATAACAGCAGAAATATCTGTGAATTTGTGGATTTCATTCCTGGAAAACACACTGTAGTGGAATCAGTGTTAAAAACTGAATTAAAAAATAAACTGTTCAGTAGCATTCCAGGAAGATCATGTGTAAGCTGCTCTTGATGGGAGGGACACAGGCTAAATGTATTAAGAGCAGGCTTGCAGCTCTCAAAGTAGTTTCCTATATGAAATCATATGATGAGTGTTTTTATTAGGATTCTTCAGGGCTTGGTACATCCTCAACCATTCAGAGTTTCCGTTGGTGGTTTGGAATCAAGTTTAAAATTGCAACAAAGCACAGCTGATGTAGTTGCTATTGGAATGCTAATGAATAACAAGAGCAAGCTGATCATCTGGCCAGGGTGCTTATGTTAGCACAAGTCCACTTTGTTGACACATTTTTCTTGTACTGGAGTCCCAAAACAAAATGCAATATTAAGAAAAAATCACTTTGTTGGACCTGTTGCTGACCCTGCTGCTAATGTAGTCCACACATTACCTTCATTGCTCCAAGCTCTAACTAGGCCCCCTGCCCAGCAGTGCCTCCAGGTCCTGTTCTGCAGAGCTTCTGCCTCGCTTGTGTGTCTCCTGCCTGTTCTGCTGCAGTGGGTTGTCCTCTTCCAGTATAGCACTTTTGTTTTGCTTTGAATTTTCTGAGGTCCTTGTCAGGCCACTCCATGATTTTGAGCTCTCTGATCAGCAGCTCTGCCCTCAAGCACACACAACTGTCCCTTCTGCAGATGTAGTGATGATCCAGTTCCTATCTATTGCCTGGGTCACTGTTGAAGATGCAAAGGGTCTGGCATTGACTCCTGCCTGAGGACGTCACACCACTCATAGCCTGTCAACAGTGAGACCTCAACTCTTGATGTCTACCCTTTGAGCCCAGTGCTCTGGTCAATCTTCCACCCACTTTTATTCCACTCCTCTGATCCATAATTTTCCCAGGGGTTATTGTTAGTTTGTTTGGCTTTAGTCATTGGAGTCTTTCCTTGATTGCCACAACTTTTCTGAGATTATAGAAGTCAGTCTCTCAGTGGCATTAGCCCACTCCCTTATGGAGCCCATCCAGTTCTATTACTTTGTATTTGCCCCATTTACTTAAATACTCCCTATTTTCATTTTCCTGTACCATAAGTAGTACTTGTTCCCCATTCTCTCCAACTCTGCTGCCAGGTAGAGACTTGAGAGTTACTTCAAATTTTAAACCATGGCAATTACTTTTGTACTATTCTTTTGTTACTCATGAAAGCTAATATAGTGAATAATATAACACTTCCACAGCATTTTTTCCTAAGCTATCTAAAAGTTCTACATGGAAAATAGGATGTAAAAACATCTCAGCCGACTGTGCAAGGCACATTGCAGGTTTGAACCAAGTGTGTTTTTGATCCAGGATCAAAAAGATTTCTAGTGACAGAGCTTTAGATGTAACTCAGAAAACTTGTCTTTCCCTAAGCAGCAAACACACTATGCTTTCATTTGCAGGTGACATTTTCAGTGTAAATTTCTGAGGCTTGTAAAGTATGCTTTTGATAGTAGAACTTGCTGAACAAATACAAAGCTCAGAAATCATTTATAGAGACATCTTCCTCAAAGGACCAAGTTCAAAATTATTTCAGTAGCAATCTCTTCAAGACATCGTTAACATTTATAAACTTCAGAATGGGAACCTTTCTAACTGTTTGTCTTCAGAAATTATTCTACAGATTTGATCTACAGTGCTACTGAATTTCTGAAGAGAAGAATTTATAGAGCACTGTTTTTTTCTCCATGTGTATCTCTTTCCAGTGACATTGTGTATCTTTCATGCAATAATTCCTCTCAATTCAGTCATAGAACAGACCACAGAAAAACACTTACCTGCGAAAGAAACTGAATATACATTTGTATTTTGCAGTGGCAAATCCTCAAGAAAGGATCATGGATTGTGTAGGAATGCAAGAGAGAAGGTACCGGGTCTCTGCCAGCTCTGACATCAGCTGCCATCATCACCAAACAGTTTATTCTCTCTTAGTTACCTGGGAAGTGCAGAGGAGCTACCTTTTGTCTCTAAATGAGCATAAAGAGGAGGTAATTTTCAATACCTTCCTAACTAAGCTGGTCTGCCTTCTGGAATCATCAGACCTTGCATTTGTTTAGCACAAGAGCAGCTTTATGTGATCAAGCGTTGTGGATGTGTGTAAAAAAAAATAGTGTATGTAGAAAGAGCTTCCTACAAATATATTCTAGGGACATGTAAACAAATCTGTCTGCAAGGACAAAGCAGAGCAGCAGTTTATTCAAGCTCGTCATCCAATGAGCCCAAACACCTAAATAAGAATTATTATGCATCAGGGCCAGTTTGTCCACAGCGCTCAGCTCTTTGCAGTGCCTGTGACAGGAGTGTCTCCATCACCATGTAGGCTTGGAAATCCACCAAAGAAAATGGACCCTTTTCCTGTTGACTGGCTAAATTGGATTTTCAAACAGTTCAGTTCTATTAACTGTATTAAACCCAAGCAATGACCTTCTTGGACAGCAGAATTTTTGTAGTGGTGGTTGCTGTTCTCAAAGAAAGCTAAATTAAAGAAATAGCTGAAACTGGGAATTTTTAGCCTCAGGTCTCCAGGCTCCTGAGAGATTGTAGATTACTCCTGAAATGTACAACTTCATCTGCTACTAAGAGGAAAGCAGGTTTGTTGACAGTGGGCTTAATCATCCATCTGTTGTCAGTTGGGATCATCCATGTGTTAGAAAATGTTTATGGATTTTGAAATTAGAAGCAGCTGAAAGCCATTAATGTGGTTTCGTAGAGGGGAAAGAATTTGAGCAGTTTAGTTTTCAAAGGGTAGCTTCTCAATCCTTATGCACAGAGACATGAGGGTTTAGTGTACTGACATTTTACAGCTCTTCCCCATTTCCTTAGGGATGTGTAACACACAAACACCTCGCTGGCTGGAAGCTGCTGGAAACAGCTTACAAAAGTAAATTAGAGATACAAGGCAGAAAAACTAAAATTATATGAGGAACAGAGGTTACGACAAAGAATCCTAAAGTAAAGTGGTTTTACTTCAAGAGGAGATATATGAATTTCCTGCCTGCTTCCCCCACTCCCCAAATCCAAACCCACAGCAACAACAAAGTAAAGTGGAGAAACATCACTAAAAAGATGTGAGCAAGCTGAGAAACATCAGCCCATCTCCGAGCAGACAGATGCAAAGGAACAAAAACCAAACTTGCTCTGGTGAAGTTACAGAAATTATTTTCAAAAATTTTTGTGCCTTGTACTCCCTAAGTGGGAAACTTCTAGACATAAGACTTTTAGCTGTATTTTTACACACCCATGCTTTGCAGATCATCTGAAATATTTAGGAGCAGAACATTTTTCTGATTTGAAGTTCTTATTTCTGTACTGTTTGTAAAATGCAACAAGGTTACTGTAGAAGTTTCACATCTATTTTAATGCCACATACAAGGTCTACTTGAAATAGTGATCCCAAATTTTCCTCTGCCTCACAGGCCAAACTTAGATGTAGCCATGGGTCGAGTCAAGCACCAGAGAAAGATCAGTAACCTCTTAAGGAGCTATTTCAGAAATGCATACAAACAGAAGAGATTTCAAAGAACCACAGAACTGGCAAGAAGATCCTTAGAGAGCATCTAAACACTCTCCTGTCCAGCAGTCTTGGCAATGCCTGTGCTGTTTCTTTCTCATTT